>NC_053492.1:165106322-165421136 GCF_905171775.1 Rana temporaria | reverse complement strand
GTGATAGACCAACCAAAGTGGCACATAATTATGAAGTGGAAGAAAAATGTTAAATCCCCACAACATGATGCTGCTACCACCATGTTTCATGGTGGGCACATAAAGGCATTCTTATTGGACAGAGAAATGGCAGTTGTTGGGGCTTATCAAGGAAGTTAGAACCCAACTACAAGGTGAAATAAAAAAAAAAATGGATATTCTATATAGCAAATGTACCAGAGACATCCTGTGGTGTGGCTGTTTACATATAATAGCTTTTAATGGGTTGGAGAATTATTTTTAACCTCTACTTATTCTATGCTAAATCGCCAATAAAATTTAGAAGCCTAAAAATGGAAGTTGCATATAAACCCTTGCCTACTTCTGCACAACCATTTGGTAATAAAGTAGATCAGAAGATTCTATCACGCATCATCAATGGTATAGTGTAGCAATAGGGAAGGCCACTGTTCACAGGCCTCCATCCAATCATTATGTTGGCTCTGTGTACCAGATTAGTATTGTCTTGCAGAAGGGGGGGCATCAAACATTATTTTTATTTATGGAAAACTTAAAAAAAAGGCCAATAGCTTTACATACTGGAAAGAAAATGTTCAATTGTTTTAAATTACCAATTCAACTAAGTTTAAACCTTTGAAACATTTAGCAGCTGAAAATATATTGGTTTCTAAAAAATGTAAACTCTATTCTTTCATTATTACATTTATAAAACGTTATTGTAACCACCATTCTTTCTGAATTAAACCTAAAATAAGAGATAGAGGGGCAAAAGGAACTTAAGGTATACCTTCTTAGGGACAGGCAGGTCCTCTGCCCAATCCTCTCATCTACTCTTCCATGCTATGGCTAGCTAGGCACAGACACAAACATATACTATTTACTTTTCTTGTAGGTTTTAGCAGTAGGATATAAATGACAGCTACTAAGTTAAAGGGGTTGTAAAGGAATTTTTTTTTCATAATAAGCATCCTTTACCTGCAGACATTCCTCTTTTCACTTCCTCATTGTTCGTTTTTGCTCAGAAGTTGCTCTATTTCTTCTCTGTTCTGTTCACTTCCTGCTTGTCTGATTTTACTCACCACCGTAAAAGGAGGCTTTACTGCGGTAGTCAGTGCCGTGCTCGCCTCCTCCTGGGAACTACATTTGTGCGGAAGGACGCTCTCTACGTGTTAGAGACTTCAAGGAAGTGTGAATTACTGGGAGTGCCGCAATGCATACTGGGAAATGTAGTTCTTACATGAACGAATGCCGCAAACCAGGAAGTGAATGAGAGAACAGAAACTAGAACACCGGAGGTGATATAGATGAAGGAATTTAATATGTATTTACTCGTTTTTTAACAGAATCATTACACTATTCTGTCTGTCTATCTTGCAGACATTCATTTTAGGCAAAACAAAATGTTCCTTTACAACTCCTTTAATTCATACTGGCACTGGTCTTATCTTATAGACAACTAGCAGATTGTAAATCTAGGTCACCTGGCCAGACCTTCACTTCAATGAGCAGCTACATCAAGTCTCCAAACAATCATATGTATTCTGTCACAGAAACTACAAAACATGCTTATCCCTGGGGAAATTGGACAGAATGGAAAGAAAAGGGATTCATTAGAGGGGTTATTGGATTATCTTGCTCTAAGGCTAGGGATGCATATTTGCTTATCTGTTCTTTATAGATTAGCTGCTTCTTATGTTTGAGTTTTTCAACACATAAATCTTAACTCTGGATTAGATACTTATTTGTCTTAGTTGAAGGAAAATAGTAAAAATCACTTCTGACATAAATCATACTAATTTACTGCAAGTATTTACTGTTTTAAATTAGATCTGGCATGAACCGTGACTCCCTAATGCCAACGCTTAAACGCAACGAATTTCTAAATTGGATCTGACAGAAGCCATGACTATTAAGTATTAGTATTTATAATGATGCCATTGAGGCCTGAAAACACAAATACAAATGAATATTTTAAGCATGGCTTAGCAACATCAATTCTTGTTACATTCCCTTCTTGTTCATCCATGCAAATGGCAAGCAATGTACTAAAAATCTTGGCATTCTGGTGTAGAACTCCCCAAGGATAAGTTTCAGACGAAACCACAAACTTCAATTAAAGGAATAGACACATATCCACATCCTGACTGCACAACATACATGTTAACTTACAGATGTTTGCTCCCCGCCCTACAATGACGCCACACATACCAACTGAGTCGGCTAGAAATGAATGGCAACCGCCTAACACGGAGCAACGCCACAAGGGACGTCACCCGGGTAGGCAAATCGTGACGCTGATGCGCTGATAGCCTCCGCCCCACCTCCTAAGCATCCTCCGCTCAAAGATGGGCGGAAGAAGGGAAAACAGGGAGGACACCATGGGCGCATCACAGTCCCGGGTTGTGGACAAAGAGGATCCCAGCAGTTCCACTATGTTACACAAACATTACATAGTGTAGTAAACAACTGATTGGAATGTTCTAATGATGTGGATAAATAGTGCCCGGCTTGGAAAAGCAGACCCATGACGCTGGCAGGGGAACACTGTCAGCTATAAATTACTGTTTCCATCCCTGGTACAGGTAGGAAGAAAGGGGAACGCTGGTAGCGTTTTGGGACTTTAAATGAGATAACATATCGGGCAGCCTCGCATGCGTGCACGTGCACGTGAGGACGTGGCGTGCTCGTAGGTGGGGGGAGTGAAGAGCTGCGGGATTGCCGGGTATGGGGACGGACGGACCGCGCTGACAGGGAGAGGAGAGGAGACGGCAGACAGCAGCAGCTCTGCCCGCACGCTGCCTACCTACCCAGAAGGCTGATCAGCTGGATGCCACGGACGCAATCGGCGGGAGCGGGTCACTGCGTGCACGGGCTGCCGCTGCTCGGGTGCGATGCAGTGTAGCTCTGACACACAGCCGGTAAGGATTGGAGACGGATGGCCAGGTCCAAGGCAGTGAGCGGACTATGCAGCGGGAGGATTGAGGCAGCCAGGTCCAAAAAAGTCGGACGCCTACCTCCACCAAGGTCTGCTCCCGGATGCCTGCATCCCCCTCATGTATAAGCACAGAAGACAGAGGCACGGAGGTAAGGTAGGGGAAACCCCCAGTGGGAGAGGAGAAGGTGAGCTGAAAAAATATCAATGCAGTAAAAAGATCTGGAATTACTCTGCTGTTACCTAAGTATCTGGAAAGCAAAAGTGTGTTATGGTACTTCTTGGCTGTGATAAAAACTGAACATAAGTATTAACTGACAAAACATTAGATCGATATAAGTAAATCCAAAAAGCACTTAGCACTTTAAAGCACTTCATTCTGAGGTTCTGAGGGAAGATTTGGTGTACGGCAAGGACCCGGTGGAAAACCTGGAATATGGCAGGGTGAGGAGGTGGAGAGGTGACTCTAAGGAGCAGAGGTAACTCAAATTTTAAAAAAATCCTGTGAGAACAAGAGACAACCCCCCCCCCCCATAAAGTCCTCTGCAAGGTATATAAATGGTATGAGATGGTATGATATATATTATCCAGTATATGAGTATTGGGGACAAAATGGTTGGAGTAGAGAGAATTCAAGATAACCAGCGAGACAGTGTTAAATCACATGGAAGTCAGCTGCTACTATCGGTAACCGGCTAATCAGGCTATTAGGCTATTAGCTGGGTGGACTACCTATACCCCCCCCTTCCTTCTTCTTTTTGAAACACCCAGAATAGATCAGGCATATAAGGGTAGATTCAAAATAGCATATCTCTTCCTATCTCTTGGATGACCCGGGATAAAAAAAAGGGGTGGACAAGGACATATTAACCATGGAATGGGACCACCTACCGTTAATTGGGAATAGGCAAAAACTGTGGAAAATAGCCTGGTCTCCTCTTCTCATTTGTTTTTTTTTTCTTTTTTTTTTGTTGTTTTTTTTTTTTTTTTGTTTTTTGAGCTTTGGCAAAAATCCTAAAGGGGGTCCATTTCCTTGAACCTTCAGGGCCATTTGAGCCATGAGCCCGCGGACTGAGGATAATTATAATTCCCCCTCTCTTGGAAAATCCCAGGTGCTAGGCCATCAGGCCTGGATCTTCCTTGTTCTCCCTCTGGAGACCCCCCCCCCTCCTCACAGGACTGTTAAAAATTGAAAGGGGAGGGAGACCTGAAGGCAGCTAGAACACAATATTAAATAAAAATTAGAAATCTCCAGGATATTCGGTCCAGGAGTGTGGTATTCTGACAACTCCGACTGAAATAAAGTGGGGGGAGGAAAGGAGGGGAGAGAAGGGAGAAGGGAAAAAAAAAAAAAAAACAAATACTCCAGAAACTCGGGTCCGACTTAGTTGACACCCCAAATTGGCTTTATTCATTAATCTAAGCTTTGCACCAATAAGAGGTCAAGCTGGGGAAGAGAATTAGAAAGAAGGAGACTAACATGAGCAGGATGACGAGTAGATCAACAAAAGGGGGACCTCAACTACTCCGAGTAATACAACAGCAACAAGCTCAATAAGGCCATTTGTGACCAGAGGGGAAAGTCCGCGAGCCCCTGGCACCAGGGAACAACAAAGCAACAACAAGTGAATAAAGCAAAGAAGACCGAAAATAAGAAACCCCAGAGCGATACTTCCAGGGAAATATCCATAGAGGAAGGACCTACAGGGAGTGGACTGGAAAGCAGCAGGATGGAGGATCGAAGCGTAGACACTCAATCCCCCTCTAAAGGAGAAATGGCAGAGATGCTGTTAAGACTGGAAAACGTAATAAAAGCCGAAATACAGAACCTGCGGACCGATTTTGGCCATATGCTCTCCAGATAGAAACAGCAGAGGAACAAATAGAGAAACAAGTACAGGAAGCCAATACATTAAAAGCCCAGATTGACCAGATTCAATTACAACAAAGACATATTCTCTATAAATTAGAGGATCAGGAAAACAGAAATCGGAGACAAAATTTGAGGATAAGGTCCATACCAGAGAAAAGGGGTGAGGACCTCAGGATAATAACGCAGATGATATTTAATCCAATACTGGAAAGAACTGCAGATAACCCAATCAGGATTGAAAGGGTTCATAGAGTAGGAAATCCGAAAAGAGTGACCTCTGAGCGATCAAGAGATGTCATAATAAGGTTCCGATTCTATGAAGAAAAAGAAGCAATCTGGAAGAAGTTGAGGGGACAACCCCCGATAGTGTTTGAAGGGATGGATTTGCAGATATTCACCGATGTGGCCCCAGAAACTTTGGCAAGGAGATGGTTGCTAAAACCACTCCTAAAACAGATGTTGGATTTGAATATCAAGTATAATTGGGGTTTCCCTGCCTGCTTAATTGGAACAAAAGAGGGGAGATCAGCGACACTGAGATTCCCAGAGGACTTGAATGAATTCTGTAGGAAATTAGAAATTCAGGTCCCTGACATACCGGGTTGGGGGTAGGGGAGGGAGTGGAAGTGGAAGCCCCCCCCCCCCTCTTTTTTCCCTCTCTTCTCTTGTTATTATTTCTCTTCTTTGGAGTCACCTTGTGGGCCCCTCTTGAGGCCCCCGGTTTCTCGCTATACTTGTATTTTCTTTTGGCCTGGGGCCCTGTACCCCCCCCTGTCCCGGGTAGATAACCCGGGAGAGGGAGAGGCAATCTCAGACCCCACCTAGAGCAAATCTGAACCAAGACATGGAAAATGGTTCAGAGGTCTTAAATAGGCCAAATTGGGAGGGTGGGAGGGAGGGAGGGGAAGGGAGAGGAGGGGGGAGAGGGAGGGGAGGGAGGGAAGAGAGGGGGACGGGGGGAGGGAAGACGTGGAAGGGGGGCGGGGAGAGGGAAGATACCCTATCTCACCAAAACAATCAGAAGAAAGCGTAACCTGAAGAAAAGAAAAATGTTAGACCTAGACCTGGGGAAGAAGGCAGGGAGGAAAAGGATAAAAAACACCAAAGATGCCAGTAATTAAATGTCTATCATACAACGTAAAAGGCCTCAATAGCCCATCTAAGAGGCATAAGGTGTTAAAGGAGTGAAGAGGTATAGGACAGACATTGCCTTCCTACAAGAAACCCATCTTACACTAGGATCAAACATAAGGTTATACTCCCCCGACTTTCCCATATGGTATTATGGAGATACTATCTCTAATAGGGCCAGAGGGGTAGCGATTGGAATAGCGAAGGGGACACGGTTTGTCCTGACAGACAGATTGGCAGACCCAGAAGGGAGATTCCTCTTTTTACGAGGAAAACTGGAAGAGGCGGAATATACTCTCGTAAATATATATGCGCCAAATACCTCCCCGATGAAATACCTTCTGGGAATATTAGGGAAATTAAAAGATTTCGGGAGGGGAAAGATAATACTGGGTGGGGATTTAAACTTCTGTATGGACCCAAAGGTTGATAAGACACACCAGACATCTGAAACCCAAGAGAAACAACTAAAAAAAGTAAAAGATAGCCTACATAGAAGCCAACTAGTAGACACATGGAGGATCTTTAACCCGAGCCAACGAGATTTTACATTCTATTCCCAGGTCCATGGGAGCTATTCTCGAATCGATCACATTCTTGTGGAACATAGAATGTTGGAAATGGTGGTCGAGACAAGAATAGAGACCATGACGATATCCGACCACGCACCTATTAGTATATCCATAAATATTTCAGGTAATCAAAGACCCTATCAAAATTGGAGACTAAACGAGGAACTACTGATTGAAGAGAAAAGCTTATTGAGGGTTAAAAAAGAATTAGAAGAGTATTTTAAGACAAATGAGACAGATGAAATTTCGCAGCAACATTATGGGATGCCCATAAGGCGGTGATAAGAGGGGTTGATCTCTGAAGGAGCAAGAAGGAAAAAAGAAGAGAAAAGTAAAAGGGAAAAACTAATAGAGGAGATCTTCAACCTAGAACAACAACATAAGATAATGGGAAAGCAACGAGATTTATACTTGAATCTAGTTGACAAGCGGAACAAACTTAAAGAATTAATGGATCAGGAAACAAGAAGGGAATTTAATTCAATAGCAAGAGAAAGATATAAATGGGGAAATAAAACAAGTAAACATCTGGCTCGGATGGTACAAAAAAAGAAATCAAGGAACCATATAGATAAAATCAAAAATGGGAAAGGAGAGGTCTTACACACAACAAAAGATATCGCAGAAACATTTCGACTATACTACGAAAAACTCTATTCGGTTGAACAAAAGAATTGGCTAAAAGGTGAGAAAGAAAAAAAGATCACAGCATTTTTAGAAGAATCAGGATTATCAAAAATCAGTCAAATAGACGCAGAAGGGATGGACAGGCCAATTACGGAAAATGAAATCAAAGTAGCACTAACAAGCTCAGCCTCAGGTAAAAGCCCGGGCCCAGACGGCTTTACAGCAATGTATTACAAAAAATGCAAGGAGATACTCATACCAAGGCTATGTCAGTATTTTAATGGTCTCGGAAAGGAGTATAATCTAAGTAAAGAGGCATCAGAGGCAACTATCACCATCATTCCGAAGGAGGGCAAAGATACGGGAAGTTGCTCGGGCTACCGGCCGATATCTCTGCTAAATACAGATTTAAAACTGTTTGCAAAGGTACTGGCCGGGAGAGTTAGACAAGAAATGACAAAACTGGTGTACCCGGACCAGACGGGGTTTATCCAAGGAAGAGAGGGAAGAGATAACGGAGTAAGAACACTCCTGATAATTCAGAGAATGAAGGCAATGGGTCCCCAGGCCTTCTCCTGTCGATAGACGCAGAAAAAGCGTTCGACAGGGTAGACTGGGGACTTATGCTGCTCACCTGAAGGGAATGGGGTTTGGACAGAGGATGATGGATTGGATTGCCACCCTCTATAGGTCCCCCACGGCCAAAATAAAAATAAATGGTAGCCTCTCTCAAACCTTCTTAATGAAAAATGGAACAAGGCAGGGGTGCCCTCTGTCGCCACTCTTGTTCGTGCTATCATTGGAACCCCTACTGGCCAGGATCCGTAATGTCAAAAAATAAAGGGGGTCAAAATAGGAGAGGAGGAACACAAACTCGCTGCTTTTGCAGACGACGTCCTCTTCTATTTAGAGGAACCTAAAACATCAATCCCAAACCTATTAAACTTATGCAGCGACTATGGAGAATTTTCAAACTTTAAATTAAACATCACTAAAACGGAGATTATGAGTATAAACATAAGTAAGATAGATGAGCAACTCCTGAAAGCGAAGTACCAGTTTGCTTGGGTTAAAGAACTCAAATACCTAGGGATATTGTTAACCAAATCAATTAGGAAAACCTATGTGATAAACTTCATCCCCCTATTAAATGAAATTAAGACAGAAACAAAAAGGGTGGAAAATAGAGCAATATCATGGATAGGACGAATTAATACTGTAAAATGGTTATTTTACCAAAAATTTTATATAAATTTCAGATGATCCCTATAGCCCTCCCAAGAACACTGTTCTCTGCCCTTAGAAAAGTAATTATGAATTACATATGGAGAAATAAGAAACATAGGATATCACTCCAGACGTTAAAACAACCCAAAAAAAGGGGGGACTTGCGGTTCCGGACATTAAGGGATATTATGACGCAGTTGTATTAACAAGAGTGGTGGAGTGGGCCAGAGTCAACAAAGAAAAAAGGTGGGTAAGATTAGAAAATGAATTATCACAGGTGAGGTTGGATAAGATAATTTGGAACCCCCCCAATTTAGGACACTAGATAAAAACTTACATGAGATAACAAAAAATGCACTTAAAATATGGGACACTGTTTACAGGAAAACTGAGAAGGTATATAACTCACCCCTTATAGCACTGAAAAATAATGATTATTTTGCACCAGGTAAAACACAAGTAGGGGGAAATTGGATTAAAAAGGACACTGCACAATTAAGGGATATAATGAATGAAGGTCACATTAGAACACTACAGGAGTTAGGACTCCAAAAGAATTTAATGGAAATTAATGAATGGAGGTATCGGCAGCTAAACCATTTTATCCAAGAACTCCACATCCATTGAGGTCAGAAGATCAGTTATCAGAACTGGAAAAAATATGTACCATGGAAAGCTCTAAAGGAACCACCTCAAAGCTGTACGGGATTCTACTAAAGATGGAGGAGCAGAGTATACCTCCATTCATTAAAAAATGGGAAAGGGAACTTGGGACACAGCGAGATAAGGTCACAATAAAGAAAATGTTGGCTCTGACACACTCCTCTGCGGTAGACAGCCGCACTGCGGAGATGTGCTTTAAATGCATAACCGGGTGGTATATGACACCAGATAAATTAAGAAAATTTAAAGAAGGGCAAACAGGAGATTGCTGGAGGGGATGTGGATCACTAGGAAATATGGCCCACCTTTGGTGGGGATGCCCTAAGGTTAAGAGGTACTGGGAAAAAATACTGTCCTGTGTGGAAGAGATCACAAAGAAAAAGATCGAGATGGACCCATGGGTTGTCTTATTCCACGGAGGGCAAGAAGGTATAAAAAACTATAGGAACACCCTTGTACCGCACCTATTAAACGCAGCAAAGAGATTAATCCCAAGGGGGTGGCAAGAGACGGAGTGCCCCCCAATCTGGGAATGGATCGATGCGGTCGAAGAAACCTATAAAATGGAAGAACTGAAAGAGGGAATAGAGGGCAACAACATTTTACAAAGCACGAAATGGGACAACTGGAGAACCTTTAAGAAATCATGGAGTTACGCGGAAAAGTTAAGGGAAGACATTTAAAAAGTTACCCTAGAAAAAGTTAGAGAGAACTAGAGATACAAGAGATTGTTTAAGGTGAGATAGGGGGGGAGGGGGGGGGAGGAGGATAAGGGGATAAAATTGTAATGGTATATTTTTGTCTTTTTCTTTCTTTATCTCTTTCTAAAGTAAAGGGAGCAGAAGGATTAGAATAACAATACATAAAAAAAAAAAAAAAGAGAGAGAAAAATTACATAAGAAGAAGCAACACTAATGATGCGAAACCAAAATAGAGATGCAATGGGCTGGCACGCAGAACATGAGCATAAAATGCACGCTCTATGAGGTAGAGTCTGAAGTGAAAAAAAAAAAAAAAAAAAAAAGAAAAAAAAAAAAAAAAAAAAAAAAATGAGATAACATATAAAATGTATCTCCATCCCGGGTTCAATATGAAAAATAAAAGGGAATTGGGACTTTAAATGAAACAGTAAGTTAATGGGAATTAAAGAAAGAATGAAACAAGCCACTGAAAGTAGTATACATGTATTAAATAGATAAAATATCTACACAGTAAAAACAGGCAGCATGTACATTGACACATAGCAAACCCAATGTTTTTTACGTCTTTTTACGTCTTAAAATACAGTGTTTAACATATGACAATGATTTGTACAATTCAAACAATAAATGTGGACACATGAGAACTGAACAGCACACCACAGATAGTATAACAGAGCTTATGAAGTATGAACAAATCATCACATTGATCAAAGTGAAATCCCATTAGCGCATATGGCTACATCTTAGTAAGCCCGACGCGGCGTTTCATGTATATAAAACACTCCTCAGGGGCAGATGAATTGGGATATCTAGGATAACAAAGTAAACGGTAGTCAAAATAATAAACTAACTTTTAACAAAAAAAAAGAAAAATAATAAGTTCTAATTACTTGCAAGGTGTACCATGTAATAATGTGTGTGAAAAAAGTGGGACCCAAAGGGATGTTCGTCCCAGGACCTGAGGCGGCAAAGAGACATGCAACTAGCAGCACACAAAGGTATCATCCCCAGGTAACCAGATTGCCATGGATATGGTCGAGTAGAGACCATCCCTAATGCTGCCATGGAAAAATCTGTAAGGAATGGGTGAATCCATCAGGATTATTACATAGTAAAGGGTAAAGCAATAAGGGTTAGCTGGTAGGTGACAAGGGTTACCTTGTGGGTGTCCTAAAAGGAACACTGACCAAGGATGGCGTGTGTATGTACCAGGCAAAGAGCTGGATACTAGGGGAGACACCTATAAAGTGTCCCGCATATGCGTGTGTTTGCCGCCAGCGTCACGTTTGAAAGCTAGGCACAGTGGTAGGTGGAGCCGCAGCAGGGCGGTACAATGATGCCACACATACCAATTGAGTCGGCTAGAAATGAATGGCAACCGCCTAACACGGAGCAACGCCCCAAGGGACGTCACCCGGGTAGGCAAAGCGTGACGCTGATGCGCTGATAGCCTCCGCCCCACCTCCTAAGCATCCTCCGCCCAAAGATGGGCGGAAGAAGGGAAAACAGGGAGGACACCATGGGTGCATCACAGTCCCGGGTTGTGGACAAAGTGGATCCCAGCAGTTCCACTATGTTACACAAACATTACATAGTGTAGTAAACAACTGAGTGGAATGTTCTAATGATGACCCACCATCCCTGAGCATCAGTGTGAAAAACTGATCCGGCGCTAGAGGAAGAAGAGCCAATGCTTTCTGTATAGCGCCAGCTCCTAGTGATACAAAATGCACTCTGTCTGTGACAGAAGTGATACAGGAAGCATCAGCTCCAGTGGCAGCCCATCCATCCTGTATGAGTAATTGATAGATTCCATGGCTGCCGTGGCCATCCCTATTCAGGCGCCTGACTCCTTTCAGGACACCAGGCACCTGAATTACAGCAGCGGGGGTGTTTTATTGAAGCACCTGATTAGAGCCATAGGCTCTAATAGGCTTCAAAATAGGGTGACTCTTGGCGCAGAGCATTGCGGTGTGAGCCCACCCAAGTGTTACAACAGCAAATTATTATTTGCTGTTGTAACATTGATTCTCAATCCGGCCATTCAGAAGTGGGTGTGAGACCTGTTTTCTGATTGGCCGAAAAGAGAAAACTCCCGATTGGCCGTCGAGAAGGAGAGAGGAAACAGAAGTCGCCACCGCCTTGGAGACCCGTGGAGAGCAGGCGAACAAGAAGCTGCCGCCGAGCAAGAGAAACCACAAAGGGGTAAGTGCGACCGACTTGACTTGGCTGTCAAAAATATTTTGGCACTGTATTAGAGGGGTAGTAAAATAATGTTCCAACATCACCCACAAGTGTGTTCAAGGATCACCAGATCAAATAAAAAGATCTGAACGGACTGGAGTGAATTGGTGCACTACAGCTATCTCTTGATGATTTAAATTTAGCAGTTACTGTATGTTGCATTCCCTGTATGCATCTCAAAAGTAACATTTTTACTGCAGTGTACCCTTAAAATTATTGTTTATGGATATGACTTTTAAAGCATTTTAAGTAGTTTGGGGGTACATTTTTTCATGCTTTCTGGCATATGAAATTTTAAGTAGTTTGAAGGTAAATTTTTTCATGCATTCTGGCATATAAAATCTTTGTCTTACTGTCACGTACCTGATGGTTGTGAGCCCGAATTGCAGAGGATGGCCTCCCTTACGGCTCCCACTCAATAGGGTAACAGTAGGCACAGGAGTAACGAGTGGCACGGGTGCCTGGCAGGATCAACAGGAAGAGGAAGTGGATCAGTCCAGCAGAAGCTTCCTTGCAGGAACTGGGATGCCGGAACTGGATCAGCTCAGCAGACTGGATCGGCTCAGCAGACTGGGTCAGCTTAGCAGACTGGAACAGCTTAGCAGACTGGATAGGCTCAGCAGACTGAATCAGCTTAGCAGACTGGATCAGCTTAGCAGACTGGATAGGCTCTGCGGATTGGAACAGTTTAGCAGACTGGATAGGCTCAGCAGACTGGATAGGCTCAGCAGACTGAATCAGCTTAGCAGACTGGATAAGCTTAGCAGACTGGATTGGAACTAGGAACAGACTGGAACCATTCAGCTGGATCGGAACTTGGAACATACAGGAACCGTTCAGCTGGACTGGAACTAGGAACAGACAGGAACCGTTCAGCTGGACTGGAACTAGGAACAGACTGGAACCGTTCAGCTGGACCGGAACTAGGAACAGACTGGAACCGTTCAGCTGGACTGGAACTAGGAACAGACAGGAACCATTCAGCAGACTGGAGCAGACTGGATGGTCAGACAGGTCAGGTCGGTTATCGGGCGGGCGGCGAGGTACAGAGGTGCAGACAGAAGGGTAGACAGAACAGGCCAAGGATCAGGTGCAGGCGGATGACTGGAATAGTCACAGGTAAGCCAGGGTCTTTCACAGGTTAAGTCTCAGATCAGGTTTCAGATACACAACGCTGTAGAGCAGACAACAGGGATGGTGTGTGAGAGGCCGGCTTAAATACCCGCCTGGCTCCAACAGAGGTGTGCACCCATGCACGCACACGCATGCGCGATTGCAGCCGCGATCGGGAACCGCAAAGTCTGAGTCTCCTGTTTCTAGCAGGATCTTCATGACACTTACCAATAAACATTTGATTAAGCGTACATCCAGTACACAAAATTCACAGAGCAATGAGGTTTTTTAAAGTGAAAATAAAACAGAAGCTGTTAGCTTTCAGGGAGTGTCTCTGTCTTAATGAAACTCCATATTGAACTTTATGAACATAACAGGCTGGGTGTGGGAGAGAGGGATTATAAGTCACTCCTCTGAATAACTAAACCTATTGAGCTATGTAAACAGGCATTTTTCATTACCACAGATAAGACAAGACTAGTAAAAGAGCCTAGAATGCTATCTTCTGGCTGTATATTAAAATACAAAATATTTAAATTCAAAATGTCATACTTAAGTCTTAACCATAATAAATAAAGGAAAGAAAAAGAAAATACATATTTCTATATATTATTATATTATTATTATTATTATTATTATTATCATTATTATTATTAACAGTGTTATTATTTGCATTAGTAGGTTGCTGGTTATAATGATATAAAAAATATTCTGATAATTTGTACAATACAATGTCTATTTTTTCACAGAAAAAAAAAAATATATATATATACTACTATTATTTTTCTGTAGCAATTAGCAATAGCAATAACAATAGATAGTAAGTATATCTCCAGTTGTAGGGAAGGTCTAATTTTAAAAGTGTATTACACTGGTGCATTATTTCTTTCTGCAGCTGTAGGATATAATGGTAAGCTACAAATTACTGGAGAAGCAGATAAATTGTTGTTAAACTGTCATTACCAATCACACTTCCAAACTAAGCCAACAGTTGGAACAAACTGTACACAGATGTAGCCTGGACACATCTTTCTCTGGGTTCCACAGTAAGCTTGTGTAGTAAATCAATTTACTGCAGCTCAGTGAACGTGTTGCTTCAGCTTTCCAGTGTGTTTGTAGGTCAAAGGGTGTTGGATTGTGTCAATTTGCCATCATGTGAAGAAGAAAATGAAATTACAGTACATCTCTATTACACTTGGAACAATGTGAACTGAGAAAATGAATTTAGTTTCAAATGAATGAATAGATGGTAAGAATTGGTTCTAATCTTCTTATACTAGTTTAAGGATATTTTGCTTGAAAACAGATGGTCATTTCAAACCAGAAGAAGCACTTGTTGAAAAACTAAGTGTAACAAACTGAAACAGGTATAAAGTAAATAAATGTAGGATGGAAAGCGTAAAGTGGTACTTAACACACACTGTTTAATTTACATTATTCTTTATCTTTATGGATGATGACACTGTATTTATTTTAATTTAAAAGGAAAAACAAGTACCGGTAAGTACCTTTTTTGATAATTGATATACAGCTTTCATGTGACCCAGCTCTTTCCCAGCCTATCTTTTGGTAAACATCAGCAGGAAGATCTTGTAGTCCTCTACCAGTCTAGTCCTCTGCTGGTAAAAAAAAAAAAAGCCTCCATAAAACAGGGGAACACACATGTATATATATATATATATATATATATATATATATATATATATATATATATATATATATATATATATATATTACAAGCTGTAATTGGCAGAACATTCCCTAGATAGCCCACACCAAAGATTCAAGTTCAAATACGTATTGAGGTCAAATTGTATGACAATTTAAAGCATGTATTTTATATTTTTGTATATATATATATATATATATATATATATATATATATATATATATATATCAAATACA
Source organism: Rana temporaria (assembly GCF_905171775.1). NCBI lineage: Eukaryota > Metazoa > Chordata > Amphibia > Anura > Ranidae > Rana > Rana temporaria. The sequence goes on along the minus strand of NC_053492.1, from coordinate 165,406,148 downwards.
TGCTTTAAATTGTCATACAATTTGACCTCGATACGTATTTGAACTTGAATCTTTGGTGTGGGCTATCTAGGGGAATGTTCTGCCAATTACAGCCTGTTTCACACCCTTCCAACCTGTGTCTATTGTGTGTATGTGATTAGAATTACAGGGAGGTGAAGCCTCCAGAAAGAGGAAAAAATGAACAGCTGAGAAGGGAACTGAAACTTGTGCATGCTCAGTTAATGTGGCAACAACTGGTCTACACAATCTAGGGCTGCAAAGGGGACACAGACAAGGAGGGAGGGGCAATGAACAACAAGATCAACTAAGTTTTTTGCAGAATACAGAAAACAAATCCCATAGAGTATGAGCAGCATGCAATACAGCATGCATTAACAGTTTTTTAATGATGTGGGTTTAATGACACTTTATAAGTAATTTTAATTCAAACACATTGATTAAAAAAAAAAAAAGAAATGTCCCTTTGTGTTCATTATTTATTCACACAAAATCACACATTTTATTTGATCTCATCTAACTATTAATTGATATAACCCACATGTGTCCCTAGAAGTGTATATCTTATTGGTGTTTTAAACATATTTTATCAACCTGACTCATTCAGGCAGTTGTGTTTTTTTTTTTTTGTTAGTAAAACTGTTAGTAGACTGCTGCGGGCTAGGGCTAGGCAACATAACTTTATATCGTCTGCTTCCAAGTTCTTGGGCGTGCATGCACACGCACCCTGCTGACCCATGCTATGATTGGCTACAGCACAAGTTTGTCAGCAGATTTTGACCAATGATTTTTGCCTTTGAACCCGCTGATTGGCTGTAGCCAATTACAGCACAGTCTTGTGTCTTATTTGGAAACGGAATACACAGGATTTGGACGGTTCTTGTTCCCTGGGCCTTTTTCATTCACAGAGAGACGAATGACAGATTCTTTGTGAGTAAAACCAGCATATACTCACTTGCATACAATACACTTGTTAGACACACCTTTTATCTCATATTTAAGAGGACCTGTCATGCTTTTTTCTATTACAAGGGATGTTTACAGTGACCCATTTAAAAAAAAAAAAGTTTAAAAATAAATATAATCAAGTAAAATAAATAAGAAAATAATATATTTTTTTAAAGCGCCCCGTCCCGACGAGCTCGCGTGCAGAAGCGAACACATACGTGAGTATCGCCCGCATATGAAAACGGTGTTCAAGCCGCACAATTGAGGTATCGCCGCAATCGTTAGAGTGAGAGCAATAATTCTAGCTCTAGACCTCCTCTGTAACTCAAAAGATATAACCTATAGAATGTTTTAAACATTGCTTATGGAGATTTTTAAGGGTAAAAGTTTGACGCCATTCCACGAGTGTGAGCAATTTTGAAGAGTGACATGTTGAGTATCATTTTACTTGGCGTAACATCATCTTTCACAATATAAAAAAAAATTGCGCTAACTTTACTGTTGTCTTATTCTTTTCCAAAAAAGGTGTGCTTGTAAGACCGCTGCGCAAATACGGTGTGACCAAAAGTATTTCAATGACCGCCATTTTATTCTGTAGGGCATTCGAAAAAATATATATAATGTTTGGGGGTTCTAAGTAATTTTCTAGCAAAAAAAACTCTTCTAAACTTGTAAATGCCGAGTTTGAAAAACTGTCTCGGTCCTTAAGTGGTTAAACTCTCAAAAAGTCTCACACATGTGGTATCCCCATACTCAGGAGACGTAGCAGAATGTGTTTTAGGGTGTAATGTATACCCATCATATGCTTGAGAAATATCTAATTAACATTACAAATTTGTGTAAAAAAATAATATTTTGTGTCATTTTCAAAAAGCTTGTGCCAGACAACGAAATCTTCCAAAGATGCAACATGGCTTTCAGCAAATACCTTGGGGTATATACCACATTTTTCGATCCATAAGATGCACCTGACCATAAGACGCACCTAGGTTTTGGAGGAGGAAAACAAGAAAAAAAATATTCTGAACCAAATGGTGTACTAAAATATTTACCAGTGCCCATGAAATGCAGCCTGACCAGTGCCATTATTGCAGCGTGACCATTGCCATAAATGCAGCCTGAACATTGCCATTAATGCAGCCTGAACATTGCCATTAATGCAGCCTGAACATTGCCATTAATGCAGCCTGAACAATGCCAATAACGCAGCCTGAATATTGCCATTAATGCAGCCTGAACATTGCCATTATTGCAGCCTGAACATTTCCATTATTGCAGCCTGAACATTGCCATTAATGCAGCCTGAACATTGCCATTATTGCAGCCTTACCATCACTCAGGCTGCTCTGTCTTCTGTCTCAACAAGTGTCTGCCACCAGCTTGTTTGACTATGCTCCTACTCAATGACTACCAGTAATACACTTGGTTTCCCTGCTAGTCGGCTGTCATCGTCCCAGGGCTTGGGATTTCTGTACTCCCCTCTCCTGCCTCTCTTGCGGTACAAGCATGACGGCGGGGGGCTTGGTCGGCAGCAGCAGGGGGCGAGGCCGGCAGCGGCGGGGGGCTGGACCTAGTGTGTATTCGCTCCATAAGACGCAGAGACATTTGCCCCCATATTTTGGAGGGGAAAAGTGTGTCTTATGGTCCGAAAAATACGGTACTTTCCAAAAAGGGGTAATTTGTTTGTTTTTTTATACTGTTCTGTCTTTTTAGGGCATCTGAAAATGTAATAGGTTGTCAGAAAGTCCAGTGCATAATTGGAAGGTAAACCACATTCCCAGCACCAGAAAACCAGTGCAAGCTTATGCTAATATCCGTGCCTGTGCACAATGTTCACATACTAATACTTCTAGGCAAAGATGTACTATTCCTGTTCATTGTGCTTACATTTGTGCGCGCACTTGCACATACAAATTAGCGTGTATATTTGGTGCCCAGCTACCTATTTAAAATGGCCTGTCACCATCAGCAGTTGCTTAATGGCAGCTTGTACCTGAATTCCTGTGACCTGATACATTGAATCTGCTTACCTGTGTATGACCCGGCTTTCTCCTGGACTCTGCCTTTGCTCTGCATTTACCTTGTTCTCCTGAGCGCTTTGACCTCGGCCTGTTTACTGGATTTGTCTTTGCCTGTTGATTCTGTACTGCACTGCCTGGCTGTTATCAACCTTGGCATGCTTCCTGGACTTGCTTTGTCTGCTGACTTGGTCCCTTGTTACATTGCTACCGCTGGTCACTACCTGCATACTGGCTCTTCTGACATCTCCTGCTCTGGTGCCAAGCTGATTCTGTATCCTGTTCCTAGGACTGCGACCACCAGCTTCATCCACCTAAGTGGATTACACTCTCTGTCACCACCTTTAGGAGTGTTGGGCAGGAGGAGCAAGCAAGGCCTCCACAACATTCCAGTCATCACCAGGTACTTGATAATAATTAACGCTCCTTGAAAGTCTGAAGGTGGTCATTGGCTTTTAGGGCCCCTATACGTGGCTAGGTGGCCAAAAAGTCTCTCACATGTGGTATCCCCATACTGTGTTTTGGGGTGTGATTCAACATGTATCCATGGCATGTGTGAGAAATATCCCATTAAAATGACAACTTTGTATAAAACATATTTTTTTTGTAATTTTCAAAAAACTTGTACCAAAAAATGAAATCTTCCATGGACTCAACATGCCTCTCAGCACATATCTTGGGGTGTCTACTTTCCAAAAAGGGATCAAATTGGGGGGGAGGGGGGTGTACTGTCCTGACATTTTAGCACCTCCAGAAATGTGATAGGCAGTCAGAAAGTCAGAGCTGCGTAAATTCCAGTATATATACCATAGTTTGTAACTTTCAAACAAACCAATTAATATACACTTATATGGAATTTATGAAGAATTTTGCTTTTAAGCCTTGTTACATTGGTGGTTAAGTTATAAAATTCCTTTTACATTGGTGGTGAGTGTAATGCCCCCTACTCTAGTGGCTCTGCATATTGACATTGGTGTCAAAACTATGCAGGCTCCATTAGATGGGCGATCAATCCACTACGGCTTATTACTCAATAATAAATAAATAAAAATGATATACAAACCACAATACACTCTCTTTTTGCCCCTTTAGGCCCGTACAGACGAGCGGACTGTCCGCTCGAGATTTCTGTCTGATGGTTTGTACACACCATCAGATAGAAATCCGCGCGTACACGATACGCGGTGACGTGGCCGTGCTGTCGCCGTGACGTGCGCGGCCCTGGAAGGTCAATGCTTCCACGCATGTGTCGAATCACTTCGATGCATGCGAGGGCTTTCGGCCGAGCGGACATGTACGGTGAGTCTGTACAGACGACCGAACATGTCCGACGGACAGGCTTCCAGCGGACATGTTTCTTAGCATGCTAAGAAACATTTGTCCGCTGGAAACCTGTCCGATCCGCCGGACAATTGTCCGGTCGGTCGTACACACGACCGAACATGTCTGCTGAAACTGGTCCGCGGACCAGTTTCAGCGGACATGTTCATTCGTGTGTACAGGGCCTAACAGTTAGGCCCCTTTCACATTTGTATGACTTGTCCCACGATTTGGGACCGCAAAGTAGAACGACAAGCCATTCCCCATGATTTCCAATGACAACCATTCATATTAGCATAACTTCAAGTCGTGTGGACTTCAAAGTAGTTCCTACACTACTTTGGTTTGACTTTGATCTTACTTCAGCCCAGTGAATATCACTGAAGTCGGATCAAAATCGGATCGCCTATTAACGGATCCGACTTTGGCATATGACTTGTGCTCTAATGATCTTGAAAGGGTAACTCCACGCCAATTAAGAAAAAAAACAGCATGGGTTCCCCCTCTAAGAGCACAACCAGGCCCTTTGTTCTGGTATGGATTTTAAGGGGAACCACCACGCTGAAGAACAGCGTGGGGGATTCCCCCAAAATCCATACCTGACTTTTATTCGAGCACACAGCCCAGCAGGTCAGGAAAGGGGGTGGGGACGAGCGAGCGCCCCTCCCTTCAACATGGGGGGTCACCTGGTGATGTCATCCGGTGACCCCGCTTATGACATTACCGCCTGGGGCATGATGGGGCAGTGACATCATAAGGGGTGGGGTCACCAAATGACATCACCTGGTGACCCATGCCAATGTAAGTCATTGCACACCACGCACACAGCATTAGAGTAAAATAGAGTGTTAAGTCAACATCAGAAGAAGAACAGAGGGGGAAAACAGTGGAGAAAACCAGGCAAAAGAGTGAGCAAAAAAGCAAGAAGATAGCAGAGGAGGCCGGGCAGAAGACAACGGACAGATGGAGAAGAACCGAAGAGGAGAAGACCCAACAGAGGCAGAAGACGTCAGCAGAGGACACAGAAGGGCCGGAGAGGGGAGAACAGATCGGAAGAGACGCCGGAGCTGCCCAATAAATTACTTTGAAAACATGTGTAATAGTGTTTTATTTTTTACACCATTTTTTTAGGTGAATGGGCAGACCCCCACAACTACCGGCCAAGGGTTGTGGGGATGAGGCCCCTGTCCCCATCAACATGCCATCAACATGAGGGCACGTGGCCTGGTACAGTTCAGGAGGGGGTGCTCTCTCGTTCCCCCCTCTTTCCTGCAGCCTGACAGTTTACATGCTCGGATAAGTATGGATTTTTGGGGGAAACACCACGCCATTTTTTTATTTTGGTGCGGGGTTTATCTTAAAATTAATACCAGACCGGAAAGGCCTAGTATGAAATTTGGGGGGACCACCACACATTTTTTTTAATTTTCATATCAGACCCAAAGGGCCTGGTAGTGGACTGGGGGGGAACCCATGCCGTTTTTTTCCAATGACTTTTATCTGTATTGCCGGGACCCAACAATTCATTATAGCCGGGAGTAGTTTTAAATTACCTTTTTTCCTTTAGAAATGTCATTTTGAGCAGGGACTGTTCTAATCACGTGAAAAATGCGCCACTTTACAGGCATACTATTGACACCCCCCAGGTACCAAATTTAAAGGAATATTCCACTGTTGTTTCACTTTAAGCATTATTAAAATCACTGCTCACGAAAAAACTGCCATTTTTTTTTTTCATTGATACATGTCCCCTGGGGCAGGACCCAGGTCCCCAAACACTTTTTTTTATAACAATAACTTGCATATTAACCTTTAAAATTAGCACTTTTGATTTCTGCCAAAGACTTTTAAAGGGTGTTCCGCGGTTTTTGAATTTGCTGCAAACACCCCAAATTGTTCACTATTTGGCAAACACCCGATGTTTGAGTCAAATTTACGTTCGACTCGAACATCGGGCTGGTCCCTTCTTACACAATGTACTCTTGTATTTCAGGGGCTATATGTCTGAATTAATTACAGTTGGATGCAGCATGAACATTCTTAAGTTAAACATACAGTACATTCATGCCCAGACTGAGTGTAATGCAATGCAATGCAATAGATTTTGCCTAGGTCACTCCCATGCTTTTTAAGGAGTTTATTTTCATGAAAACAGTGGCACTTATGTTGTTAGTTTTGGACAGTTAATGTATCATACATATATACCTATTTGGAAAAATTCTGGTCTTTATTAAAATATATTACATATACACCTGGGGATAGTATGGCCTTAGGATGTAAGTTATATTTACTACTTACCCTGTGATTCAATATCTTATGCAATTTGTGTTTGCCAAATTTATGATGCACATACGCTATATGTACAGTATCTATGGGGATGAATTGCTGTAAGACTGTAGGATCAAGGACAATTGACATGTGATTTATTGAGTTAGAGAGCTGAATAAACAAGGCTATCCATCAACAAATTAGTGCTCACAAGAGCCCAGAGCTTCATTTTATTTACACAATAATGCTCCTCGTGGTTAGCAATGGAAGACGTTGCTTAGGCTCAAATATTGCAAAATATGAGGTATAAGGGGAAATTATTGCCTTTAGATAATCGTATTCTAAAATACACAAGCAAAGACATACTGGTGGCAGAAAGTTATTAAGTATAAAACAAAATGATATCATTAAAGTCGTAGTCAATGAAAATGTTGAATATAAGCATAGTTTTATTAAATATAGAAAATAAAAACGCTTATATCTTCTATAGCACAAGTAAAAATAAAACATACTAGCTGTCTTAATCAAATGAGAGAAATATAATTTTTCTCTCATTTAATTAAACTACATGGCAAATGAGGTTTAATGTGGAAAAATGTACACTGCATCAGCTTTTTAACCACTTGCTTACTGGGCACATAAACCCCCTTCGTGCCCAGGCGAAATTTCAGCTTCCGGCACTGCGTCGCTTTAACTGACAATTGCGCGGTCGTGCAACGTGGCTCCTAAACAAAATTGGCATTCTTTTTTTCCCCACAAATAGAGCTTTCTTTTGGTGGTATTTGATCACCACTGCGGTTTTTATTTTTTGCGCTATAAACAAAAATAGAGCGACAATTTTGAAAAAAATGCAATATTTTTAACTTTTTGCTATAATAAATATCCCCCAAAAATATATAAAAAAAATGTTTTTTCCTCAGTTTAGGCCAATACGTATTCTTCTACCTATTTTTGGTAAAAAAAACATGAAATTTAGAGCGTTTACAAAATAGGTGATAGTTTAATTGCATTTTTATAAAAAAAAAAATAATTTACTAATGGCGGCGATCATCGATTTTTTTCGTGACTGCGACATTATGGCGGACACTTCGAAAATGTTGACACATTTTTGGGACCATTGTTATTTTCACAGCAAAAAATGCATTTAAAATGCATTGTGTACTGTGAAAATGACAATTGCAGTTTGGGAGTTAACCACAAGGGGGCGCTGAAGGGGTTATGTATGACCTAATATGTGTTTCTAACTGTAGGGGGGTGTGGCTGTAGATGTGACGTCATCGGTTGTGTATCCCTATAAAAGGGATCACACGATCGATGATGCCGCCACAGTGAAGAACGGGGAAGCTGTGTTTACACACAGCTCTCCCCGTTCTTCAGCTCCGGGGACTGATCGCGGGACTCCAGCGGCGATCGGGTCTGCAGGTCCCGGTCACGGAGCTTCGGACCGCGTTGCGGCCCGCGACCCACGGCTGGGCACTAGCAGAGGACGTATCTGTACGTGCATGTGCCCAGCCATGCCATTCTGCCGACATAAATGTGCAGGAGGCGGTCCTTGAGCGGTTAAGCAAAGCCAACATTTTTTTTTGTTACGTTTATAAACCATAGTGTTTTAACCACTTGCTGACGGCCGTACGACTTTGTACGGCCTCAGCGCGGCTCCCAATTTCTAACAGGCCGTGTTTTTACGGCCTCTCCTTTACACGTTCCCCGCGCGCGCTCCCGAGCGCGCGGCGGGGAACTTCTGTACTGGCCGTGTCCCTTGGACACAGCCAGTCACAGATCGCCGTGAACGGCCAATCGAGCGGCCGTTTCCTAGGCGATCTGTGCGGCCAATGAGAGATGATCTCATATGTTTACATATGAGATCATCTCTCATTCCCGGCTCTCGCAGACAGCGGTGCTGTCAGGGGAGAGAGGAGACGGATCTGTGTCTCTTCTACATAGAGACATAGATCGGTCACCCCCCCAGTCACCCCCCCTCCCCCACAGTTAGAACACTAATTAGGGTACACATTTAACCCCTTCCTCACCCCCTAGTGTTAACCCTTCCCTGCCAGTCACATTTATACAGTAATTAGTGCATATTTATAGCACTGATTGCAGTATAAATGTGAATGGCGCCAAAAATGTGTCAAAAGTGTCCGATGTGTCCGCCATAACGGCGCAGTCCCAATAAAAATTGCAGATCGCCGCCATTTCTAGTAAAAAAAAAAGCATTTATACAGTAATTAGTGCATATTTATAGCACTGATTGCAGTATAAATGTGAATGGCGCCAAAAATGTGTCAAAAGTGTCCGATGTGTCCGCCATAACGGCGCAGTCCCAATAAAAATCGCAGATCGCCGCCATTTCTAGTAAAAAAAAAAGCATTTATACAGTAATTAGTGCATATTTATAGCACTGATTGCAGTATAAATGTGAATGGCGCCAAAAATGTGTCAAAAGTGTCCGATGTGTCCGCCATAACGTCGCAGTCCCAATAAAAATCGCAGATCGCCGCCATTTCTAGTAAAAAAAAAAAATTATACAGTAATTAGTGCATATTTATAGCACTGATTGCAGTATAAATGTGAATGGCGCCAAAAATGTGTCAAAAGTGTCCGATGTGTCCGCCATAACGTCGCAGTCCCAATAAAAATCGCAGATCGCCGCCATTTCTAGTAAAAAAAAAAAAAAAAAAAAAATAATAATTCTGTCCCTTATTTTGTAGGCGCTATAACTTTTGCGCAAACCAGTCGCTTATTGCGATTTTTTTTTTTTTACTAAAAATATGTAGAATACGTATCGGCCTAGACTGAGGATAAAAAAAAAAAACGTAAAAAAAAAAATTGAGCTATTTATTATAGCAACAAAGTAAAAATATTTTATTTTTTTTCAAAATTGTCGCTCTATTTTTGTTTATAGCGCAAAAAATAAAAACCGCAGAGGTGATCAAATACCACCAAAAGAAAGCTCTATTTGTGGGGAAAAAAGGACGTTAATTTTGTTTGGGAGCCACGTCGCACGACCGCGCAATTGTCAGTTAAAGCGACGCAGTGCCGAATCGCAAAAAGTCCTCTGGTCAGGAAGGGGTTTAAGTGCCCAGTAAGGAAGTGGTTAAGTTAGGAATACATACTTTAACTTGTCTGGAATTTTTCCAGTTTATAGGGGGCTAGATTCAAGTAGCCCGCCGTAAGTTTGTGCGGGTGTAGCGTATGTTATTTACGCTACGCCGCCGCAACTTACACGGGCAAGTGCAGTATTCACAAAGCACTTGCTCCGTAAGTTGCGGCGGCGTAGCGTAAATGGGGCCGGCGTAAGCGCGCCTAATTCAAATGAGTATGAGGGGGCGTGTTTTATGTAAATGGGTGGTGACCCAACGTGATTGACGTTTTTCCAGAACGGCGCTTGCGTCGTCCGTGGAATTTCCCAGTGTGCATTGCTCCAAAGTACGACGCAAGGACGTCATTGGTTTCGACGTGAACGTAAATTACGTCCAGCCCTATTCGCGAATGACTTACGCAAACGACGTAAAAAAAATCAAAATTCGACGCGGGAACGACGTCAATACTTAACATTGCGTACGTCTCCTAATAGCAGGAGCAACCTTACGCCGAAAAAGCCTAACGTAAACAACGTAAAAAAATAGCGCCAGGCGTACGTAGATTTGTGAATCGGCGTATCTAGGTCATTTTCATATTCTGCGCCGAAAACGACGGAAGCCCCACCTAGCGACCAGCGTAAATAAGAGACTTACGCCAGTCGGATCTTAGGCTAATGTCGGCGTATCTTGCTTTCTGAATACAGAAAAAAGATACGCCGGCGCAGCTTTGAATTTACGCGGCGTATCTATAGATACGCCGGCGTAAATCAATGCTGAATCTAGCCCCATAGGTTTAAGTAGAGCCAACTAAAATTTTTAAGCTTATAGACAATGGGGCAGATCCACAAAAGAATTACGCCGGCGTATCTATTGATACGCCGGCGTAATTTTAAATTTCCTGCGTCGTATCATTGTTTTGTATCTAGTACGCCGTCGGATCTTAGATGCAATTTTTTGGCGGCCTCTAGGTGGCGTTTCCGTTGAATTCCGCGACGAGTATGCAAATTAGCTAGTTATGGCGATCCATGAACGTACATCCGGCCGGCGCATTTTTTTACGTCGCTTGCGTTCGGCTTTTTCCGGCGTATAGTTAAAGCTACTGTTATGAGGCGTACTCAATGTTAAGTATGGCCATCGTTCCCGCCTCGCATTTTGAATTTTTTTACGTTGTTTGCGTAAGTCGTTCGCGAATAGGGATTTGCGTAGAATGACGTCACCATCGTGAGCATTGGCTTGTTCAGGGTTAATTTTGAGCATGCGCACTGGGATACCCCCACGGACGGCGCATGTGCAGTTAAAAAAAAACGTTGTTTACGTCGGGTCACGACGTATTTGCATAAAACACGCCCCCATCACAGAGATTTGAATGCCGCGCCATTACGCCACCAAAGACACACTACGCTGCCATAACTTACGGCGTGGATTCTTTGTGGATTTGAAAAAAAAAAGTAAGTTACGGCGGCGTAGTGTATCTTAGATACGCTACGCCCGGCGGATAAATGTGCCGCTGTACGTGGATCTGCCCCCATAGGTTTAGGTAAAGCCAACTAGGTTTTTCCAGTTTATAGACCATAGGTTCAAGTAAAGCCAACTAAAATTTTCCAGTTTCTAGAAAAGTTTAAGCTAGGAACACATACATTAACTTATTTTTTTCAAGTACTTATATAGCACTGTACATTTTTGGAGCGCTTTACATATACATTGTACCTTCACATCAGTCACTGCCCTCAAGGAGCTTTTAATCTACAATCCCTAATCACATTCATACATACACATACTAGGGCCAATTTCCCTACCAGCGTATCTTTGGATTGTGAGAGGAAACCTACGCAGGCACAGGGTAGAACATGCAGAAAGGTAGTATCTTGGGTGGGATTTGAACCAGCGACCCTTTTTCTGCTAGGCGAAAGTGCTAACCCCTACTCCACTGTGCTGCTTATTACTTAGTCAATTAGTTACTTAGTTTTAGGTGATATTAACTTGTAACTTACAAATAAAAATGTAATATATGTTTGAAGGTTTTTATATAAAAATAATACAATAATATGTTTACAAAAAAAATAGAAAAGAAATAGTCTCATGAAAAAAGGCTTTTAAAACAAATTAACATTTATTATTTTTAAAGTGTTACAAATATAATATTATTAAAGCATCAAATGTAAATGTAAACATAAAAAAAAAAGGAAAAAAAATGCCTCTTAGGGTCCTTTCACACGGGCTGATCCTGTGATGATGCGCCGTCATGAACATCCGCTTGCTCAGCGGGGATCGCTCCGTTTATCCCCGCTGAGCCGGCAGATGACAGGGCAGTCCCTGCGCACTGTGCAGGGACGGACCTGTTAGATCGCTGCTCTCCCCTTTGGGGGGATCGGATGAACACGGACCATCTGTCCGTGTTCACCCGATCCGCTCTGCAGACGGATGAAAAAATAAGATTTTCCTCTGTCTGCAGAATCGGACCATAGTGGGGACGGATGATATTGATTGTCAGCGGATGATATTGGTTGTCAGCTATCTCATAGGGATACATGTATGTACGTACACGGATGGATGAAAAAGCGGACATACGGTCCGCATGTCTGAAAGGGGCCTTTCTCAGCTAACAAATAAAACTTAAACACACACATGTATATACATGTATACACACACGTATACACAGTATATCTGTAAAGAACATAGAATACAGAATGTATTTACTTTTTTAAGCCATTTAGGAAGGTAATTTGCACTTTAATCACTTCAGCCCCAGGAGGATTTGCCCCCTTAATGACCGGGCAATTTTTTGTGATACCGCACTGCGTTGCTTTAATGGACAATTGTGCAGTCGTGCGACGCTGTACCCAAACAAAAGTGACGTTCTTTCCCCCCCCCCCCCCCCACAAATAGAGCTTTCTTTTGGTGGTATTTGATCACCTCTGCGTTTTTCATTTTTTGCACTATAAACAAAAAAATGCCGTAATTTGTTTTTACTTTCTCCTATAATATTTGAAAAAAAAAAAAGAATTTATTCATCAGTTTAGGCCGATATATATTCTTATACACATTTTTGGTAAAAAAGAATTGCAATAGGCGCATATTAATTGGTTTGCAGAAAAGTAATTGGCTTCCTGTCATGTGATGCAGGCAGGAAGTAAGTAGGAAAGCTCTCAAATACAGAAGCAGACACCACACTTTTTTAACCACTTGCCGACCGCCTCCTGTAGGTATATGTCAGCAGAATGGCATGGCTGTGCAAAGCAATGAACCTGTACGCTGCTTTGAATTTGGCACCCCTGTCGCAAGCTCCATGACCATGTCCGTCGGTGTCCCGCGATCATGTTACGGAGTTGCAGAACAGGGGGATGTTTATGTAAATATTTCCCTCTTCTTTCTAGTGACAGGACTGTGATCTACTGCTCCCTGTAATCAGGAGCAATGATCACTGTTGTGTCACTCGTAGCATAGCCCCTCCACACTTAGAATCACTTCCTAGGACACACTTAATAGTGGGTGTTCTAATGTATATTTAAATAGTGACCAGGAGAAGATGTAGCCATTTTGGGAGGACTCCAGGTAGCACCACTCTATCAGAATAAACATTAAAGGAATAAAAGTCAGCTTTTTTCATGTATGCCTTGGTAAAAAAAAAAATTGTCATGTACCAAATGTGTGGCCTTTTACTTAAAAATGTCCTATAATAAAGAAAATCATAATTCTTTCAAAAGCAGCAGCGTATTCTGGTTCAGTGGTTGCAGAAAATCTGCAGACCAACATGATGCCATCAATATGCTTGATTGTTTTTTTTGTTTGTTTTTTTACCGTAAAATAATAGATTTGGTTTTTGACATATTGATTTTAGCATAATAATTCTGCTTTTAATTAATCAGTGTACTGAACTCTGAAATTCGTTCTTGTTTTGACTTACTGTAGTCAAGATTTTACATTAGAACATTGGTTCCACCTTGACAATGTTCAATACATGTTTTTAATGCAATCTTTCTATTTATCTAAGAAACTCTGGGAATAACTGTGTAACCTTCTTGTTTAACTACCCTTTGAGAGTGGTGTGATGTGTCTCCATAGATTTCTATTTCATTCAATTGATTTTTGCTGGTGAAGGCTTATATTGCTAAAAAATTATATTGGACTTGGCTGACACAAATCAGGGTTGATTGTATTCAGTTGACTCCAATTACCCTGATTAAGTCAATTAAAATTAGACAAATAATTCATTTTTCATTCTAGGACTATATTTATATATTGATGTCAAAGTAAAAAAACGTAATGGAGCCATTGAAAAACTGGTGATAATATATTGTAAAGTACAATGCCAAACTCTAAAACTTTGATAAACAAATGATCCTACGTTTCAATGAACATGACCAATATGAGTTTGTGAAGTGATTAAGGTAAATCTTTCACTGTATAAAATCCTGGATTGCAAACTTCTTTCAGTGACTGTAGATTTGGGTATATAGGGTCATTTTAGTTTCATTGAGTGTTTGCACTTGGGTTTTTATACTTTTTGTATATTTTCTCATCATTTTTCTACTTTGATTCCATTATCTGAATTGATGCCAAGAAGTTATTGAGGGTTTTGGTTGGTATTGAATTCCAGTCCAATGTATTATCCTTCTCTGGACCATGTAAAAAAATTCCCAGAAGTGAAAGGTTATATGCCAGGTTTCCTGTCACCCTATATGCCTTTGTAAGTCATTCTAGTAATTGAGCCTCTGTCCCAGTTTTACTTAACACTCCCATGTCATTCACATAATCACTGAGGAGGCCAGATCAGCCCTTTTTGCTAACAACGTTTTACATTTTACATCTTAAACATCTATAGATGCTCCAGTGATTGAAGACATTTTACCTAATTTCAGATCATCCTCGGGATATCGTGTCAATGTAAGTAGGAGGGAAACCCTCCTATATCAAAACTCCATTTGATCTGCTATTCAAGCACATGGCTTTATACCACTAGCCACATTACCTAGCTAGATGTCAGGATAAGCAGGTCTCCCTCCAACTATGGGTTTCTTATTACCCTATAAGCCTTTCTTATTTAATCTAGCAACTGAGCTTCTGTATCAATTTTACTTAACACCCCCAAACTGCATTGCATTCAAGTAGGCACTTAAGAGGTCAGAAAAGCCCTTTTTGCAGCAACCTTTTACAATTTACAATTTCTTTATTTTTCATAATTTTTTCCTTCATTTATAAGGAATATCATTGATTTTAACACGAGAGATCAGTATACAATCAATTATCTAAACATAACCTTTATTTTAATACATCTCATCAAAAAAAAAGGAAAAGAAGCAAAACAAAAAAAATCCAATTATCGGGAACCATGCTCCTCCCCATTACCTCCCACCCTCCCCTCTTTCTCTTCAGAGCCGAGAGTGGGGCAATGGGCCATTGGGTCCCGACATCGATTCATGGCGAAAGGGGGGGGGCCATGTGGGAGGGGTCTCTGATCCTCTCAAAGCAACATCCCCTTTCCTAATGTCTGGCCATGGGGTGACGCTCTTCCATGGCCTAACATATTATCGTGGCCCTCTCCACTCCCCCTCCAGCCTAAGTGCCTCTTATTCCTTATCCACTTATCTTCATTCCCCTGTCCCCCCCCCCTCCTCATCAAAAAAAAAAAAACTCAGATGTCTATTATAAATCTCAGATGTCTATTATAAAAAACTGTATTTTACCATAAAATTCTGACAAATGGCTTTAAAATTACCAAAAGCCACATTACCCCTAGTTGGGCATCAGGATGGCAGGTTTCCCTCCAAGCTGTATACGTTTTTTTTCTTCTTAATTGTTGGTGAGGAGTTGGTCTGATCTACCTTTGTGTTTATTTGTTGGATACCCTAACCTAAAACAGAAAACTTTGACAGGCTATTACTATTACCTTATATACTCGAGTATAAGCCAAGTTTTTTAGCGTTTTTTTTGTGCTGAAAATGCCCCCCTCGGCTTATACTCGAGTCTGTGTCTGCATACCTGATGAGCCTGTTATGCATTGCAGTCAGGCGGTGGCCATCAATTCCACTCAGTGTACAAAAGCCACGCATCCTCCTCATTCTCTTTTGTGATAGGGGAACACTCAGTTTCCCAGCAGAGACTGTGTTCAGTGTTCTGCCTATCACGGACGAGGACGAGAGGATGTCAGTGATAGGTGGAACACTGAACACTGACTCACTGCTGGGAAACTGAGTGTTTCCCTATCATGGACGAGAACGAGGAGGAGGCGCGGCTTTTGTACACTGACTGGAATGGATTGCCATCGTCTGGCTGCAATGCATAACAGGCTCATCAGGTATGGCACAGTGAAGCTGCAATGGGCACAGTAAAAAACAAACAATGGGTTATAAAAGCAGACAGCTTGCAACAGGACATGAAATATGCTCACAGTTTATTAGCTATAAATCATAAAACACCACTCCTGTGAGTAAGCAAATAAGGAATGGGGAAGGAATGAAATTAAATTGATGACACCGTAAGATATGTCATTCCTTCCCTTATATTTGGGTCGGCTTATACTAAAGTATATACGGTATACCTATTTCAAAAAATAACATTGCTTTTCAAATATTGGTACACTACTGTAGAACAAGAATACACTGAATTCCTCTGGAGGGCCATGGAGAGAATCTAGAAAAAAATATCTTTTACATTTCTAAGCATGAGATAACTCTCGTCTAATTTTCCCAAGGT
Organism: Rana temporaria; assembly: GCF_905171775.1. Classification (NCBI taxonomy): domain Eukaryota; kingdom Metazoa; phylum Chordata; class Amphibia; order Anura; family Ranidae; genus Rana; species Rana temporaria. The sequence continues at coordinate 165,389,821 of NC_053492.1, read as the reverse complement.
CAAGAACACCAGGAAGGTAAGTAACAAAAGAGAATACACAGATTTGGAGTCTTCTTTCACTCAGATTCCTATTACTTGTGGACTTTTGTACAAAAAGACCCTCAGCTGTGTATTTTCAGCTGAGGATCTTTTTGTACAAAAGTCCACAAGTAATAGGAATCTGAGTGAAAGAAGACTCCAAATCTGTGTATTCTCCTTTGTTACTTACCTTCCTGGTGTTCTTGACCTTGGGAAAATTAGACGAGAGTTATCTCATGCTTAGAAATGTAAAAGATATTTTATCAGCTATTAAACACCTTCCACTTGCCCTCATGGTTCAACACAGACACATACATGCTTGCTAATTTTAAGACGAGTCATTATGAAACATTGGTTACACCTAAATGCTAAAACCTAACGTGGAAGTTAAAACTGGGTACAGAACTTAACAAAAAAAAATCTACTGAAATAAATTCCTTAAATAGAGACCATTTTATATATTCCCATACCCATACTTCTTTTTCACCAAATTATACCTTACTGACGCCCTCAGTGACTCATTGGGTAGATTGACTCTGGCTGTCCTGGATGTGTACCCACCTGACAGTATGTATATGGTGAAATTCATACAGTTGGAGTGAGAGATTTTTGCCCTTTAAATCAAAGTTTAATGTCAAACTGTAGTACTTTTTACTGTTTTGTATGTTTACATTTCTTGAGACATACTTTTTTTTTACATACTAGTTATTGAATCTGTTTCTAATTAGAATTAGTTATTATTGGAAAATACCAATAAAATATTTGGAAAAACACCTTATTTCACCTTCCCTATTGACCTTCCCGATTCAGCAAAATTACAAAAATGTCATCCTCTCCTCTTTTTTGTTGATATTTTAGGGAATAAAAACATTCAATGTTGACTACCCTACTAATCAGATTCTTATAACTCCCAAAATCCACTTTTAAAATAACCTGTGTTATGCACCTAGATGTCTTATAACCTGAGTCTCTCCTGTAGTCCAAGGGAGGGGGCGAGCACGACACTCCACACCAGGGAGAAAGCCTTGCATTACTGTGTGGAGTTACAGACAGAAGAACAGGAAGTGAGGATTTCTCAGAAGAAATAAGGACATTTAAAAGCAAAATCGAAGGATGAGGTAAGTGAAGGAGGACTGCACTAAAGTAAAGGAAGCTATTTAGGGGGGAAAAATTGTACCTTTACAACCCCTTTAAGTAAGTTTAGCTTAGACTTTAGGTCCACTTTAATCACTATCCATGTTGTTGCAAAAGAAAAAAAATACTGTACACAAAGGCTTACCAACTGTATTGAAAGGCAAGGTGCAACAGCTTTCTTCAGAGATTACTAAAATATTTTCATGTATTAGTAAATGTTTAATAATGATCACTGTGGAGATGGCAAAGCTGTTCCTTTGTGTGATTGCCATGCATTACTTACTTCAGGCTTTTTATTTTTTTGTTATTTTTAACTATAGTGAAATGTTTAAAAGACATTTGTATGCCACATATTAACACATTATAGATTTAATTTAAGAAAAAATGGCATAACATTTAAAAGGATTTTCTTATCAACAGCTTCCCAGATGCTACAACTGTCAGTTATGCCATGCAAGTGACTGGTATGATGCCAACTTAATACGACTTGGTTCCACTTGCCACCCTTTCAATTTCCCAGCTGGCCTAAATTTTCTAGGGCATATTAGCATTATCAGGGTAATCTTTTAAGATATGTTTTGCTTCCTGTTAAATCAGCTTTCATGTATTAAAGAAATAAATAATCAAACAGGATGGAGATTAAAATAAAACAACGTAAATGTCTTTCCATTAAATTGTACGAGAGTTTACAATCATTGTTCTAGAAATAATCATTCATCTGCACGATGCTGATTACTTGCTGCATTGTGCTGTTCTTCATTAATAACAGCTTTTAGTAAAACAAATAATTTAGTTCTGTTTTAAAGTACAAATTAGCAGTATAAACAATCAAACTACCTTTGTCTAGATGTACTTGACTTTCTTTGATGAACATATTTCCCTTTGAGAGCATTACGTTTAGCTTGGCTGTGTGTGACAGTATGACTGTGGCAGAGACATTATCCTGTAAGCTTCTCTGACAGAGGCACTGACGTGACTGGGCCCAAGTGTTTTAAAGGCATTGGCAAAATACTAAAACGATAGAATTGGTTCAGCATTGGCATTTTTGATACAGAGCTCTGGGCAATGAGAGTGATGCCCTACCTTAAGGCCCCCCAACACTCAAATTCCTGTAACTCTAAAGCCTCATACACATGATCATATTTTCCAACATCAAATGTGTGATGGCAGGGTTTGGTCAGAAAATCCGACCGTTTGTATGCTCCGTCGGACAATTGTTGTCGGATTTTCCCACAACAAACTGTCCGACAACAACTGTGTCTTGTCGGATTATACGATCGTGTGTACACAAGTCCATCGGAAAAAAATCCAAAGTACAAACAGGCATTATCCAAACCAATGCTAACCATAGCACAACATTAGCAGAAGTTGACCAAAGGGTGGCGCTAAAGAGCTGAAAACCACGTAGTTTCTTGTATGTTGGCTGAAAAAGTTCTGCCGTCTGTATGCATACCAAGTTCGCGGCCAACACCCTTCGCACAAAATTCCATGGATTTGTCCGATGGAAATCCGATCATGTGTACGAGGCTTAAAGGAGTTGTAAAGTCTTGTGTTTTTTCCCCTTAATGCATCCTATGCATTAAGGGGAAAACACAACTTGCACTGTCCGGCCCCCCCAGCCCCCATTTTACTTACCTGAGCCCCGAACTTCCATGGGAGCGATCCCACGTCGTTCTCCCCACAGGTTCTCAGAAAATCCAATGACACGGCCGCCCGGGGGGCGGGGCCGAGTCAAACACTCAGGGGCTATGTATGCCAAGTGTATGACACGGGAGTGCACCTGCAAGGTAACCCCCATGGGAGAGAGCTTCTCAGAGGGGGTTAGCTATTCCGGGAAGAAGCCACCATGGGACCCCAGAAGTGGACGATCGGGGCTACTCTGTGCAAAACAAACTGCACAGTGGAGGTATGAAGTATGTATGTTATGTAAGTATGTTTTTTTTTTAAACGTGAACCCATAGTATCACTTTAAGACTCACACTCACTGTTAGCCTAAAACTTATCCTCTCTGTAACATTATCACTCACTTTTCCTGTAACCCTAACCCTGTGACTCTCTATACCTGCAACTTTTACCCTCATCCTCCCTCTAATCCTAATCCAAACATTCATCATCCCTGTAACCCCAACCCTAACACTCCACCTAAATAAAAATCTCACCTGTCCTGTAACCCCAAGGCTCATCCTTCTTGTAACTTTTAATTTAACACTCCCACTCTTGGTAACTCTAACCCCAATCCTTTTTCTAACCCAAACACAAACATTTACCATCCCTGTAACTGTAACCATAACCATAACACTCTCCTACCCTGTAACGCTAAACCTCATCCATCCTGTATGCCTAACCCTAACACTCACCCTTCCTGTAATCCTTTCACTAATACTCGTCTTCTCTGTAACTGTACCCTCCATATACAAAGCCTTATCATTTAACTGCATTACTTCTCATGCCTGTAACTCTAAACCTATTTCCCCCCTTCCCTTAAACCCTAATGCTCACCCTCCATTTGCCAATAAATGTTAGCCTCTGTAATGCTAAACCTGGCTATACATGATTACATTTTCATTGGAATGTTCTTGTGAAATTGTGAAAAAAAATATGTTTATCAAAGCATTCAATGATGATAGCATTAAGTCAATTAATTTTGTTTGACGAGCCTTAGACCCCTTTCACATGGACGCCTCCATGTAGGGGATTCTGCTTGCTTAGCAGGGATCGCTCTGCTGATCCCAGTAGAGCAGGTGGAGGAGGTAGAGGCAGAGGTAGGATTTTATGTCTGGACTTTGACTGAGCCATTCTAACACATGAATATGCTTTGATCTAAACCATTCCATTGTAGCTCTGGCTGTATGTTTAGGGTCGTTGTCCTGCTGGAAGGTGAACCTTCGCCCCAGTCTCAGGTCTTTTGCAGACTCTAACAGGTTTTCTTTTAAGATTGCCCTGAATTTGGCTACATCCATCTTCCCATCGGCTCTGACCAGCTTCCCTGTCCCTGCTGAAGAAAAGCATCCCTACAACATGATGCTGCCACCACCATGTTTCACAGTGGGGACGGTGTGTTCAGGTTGGTGTACAGTGTTAGTATTCCACCAGATATAGCGCTTTGCTTTTATGCCAAAAAGTTCAATTTTGATCTCATCTTGCCAGAGCACCTTCTTCCACGGTTGCTGTGTCCCCTACATGGCTTCTCGCAATCTACAAACAGGATTTCTTATGGCTTTCTTTCAACAAGGGCTTTCTTCTTGCCACCATTCCATAAAGGCCAGATTTGTGGAGTGCACGACTAATAGTGGAGTGTCAGGATGCCCACTAACGGGTATGCAAATTAGCGATTTACGACGATCCACGAACGTACGCGCGGCAGTCGCATTTTCTAATGTCGTCTGTAGTCGGATTTTTTAGGCGTATAGTTAAAGCTGGTATTTTGCGGCGTATAGATAGAATTGCCATGTTAAGTATGGCCGTCGTTCCCGCGTCGAAATTAGATTTTTTTTTTTTTGCGTAAGTCGTCCGTGAATAGGGATGGACGTAACTCACGTCTAAGTTCAAAAAATTACGTCGTTGCGACGTCATTTTGCGCAAAGCACGGCGGGAAATTTCTGGACGACGCATGCGCATTTCATTCGGCGCGGGGACGCGCTTCATTTAAATGAAACCCGCCCCCAACCCGCCCAATTTGAAATCCGCCGCCAGAAATACACTACGCCAGCCGTAACTTACGGCGCAAACTCGCTGAGGATTCGAAAATGCGCCAGGTAAGGTACGGCGGCGTAGCGTATCTCTGATATGCTATGCGGAACTAAACGTATGTGGATCTGGCCCAATGTATCATGTGTTCCTAAAGTTGAACCTAGCCTTTAATATAATGGGGGCATTTACACTGGCAACTGGTATCCCCAACCACCCACCTGGTGCCGTCCCTGGATAATGGTAATTCACATGGGGTGATTAGGGTGTGCCCAGGCACACTCGGCACACCCTGTGCGCACACCTATGCTAATAACATTTGTGTTTTGAGGGGCTTTATTTAAACTGCCATACATATAACTAAATGATGCTTAGACTAGCTCTGGGCAATAGGCAGGATATGCAAGCGGATCGTTTTTCATTCAATCAGTGGGTTAAGTGAAAAAAAAAAACCTTCACAGATTCCCGCATACACACAAGGGATGTGGATGCAGAGATCCCACCCGCTGTGCAATTATATTCTAACAGCAGGGACTCCCCTGAAGAGAGCCAAATGCTGGTTTTCCAGCAGGACCATTTGTCAGAATCTGGTCTAACGACAGGCTTCTGTTGAACAGACAGAGTGACACACGTACTGGAATTCAGCTGGTTCCTGTTGAACCGGCGGAATTTCCATATATATGTATACCTAGCTTTAGGCAGCAGATTGATATCAGGAAAGATCCCAATGTATCTCAGTTTACAAAAGCTCATGCATGTTTTTGTACAACTTTCATACATACATTAATTAATAGCACATACATACAACACTAGTACCAATTCAGTGGTTAAAAAAAGTCACAAAAGGTTCACCTTTAGGGTTGACTTTTTCATACATGTCACCAAATAAGGTCTGCTGATGTTACGTACCTGGTTACTAGAGTCTGGTTGCAGGAGGGCCTCTCTTATGGCTCTGGCTCGCGAGCTGCTGGAGTGGGAACAGCGGACTCGGAGCACAGCGGGGTAGGAGTGCTGGTGTAGCGAAGTAGAAGTAGGTGGCTAAATCTCTCTGGCGTGGAGGTGCTGAAGACACTGAAGCAGAGGAGGGGGTCAGCGACCCTAACTGGAGGTGCAGCTACAACGGCAACAAGCTGATGAGGTAAGCAGGTTAGTAAGTAGCAGGAAATAGCAGGGTGAGACAAGCCTGGTCACAACGGATAATCAGATGGTTCAGATGCGGAATACTGGAGCGTAGTCGTGGTACAGGCAGGTAGGTCTGGCAGCGGTGGATCCAATCAGAAGGGTAAGTCAACAAAGCCGGGATCAGGGGTTGGAGAGATACGGGTAGTCCACAAGCCGGGTCAAAAGGGTTCAATCAGCAATTCAGTCAGATAGTCAGGTTTCAGATGCAAGTACACTCAAAACTGCAGATCAGGCAGCAAGGTGCTGGGAACACCAGTGAGGTTTTAAAGTGCATTTGGTGCCAAACGTGCGCGCGCTCCCGCCGCGCGCCCGCCAGCTGTACACGCACGCACCGTTGGCGCGCGTGCATGAGTATTGGACGCGCGACGGCACACAGTTACAGAGGAACGCGCCCAGAGGCGATTCAGTTCACATGTGCCGCGCTATATAAGTTTTTCATTCATTCATTCATTCAACGCTGCTGTGTCCCCTGAATGGTGGATCGGTGGGATCAGCAGGTGAGTCCCTGACAGCTGATGTTGCCACCACCCTACATATACCCTAGTCTAATTATGTTATAGCTACACTTTTAGTTAGTGATCAACAAATGTCTACTATGGATCGACTATTGATAGCCTTAAAGTAGTTGTAAACCCACAAAAAAAAAACAACCTGCAAGACAAAGGCATAATGAGCTAGTATACTAGCTCATTATGAAATACTCACCTTAGTTTGAAGTCCCTGCACACTGCTCTGCCTGGTGACATGTCTCCCAGGGTTATTTCTGGGTATCGCAGGCTCCGGCGCTGTGATTGGCCGGAGCCGTGATGATTTCACTCCCAGACTTATCTGTAGTGAAAAGTGGTTGTAAAGGGTTTACAACCACTTTAATTATAGCTGAGACAGTGCTGTACATGCCAAAGTGCTCTGTCGGTTGTACAGAAATCTGCACATTACATTTATCAGAGGTTTACCACATGAAATTGATGCAGCTAATAACCCTTCGTTTTTCACCTGTTGTCATGTTCTAGAGCAGGGATATGCAATTAGCGGACCTCCAGCTGTTGCAAAACTACAAGTCCCATCATGCTTCTGCCTCTGAGTGTTATGCTTGTGGCTTTCAGAGTCTTGCTATGCCTCATGGGATTTGTAGTTCTGCAACATCTGGAGGTCCGCTAATTGCATATCCCCGTTCTAGAGGTTGAGCGCTGAAAAGATGTGCTTGTTCTGAAAGTGTTTATACCATACCTATTAACATAAATAGTGTGCTAGCACCTTATCTGGAAGGGCCTGTAAGCTATTATATATTATAAGGGAATATTATTTAATTAAGAGAATGCATGCCTGTGCAATCTTCCTATCTGCGGGTTTTGGCCAAAGCAAAGCCTGTTAAATTGGATCCCATGACATTACTTGAAGGAGAAATGCAAAGAAAATACCTATTTTTTTCATGGGTATATGAAAATTAACTTTGGAATAAACATCCTTGTAGAATCATCAAGTAGTTTTCAAGTGTTCCCTAGTATAAACATACAAATCATTATTCAGCATCTCATTTATAAGACATTATTACAATAAAGTAACAGCATTTACATTTCATTAGCTGTATACTTGATAGTGTTTATTTTCTAAATAGCAAGATACTTCTTTCCGCTTATGTTGGGAAAACACACTTATGTGAAAATATCTAAATTAGATGGGAAAACCAGAATTAAATATTAACATGCATGTTTTCTGTCCTTACTATACTTTACCCTGTGGCATGTGTGCATCTTGACATGCAGCTAAGCCAGACTGCACATGCAAATCTTTGAGCATTATTAAGAATAAGGTGAAGTGAAATAAAATTAAATAAATATCTTATACAGCTTTGAGTGTAGCAGACTCTAGATGCAGGTAAAATCCAGTCTTTACCAGTGATGCTGTTACTAAGAAGGAACAAAGATGGAATCCTCCACCGACCATGTACCACAGACGAGTTGGCCTGTAGATATTTCTTCTTCCCATGTGTTCTGAAATTCAAGTTTGGGTTGCCTGGAAGACATCCTGTTAGTTTTTTCCTGCACAGAGGACCCCTGGGAAATATGGAGGCATGGTAGAGCCAAACATTGCTACTAAAGTGCATATACTTATACGAGATAGGGGACTTGGATGACTAAGTTGTGCACAGGAAAAGATTCAAGAAGATATTTCCATTTAGTATAAACCTATATCACCTATGCCACACCCCAGTGTTTTACATAACTGTGCAACAAAATCAAAGTGATGATGTCCAGTGACTAGTAGATGGTTTTTCCTCACATGGTTTCAATTTTGCTTCCCTAAGGCAGTAATTTACTCTCAACAGACAATTTTGATCCAGAAGTGGGTCAAGTTTTCTCAGGCCACTGTCTCTGGGGGAGGTTTTATGTTTGTAATACAGTCAATCTCTATAGCATAGGTTTCATACTGAACTTTGCTGATAATGACATGTTAAGATTTGCAATGATGCCTGTCTTTACAGTTACTCCCATTTAACCGTGTGGCACCTTTGACGAAATGAGCTATGTTTGCGAGACAAATAATAGATCAAATGAGTGAATTCCAGGTCAAGAATCAATTGAATTTATATGTGTGCATAGAGACCTTGGGATGAATGGGGAACAGTCTGTCCTGTGTTATACAAAAACACAGATCCTGTTAGCCATGCCATGCATTTAAAGTGACGTGGAGCAACAGCTCTTGTAGTCTGGTTTTAGGGATTATAGTCAGTAGGGGTGCAATGCTATTGTGTTGGACAGGTGGATCTCCCTATTCCACAACACTCTGTTGCAAACATAAATATAGAATCACCTGGTCTCAATGTAGATATAACCTATAACTACCTTGCTGTCAATGTAGAAATTGGCATTTTTGAGCTCAGTGTCCATTCCTAAATAAATAAATTCAATAAGTTAAACAGCTAATACTGCAGCACAAAGTTCTACTATGGGTAAAGTGTGCTCAGTATGTGGAGTAAGCTTTGCTTTGCCCATAACAAATTCTACAGTATATGGTATTGTGTTTTGATGTGCACAGTTTTCAAATAGTCAAAAGTAGTTATATCTTTAATAGAAGCATCAGAGAAATATGCAAAGTGTTTGGCTTTGTACTTATGTAGAGGATACAGAAGCATATGGGCATGCAACCTGAAGATTACATAAAGCTGTGAGGCCTCGTACACACGGCCGAGAAACTCGACGGGCAAAACACATCGTTTTGCTCGTCGAGTTCCTTGTGAAGCCGCCGAGGATCTCGGCGAGCCAAATTTTCCCATTCCCGTCGGGGAAAAAGAAGACATGCTTTCTTTTTGGCCCGACGAGATCCTCGTCGGTTTCCTCGTCGAAAAGTGTACACACGACCGGTTTCCTCGGCAAAAAAAAAAAACCCAGCAAGCTTCTTGCTGGTTTTTGCAGAGAAACGCGGCCGTGTGTACGAGGCCTTAGAGAATTTCTTCACTCTCCCCAGGAGGTCCTGTTTTTCAGTGCGTAGTGGATCATTCCAGTCAGATGTTTCACGAGTTATGTTTCTAAGTAGTACTTTACCTTGATTTGAGACAGGTGCTGTAAATCCCAATGGATTATTTAGACTTATAATTACAAACAAGACACCTGTGCATGTCTACTTGGAAAGTAAAGGAACCAAATGTCATGTCTCAGAGAAGACCAAGACTGTGTTGCATGGCATAAAGAGTCTGGGGTAGATTCAGTAAAGAATTACGCCGACGTATCCATAGATACGCCGCGTAATTTCAAAGCTGCGCCGGCGTATCTACTTTCTGTATTCAGAAAGCTAGATACGCCGACATTAGCCTAAGATACGACTGGCATACGTCTCTTACGCCATCGTATCTTAGGGTGCATTCTGACGCTGGCTTCTAGGGGCGCTTCCGTTGTTGTCGGCGTAGAATATGCTAATTACCTAGATACGCCGATTCACAAACGTACGTACGCCCGGCGCAATTTATTTACGTCGTTTACGTTAGGCTTTTTCGGCGTAAGGTTGTTCCTGCTATTAGGAGGCGCAGCCAATGTTAAGTATGGACGTCGTTCCCGCTTCGAAATTTGAATTTTTAATTTTTTACATTGCTTGCGTAATTCGTTCGCGAATAGGGCTGGACGTAATTTACGTTCACGTCAAAACCACTCGTACTCGAGAGCAATGCACACTGGGATATGTACACGGACGGCGCATGCCATCATGTCATCATATGTTTACATAAAACACTCCCCCCTTCCACATTTAAATTACGCGTGCTTACGCCGGCCCCATTTACGCTACGCCGCCGCAACTTATGGAGCAAGTGCTTTGTGAATACTGCACTTGCTCCTGTAAGTTGCGTTGGCGTAGCGTAAATACAATACGCTGCGCCGCCGTAACTATGCGCGCCCCTACCTGAATCTAACCCTCTGTTGCTAAATCTAAGGAGGAGACTGATTGCAGAGTCATTGGAAGGCAAATACTTTAAACATTCATCCATGTAAGGCCCCGTACACACGACCAAACATGTATGCTGAAACTGGTCCGCGGACCAGTTTCAGCATACATGTTCGGTCGTGTGTAGGCGCGAGCGGGCCGAATTCCAGCAAACATTTGCCCGCCGGGCCTTTTCCCAGCAGACAAATATTCCTGGACGTGTTTTAAAACCGTCCGCTGGAATCCTGCCCGCTCGGACATGTACGGTCATCAGTACAGACCTACCGTACATGTCCGAGCGCCCGCCGTCCCTCGCATGCGTCGAATGACTTCGACGCATGCGTGGAAGCCTTTAAATGGCAGTCCCGCCGACGACGCGGACACGCCCCGCGTATTGTTTACGCGCGGACTTCTGTACGATGGTTAGTACAGCCATCGTACAGAAGCCCTCTGGCAGGCATGTACGGTGAAAACGGTCCGACGGACCGGTTTCATCGTACATGTTTGCCCGTGTGTACCGGGCCTTAAAGTCCTTTCCTATAAATTGCCTAGCATCTAACCCTTACTCTGTCTTAGGCCGCAAACACACGATTGGTCAAAGCCGATGAAAACGGACTGAAGGACCGTTTCATGGGTCCAAACTGATCTCAAGAAATGTATCTCTTTGGGCCAGATCCACATACATGTAGAACGGCGCAGCGTATCAGAGATACACTACGCCGCCGTACCTTACCTGGCGCATTTTTGAATCCTCAGCAATTTCGCGCCGTAAGTTACGGAGGCGTAGTGTATTTCTGGCGGCGGATTTGAAATTGGGCGGGTTGGGGGCGGGTTTCATTTAAATGAAGCGCGTCTCCGCACCGAATGAACTGCGCATGCGTCCTCCCTAAATTTCCTGCCGTCCATTGCGCTAAATGACGTCGCTTGGATGTCATTTTTTTAACTTAGACTTGAGTTATGTCCATCCCTATTCACGGACGACTTACGCAAAAAAAATAAAATTCAAATTTCGACGCGGGAACGACGGCCATACTTAACATGGCAATTCTATGTATACGCCGCAAAATACCAGCTTTAACTATATGCCGGAAAAAGCTGACTACAGACGACGTTAGAAAATGCGACGGCCGCGCGTACGTTCGTGGATCGTCGTAAATCGCTTTTGCATACCCGACACGGAAAACGCCACCCAGCAGACGCCGAAGTATTGCATCTTAGATCCGAAGGCATACAAAGACGTACACCTGTCGAATCTAACCCAGAAGCCGTCGTATCTTGTTTTGAGGATTCGAAACAAAGATACGACGTGGGAATTTTGAAATTACGCGGCGTATCAATAGATACGCCGGCGTAATTTCTTTGTGAATCTGGCCCTCTCTTTCTAACAAGGAAGCAATTAAATATGTGTTGAATGTCAGTTCAACAGACTCTCTGAGGTAGCATAAGAGCACTACCAACAGTTAGTAAAAGTCTGGAGCTGTCAATAGGACATCTTCCAGGGAGACACCCTCAAATTGTAAAGATTATTTAATATGAATTTGCATGTTAGGACGATATGCTTCAAATATTAACATGCACCAGAACTCTTTAGAGAGTTGGAGTTATTTCTGCATGACATTCTCAAATATTTATTTTCCAATAAAGAAAATAAATAGTCTATGGCCCCGTACACACGTTTGGACCGAACCGATGAGAATGAACCAAAGTTCAGTTTCATCGGACCAAACCGACCGTGTGTATAGGCCATCGGTCTTTTTTCCTTCGGTCCAAAATTTTAAAACATGCTTCAAAACCGAACCGATGGACCGCTGCCCCATCGCACCAAACCGATGGTTAGTACAGAAAAGCATCGGTTCAAAACCCGCGCATGCTCAGAATCAAGTCGACGCATGCTTGGAAGCATTGAACTTCATTTTATTCAGCGCGTTGTGTGTTTGACGTCACCGCGTTCTGGCCCGATCGGATTTTGGACTGACGGTGTGTACACATATCAGGCCGTACGGCCACTTCAGAGGTGAACCGATGAAAACGGTCTGACGAACCAGTCACATCGGTTTGGTCCGACCGTGTGCACAAGGCCTAATAGTTATGTCCAAGGGAAATTAAATGTTTAATTACTTGTTTTCTGTTATTAGGTAGGCATTGAAGGGAAGAGCAGTTACACAAAGGTTTGTGTCATTTCTGGGGAGATTCTTCTTCATTACCTTTAAAAACTGTTATTCCTCAACAGGCATTGCCATTTGATTGTCCTGTTTTATTCTTCATAAGACTGTGCATGCTGTTAAGAGGTTGCTTTGTCTGTGCTTCCTTGGTAGACATCTTCTATAATACATTGTGGGGACCATTAATCTAAACTCTTGCCTTATGGACTCATAAGATACAGAATCTCTTATTTGGGTACAGTGTTGCATGACCAGTGGGCAAGTGGTTAAACAGTGTAACCATATAAACATAAAAGCTAGCATTCTTGTGCTGATTACTCATACACTAAATTCACACGCAACCGCGCATCAGAAACGTGACTTAAGCCTCGTACACACACTAGGTTTTCTCGACAAGAAAGCTCTGCCAGCAGTTTTCTTGCTGGTTCTTGCTGAGAAAACCGCACGTGTGTTAAACCTACCTGAGTGTTAGGCATATCGCTCTGGTGAGGGTTTTATTGGATGGGAGAAGGATTTACTGAACACGTTTGGTGTGGTGGAAGATTTGAAGATTCAAGGAACACATATTATTTATGAACTATGTTTAATCACTCTTGTCACTATTTTCACGGGTTCTACACATTTATTATACTCTTGATAGTATTTATATTACTCTTGATATTATTTCTGATTTATTTATCTGAGAGGTATTTACACACATTCACTGTTTGTAATATATTGTATGCGCTGCTTATTTTTGACACACTTTTTTGGTTTAGTGGTCATTATATTTATTTACATATTTTAAAGTGGCAGCTATTTTTCCTATTTTTCTTCTAACCAGCGCAGCGGTGGGAAATCAAGAGGGCGGATTTATTTGATTACCATTTATCTAAAGTTTGGCTATTACCTATGAAAATAAAAAGGGATAAAAAACAGAAGTAAAACTTTTACCTGAGGTTTATACTGTCGATGGAAGCACATCAATAATAGTCTCAATCTACCAGTTTAGAACGGTTCCATGTCAATCAAATCATCCATATCTCATGCTCCTCAATTGATTGAGACCTGGATTTGAGGCAGACTCTAGCTCTTGGCCAATCAACCCTGGGAGTGTTTCCTCCTCACCTTGGAGCATGGTTCTTTGGGACCAGATATAAATGGGCCATGAATCGTTCTAATGGTTGGGTCAGGGATAGGAGTTCCAACACCGGTGTGTTAGTCTGATCACAAGACCAATTGCGGCTTGGCTCTCGCAAGTAGGCTCCATACAACTATTTTTTTGGGATCTCTTATGGATTCTATACACATTACACATACAATTGTATATGTATATGTACCATAAAATGTGTATGATCAGAAGGAATTATTTTCATCTTTCCAATTCATATTTTAGTTTTTGTGAAAGATAAAATAAATTCCTCTGATCTTTGACATAACTCAATTATTGGTAGACAGTTTGGAGCCTTCTGAGTGTGCATGCTTCATCCCCTACTGGGCTTGTAGATAGACCAGCCAGGGCTTCCCTTTGAGTTTCAGTGAGTTGACAATTCATTTGCCTTTATCTATACCTACAAGAATGTGAAAATGTTAATGGAAAATAGGTGTCAATTCTGGTCTATAGGCATTTTAATTGAGAAACATATGTCTACTATTGATTACTGAATCAAGAGAGTACTCAATCTTTTTTGAAAATGGAAAATAAATTGAAAATGTATTGATTTTTTTATGAAGAGCACAAACAAAACAGTGCACCTGGAAGGGTATCGTGGGAGGAGAGGTCTGTTTCCAGCACATAGTGATGCTTTACGGGCATAAAACAGCAGAATACTTACAAGGGTTCTCTTAGCCCCCATAGTGGCTTAAAATTCCACTAGATCCACTAGACCCAGTAGACAATATTGTGGCACAAGATGTACTGTAATCTGCGTTGTGTTTCCAATAGTTTGCACCACAGCCTGCCAATATTGTGCTATACCCGGACATGACTAAAAGATGTAAAACAATTCACCAGGCTGATGCGAGCAGTACCAACAAGCTGGGGAAATGGATGAACTCATTTTGTATAGCCTGTATGGTGTGTAATAGGTTTTTGATGTAATATTTAAAATTGGATCAAGTTGTATCTGGCCTAGACTAAGTGAGAGAAAGGGAAGTTCCAGGTCTCTAACCAGTCTTTATCATCCAATCCAGGGATATCCATTTTTGTTGCAGAGAAGATAATTCAGGACTGGCCACCACTAGAATATATTAATACAGGTCAGAGGTGAGTTTCTCCAAGTCCAACACTCAAATGATAGCCTCTAACTCTGAGTATGAGAGGGATAGTTGTTGACCTAAAAACTGGAAACTGAAGGCATGGGAAACCCGAAGATATCTATAAAAATAATGTGAGGGTAAATTTAATTTAGACTTGAGGGTGGGCAAAGGAAAGAATACTGTATCTTTACCACTGCATTAAACTATAGCCATATTCATACTACTTTTACAGGTTATGTCACATCTCAGCTATAGTCAAAAGTACCCTACTTTTACATTTATGTTACACTTTACACTGATTCTGACCAGAAGTGATCTTGACTTCTTGCAGGGGCTCCAATTAGTCTCTCTTTTAGTGGGTAAGGGATTTATCAATTATGCTGTATGGTCAAATAGCAAAGATGAGAAAATTAAGCAGATAAGCATACATAGACAAGAATTCCCTCCTGTGGTTCACCACTCCAGCGTGTTACTGAGAGGCCTCTTATACACGACCGAGTTTCTCGGCAAAAACCAGCAAGAAGCTTGCTGGGGTTTTTTTTGCAGAGGAAACCGGTTGTGTGTACACTTTTCGACGAGGAAACCATTGAGGATCTCGTCGGGCCAAAAAGAAAGCATGTCTTCTGTTTCCTCGACGGGAATGAGAAAATTTGGCTCGCCGAGATCCTCGGCGGCTTCACAAGGAACCCGACGAGCAAAACGATGTGTTTCGCCCGTCGAGTTCCTCGGACGTGTGTACAAGGCTATAGGTGTACAACATGTATATACATATTTTATATGTGTGAGGAATAAAAGCTGAAAAATGTTACCTTTACATCATAATATTAAATTTGCTTTGCTATTGGATGTTGGGAAGGCAATTTTACTTTGCACTCTTGACTTCAAAGCCGGTGACTGAATGGTTGAAATCTGTTAATACCATCTTGCAAGTATATTTTTAGCTTTGCATGCTGTTGTCACACATTTTAAGGAAGTGTTTGTATATCCTCGTTCCAACAACCTTACTGGGATAGGTATTGATGGAAAACAACGTTTTGGCTCAGAAATTTGAAGTATATTTCAACTGAAAGAATCATAGCTATGGGGGTCATTGTGAATATTTTTTTGTAATTTATTATGCAGAAATTTAGTATATTGAGCCATCTGCTTCATTTGCTGTCCAAAACATTTGCAAACGCATGTTTTATTTTACAAGGACAAAATAAATCACGTTCAGTGGAAAAATAGCTTTTCTATCTTTTCCTATTTCACTTTTTTAATCATAGTTGTTATAGGTAATACAAATACAATTGTTTCCACTTTAGAATGTTAAAGAGAAATATGAAACATTAAAGCCGGCCATAAACGGATCGAAAATTAACCAGTTCAGCAGGAAAGAGACACATTTTGATACACATTTTGATACATCTATGGGCAGGTTGGCTGTACTGAAGTCAATCTATCGATCGGCTTCAGTATAATCAGCCTGTTCACGGAAGGTTGAGTGTGCAGCCACCAAGAGAGGAGCACTGGCTCTTGTAGACACAGAAGATGGGCTTCTGTGTTTACAAGTGCCAACAGTGAGCAGTAAGCACAAGGGCAACGCTGGAGGCAGCAGAACTCTGTTTTGCCACAATCCGGCTGAAAAAAATCCCTGGTGCAAACTATGCATAAAGTTGTCAAAACCCTTCCTATATTTTATTTTTCTCATCATATTAAAGATGATTTTGTTCTTTTTCTCTTTACATGTTTTTTTTAGGGGAGGGAATGTATGCATTGTTATGAAATAGAAGTGTAAGGTGGAGACAAATTTTGGATAAATTGTTAAATTGAAAAATCTATAAATAAAGAGATAATATACAAACAAGAAAGAAACTTATATTAACAATTTTGAACTTAATTTATCAGGTTATACACAGGGCATTCCTCACGACTTAAAACAGTTTTTGTGCCGGTAAAGTATGACAGTTTGCTGGTATCTCAGATGATGAACTTTTTGATCAGACATTTAAATTTTGTTCCCATGAAAAACCTCTCAACTCATTAAAGTTGTTAAACTAGTTGTGTCAACACCAATGCTAAATATGTCTTTCTATATCTTTTTTGAGGGCTGTGTACTGGATCCCTGAGCTATTTATCTACATATATGGATATACAAAAATTATACTGTATCTGCAACCTATATGCAGGATACTTGAAACCTATTTACCCATTTTAACAGGAGAAACATTATGTTCTCAAATTTTAGTATAAAGTAAACCGTAACAGTGAACTTTTTTTTTATTTGCTTATGTTGGGTCTGTTAAATATAGCATTGAAAACAGTTGTATCTGTTTTATAAGTGCAAGAAAAATATCTGTTGGTCATGTCAACAATGTAGAGCTGTCCTGTATCTTGGGGAGAATAATTAACCCTTCCAGGTTATTATCATGAATCTACACAATAATTAAGCTTTATGTTGCAGAGATGGGAGAGTGAGTGGAGTACTTTAAAAAAAGAAAACTGGGCAGGGCTGACAACATTCTGTCAACATACAGTAAATGCTGTATGTAGTCAGCCCACAACAGGACATAGGAGTTGATTGTACTTCTGGATGGTACATGCTTTGTTTTGCTGTACTTTCAGGATCATTAAAGGGATTAATTGTGTGAAAATGGACATGCATTGCATATATTTTGTTTTATTTTGCTCTGACATACACTTTAAGCTTTTTGCAGGGCCAACATATCTGGTTACACATGTATAAATACATTGCTGAGCCCCACTGAAGACATGTTTGACATATGCTGACCCTATGTTTATGTTTTGGGCAACTGTAGATGGGTGTTGGGGGAACATACAGAAATTATAGTTGTTTATGTTCCTGGTCTTGTTAACTATGTAACTATACAGCTTGACTTTTAAAAAAATATAATTGTATTTATTATAGAAAAAAAAGGTGCACAGGTGTATTTTCAAATTAAACAAGAGGTGCAGGAATCACATCATCAGAAAAAAAACATGGGGGAATTGATATACTAAAGGCAAATCTACTGTGCAATGCAAGTGCAGTTGCTCTAGGTCAGAGGGAAAGTTCTGAAATGAGGGGAAGCTCTGCTAATTTACGCATTTCATCATGGACGTCGTCTGAGGCGGTACCTTCACATTGCACACAATGTCTATTTAGGCAGAGCAGCCGTCCAAGTTCCTCCCACCCACAGTGAGAGGGTGTGTGTATACCAAGTAACTATCCACAATGAATTATCATAGCACCAAGGCTATACCTAAGAAAGGGCCGCCCGGGCCAAAGTGTGAACAGCTGACGTTTGCTCTCCCATAGACACATGAAAACAGGCAATATATAAAAAACAACAATAAAAAATATTATTATTATTATTATTATTATTATTGAATGCAAACTGTCTCAAAATAGTATTTTTTTTTATTTAGCTGTATAATTCTTGCTACTACCAAAACCTGCCAAAAAATAAAAACAAAAGAAATGAAAAATTAAATAGTGCACATTTTTATTTTATTTATACTACCAAAAACATGCTGACACTAACTGACACTGATAACTAATTAAAAAAATAAATAAAAAAATACAGACCTTGACCTTTGGCCCTGACCTTGACCCAACAACTGACCCTGGCACTGGCCTAGATCTAGGTATTTTGTTTGTATTTTTTTATGGACTAGACTTTTTTTCGTGGGGCTGAATATTTGCTTATTTCCCTTTGTGCTGGGAATGCGCTGCATGGCACAGAGACCGGGGTCTCACAGAGAGCCCTGAGCCCCATACTAATAATCAAGACCCAGAACTCCTAATTCCAGGTCATCTGATCGCTTTGTTAGTCTCTGGCTATCACAGTGATCAGTCACTGTGAAGCCCACCCTGTGTTTTTTATCTGTGAATGGAGTTATTGCTGAATAATAATAAAAAAAAAGTGTGTGTAAAAAATAAATAATAATATTAAATAAATAAAATAAAAAGATACAAACAAAATACCTAGATCTAGGCCAGTGTCAGGGTCAATTTTTGGGTCAAGGTCAGGGCCAAAGGTCAAGGTCAGTATTTTTTTGGACATGTTTATTTTTTAAATTAGTTATCAGTGTCAGTTAGTGTCAGCATGTTTTTGGTAGGATAAATAAAATAAAAATGTGCACTATTTAATTTTATTTTTTATTTTTTTGACAGGTTTTGGTAGTAGCAAGAATTATACAGCTAAATAAAAAAAATAAAATAAAAAATAAATCCTATTTTGAGACAGTTTGCCTTCAATAATAATAAAAGTAAAAGTACAGTTGTTAGGTGGGGGCCAGATAGGCTTCTCTGAAGAGAAGGGTTTGCAGGGATTGCCTAAAAGCAAACAGAGTAGGAGATAGTCGGAAAGATTGGGGTATGGAGTTCCAGATGATGGGAGAGCCTCTGGAAAAGTCCTGTAGGTGAGCATGGGAGGGGGTGACAAGGGAACTAGAGAGCAGGAGGTTTTGGGAGAAATGAAGGGAACGAGTAGATTGGTGTTTTGAGACTAGGTTATTGATGTTGTTGGGGGCCGAGTTGTGGATGCCCCAATCAATTTTTTAGAAAGTAAATCATCCCAGTCAATTACTTAGAACTATTGATTAAGATGTGTTGATATTTCTTCAGAATAATTTGGGTTCGATGTTAAAAAGATATTAGTTGTCCATAGTGGATGGAGGTTAGACATGACCTTTGGATATACTGAGAGTCACAGGGGCATGATCTTACAATGTTATGCCATCAATAGTGGATGCAGGTATAAGCTGTAAGTGCTTGTAAGTAAGAAACAAGTCAATTGTTGATGAATAAAAGTGCACAATTGAAAAATACAAATAGTTAGATTTAGATTATGAATATGCTGTCAAGTATTCACATTGAGATGTGAAAATGACCTTGTATCAGTAATAAGCCTTTCTAGTATTTTGAGATTTTTTTTTAATTGGGTTGTGTATAAATCAGACCTGTCTCACACTGAGGTCATTAACATTTAAAGAAGTATGCAAGATGTTATTAGGCACCTACCCTATAACTCATACACACATTCTATAGGCCCAAAGGCTAATGAGGCCCTAATAGTGATAAAGACACCCAATTTCTTTTAAGGCACATTAGTAATGTGAGTCCCTCAAATAAATATAATGCCCTACTCAAAACCGCTGTAAATTGCAGAAGTTCTTAATTAGTTTTGCCTTTTTATATGGTCTAATACAGGTGGCCCGCAGAGTCCTCTGATGTGGCCCACGACCTCCTACTCTGGGATGGCTGGTTGGCAAGCCCAGATTGCAGGTTGCCAACCTGCCATCCGAGAGCATCAGTTTTGTAAATGAAGCCGAAGAAGCAAGCAGCTTTTCAGAAAAAGCACCGCACCTGCAGGATATAATAGACGTCTATGGCAAAGTGCAGCTAACCGGCGGGAAAACTGCAGGCACACTGAACCGCAATAGACTGCAGACAATCAGTGTAAAAGCAGTCTTAGACCCCTTTCACACGATTGGTCTGACCCAATCAGACCCTCAATTCACCTGGAGTGGCAGATGTAAACAGACTTTTTTCTTTTTACACCTTCCTACCTCCAATCCGATCTGCTTAAAAAAAGTGGATCTGTCCCCTTCCATCTGATTGGATCAGAGGGCCCATAGAGTAGATTGGTCTGTGCCTGTGTCTGCTTTGCATATGCAGACTGGACACAGACCTGTCATCTGCCCACTCCGCTCATTGTGGCCCATGGCTGGTTACTAAGTCGCTTAAGTGGCCCTTGGCCTTTTAAAGGTTGGGCACCCCTGGTCTAATAAGTCTTCCGATGTTGAATTAAATTATTTTGATTACCATAGGGGCAGAGGGTAAACTGCTGTGAGTAGCTGATAAGAAACAATAAACAACAGTAACTGGAGTGCTGAGGTTTCCGAGCATCAAACAGGAGTCATAGAAGGATGAAATTGAGTTAGTAGACCAAGCAGTATGTGATGACAGGTGTCCGATCTGAATTTCTTGGTAAGTAAACAGAAGAGATTGAGCATCAACGACTGGTTAAATAACAAGAAAAATGGTGAGAAACTCCTTTAAAGTATACTTTTTATGAGAGTAGTATAGTGGCTACCATTGCTGAGTTCCTAAAAATGTCAGCTAACTGTCTAGCTTTTTTATTTATGAATCACATACATGCAACAAGCAACAATGAGTGTCAGAAAAGTTTCAGATTTTTTTAACCCTATACTTTTGGTATCCATATGTTTTGGATCACCTTACAATGTTTTAAAGGGGAAGCATCAACATGCCAGACAGGGAACTGACTTTTTCGAAAAGGAGAGGTCAGCAATTATCTCATGGCAAGTGTATTTTAACTAGTGTTTAAGTGTAGAGAAATAAAGTGTATTTCTGCTAATGCAAGGTATGCCCCAAACCCTAGATGATTCAGTTGATTTAGCTATTAGAGAAGATTTATAGGGGTTGATTTACTAAAACCGGAGAGTGCAAAATCTGGTGTAACTATGCATGATAGGCAATTAGCGTCTAACTTCAGCTTGTTCAATTAAGCTTTGCCTAAAAAAACCTGGAAGCTGATTTGTTTCCTCACAGAGCTGCACCAGATTTTGCACTCTCCAGTTTTAGTAAATCAACCCCAAAGTGTCACTAATCTTCTTTAACTACTTATATAAGTACAATAGACTGTGCACTTTGAAAGTGCAGCTGCACTTTATTTTTCTTAATGTGGTAAAGCCTCAGTTTGTAAAGAATACCCAATCATGTGCAATAAAAAAAAACGTTTTGCTTGTACATAATTGGATGATGGAAATCAGAAGAATTTACCACATTCACTAAGCTCTGGGGAAAATACGTGCAACTGCCTTTGCAAAGTGTACAGCCTATTTGCCTTTAGTAAATCAACCCCTTAGTCTCCTATTACCCCACCCTCCGGGGTCGATTCACTGGGGATCAATACTGCATGAATTTTTCAGTTAAAATATCTCAAAAGAAGTTAATTCACTAAAAAACATGCGTTTTCTGCTTATTTACCAAATTCGATAAATATTTATGTTTTGCGATATTTAGCACTTCAATTTTGCGTTATTTTTGGTGTTATTTTTTCACAATTTTTATTTTTGTTTTGCAGGCTAACACCGCACCAGAAGGCACTCAGCAATATTGATATTGTGAAACTATGAAAACATTCTAGGGTGCTTTCATTCACAAAATGATCTCCTTCTGATGTAATGTTACTTGTAATTTATTTTCATTCCAGAGCTCAGAGGAGAACATTTTCACACTGATACATTGTATACTTTTAATTTCCTGGCCAGTGCAGAGTTTCTCTAATTGTTATTGTGTACATTTCTAAAATATCACCACAAACACCAGGGGATAAATAACGAATGTGTGTGATTTGTAGTCAATTGATTTTAATAATTTATCTCATGTTTTTTTGCGGCACTTATCTCACATTAGATATTTTACTTTGATAAACTAACTATTTTATCATCTCATGCGATATTTCTGAAAAATTGGTCATGTGTCCTTCATTTTGAATGCGGTAACCTTTGGTAAATTGACCCCTTTAAATTTAAAATGTTTGAAATTGCAGAATACCTTTTAAATACCGTTGTATATTTCCCTGTGTACCCTGCCTGCTCCTGTAGACTCATTTACTTTTTAAGACGATGAACGTGTCCATTCCCAAACTACACCTTTCATCAAGCACTGTGCTATCCCCTCTACTTTGCATTTATAATATATTTATTGTTCATGTTGATCCCTCCCTCCCTGTATTCTGGTCGCTCTCTTCCAGTTGCTGATTTTGTAATGGCTGGTGGCCGGTGTTGGGAGGGTCAGCACTGGGCAGTGCTGTGGACTCTATGGTCAGTCTAATTTGTTTTAATGTACCATTGCTAGATGTGTGGGCACATATAATTATAATCCATGCTTTGAATGATCGTAGGAGGATGGCTACATTCACACAGCCCATGGAACCATGTAGATCGAATGTAAAACCCCATAATGGAACACACAACACTGGAGATTTTATAGGCATCTTGACAAAAATACATTGTGGCACTGGCGTGATTTTTTTAAATGTTAGTTTAATAAAACTTTCATTTAAAGCAATTACTTGTGTATGTTTGTTCAGGGCCAGTATTTCTTTCAAATACCCAACTTGAATAATGAGATATAATACAGTATTTGTAAACTCTCCTTTTTGTGAATTTTTGTGAGCTTTAGCAGTACTACAATGCATGTTGTAAATTGTAGATTCATTTTCTTTAATCCAAAGAAAATAAACAAGAGTTAGAGGACTCACTGGGGGGGGGGGGGGTACTAAAACTGGTGCACACAGAATCTGGTACAGCTGTGAATAGTAACCAATCGGTTTCTATGTTTTGCTACCAAAGCTTAATTGAACAAGCCTAAAGTTAGAAGTGGATTGGTTAGTAACCCCTACACTATTATATGTAATGACTAGCATCTTGTCCAAAACACAACTAAAAAAATAATTGGTCTTAGACTGGTTTCATTTTATCCTTCAGACCCAGGCCATTCTAAAACATTTAGGGCCAGATTCTCAAAGGGCTTACGACGGCGCTACGCCATTTGCGCTGTCGTAAGTCCTAATCTGGCCCAGGGTATCTATGCGACTGATTCTTAGAATCAGTTACGCATAGATATCCATTAGATCTGACAGGCGTAAGGCTCTTACGCCGTCAGATCTTAGATGCATTTTTTCCCCGCCGCTAGGTGTCGCCAACGTCGTTTTCCCCGTCGTCTATGCAAATTAGCTATTTACGCGAGATTCCCGAACGTACGTGCGGTCGACTCAGTGAATTTACAACGTTTCCGTAGCTTTTGCGACGTGAAAAGTTGCCCCTGCTATATGAGGTGCAACCAATGTTAAGTATGGCCGTCGTTCCCGCGTCGAAATTTAAAGAAGTATGTCGTTTGCGTAAGTCGTCCGTGAATGTCACTGGACGCCATTTACGTTAACGTCAAAACCAATGACGTCCTTGCGACGTCATTTAGCGCAATGCACGTCGGGAAATTTTAGGGACAGCGCAAGAGCAGTACGATCAGCGCGGGAACGCGCCTAATTTAAATGATCCACGCCTCCTACCTGGATCATTTGAATTAGGCGGGCTTGCGCCGGAGAATTTACGCTACGCCGCCGCAAGTTTACAGGCAAGTGCTTTGTGAATCAAGCACTTGCCCATAAAACTTGCGGCCACGTAACGTAAACGAGATACGTTACGCCGATCTACGAGAATCTGGCCCATATTGTTGAAAGAGGTGCATCCAAAAAAAAAACAGAGAGAGGAAACTAGCTTTTTACTTAAATAAATTAATGACTGAATATTTTCTTGGAATTCAGCTTTAAACTGATTAGAATTTTGAAAAGAACAAAGGCTTTCTTTGCCATTGTAAATGATTCTCCTTTAAAAGCACCTTATAACACTATTGACATTATTGCCACAATATAATATAAAAGTGAACAAGCCCTGAACAATCAAAAGAAATACATTCAAATGAAATATATTAGCTATTAACAATGGATATTGTCAGGCCATGACATTATTCTTCACATTTGTGTTGAAATGTATTAATATTCATGCTTGAATGAATGGCATTTTTCTGTTAACAATGCAGAGACAATATGAATTCTTTAATATGGTGATGGTCTAAGCGTTGTGACATCACACAGATTTAAATCATTACAAACTCTGCTTGGGTTTTCAGCACAATCATGCAATGTCTTGAAACACAAGCGCACAGTTTGCTGCCACGGGTAGCCCACTGATTAGGGCTATTAGTAATAAAACCTTGCCAAATCAACATAATGATGTGTGCTGGCCTCACATAAGTAAGCAATTGTAAGAAAAACAATTAGACTAAATAATGCTCTCCATGGAAATGATTTCCTTTAATAAAACATGCCTAGCTAAAAGTAGAATTTTTCTAGCAAATGATGTTGTGCATGTATTGGTTGAAGGGGGATATTGAACTGTATCTGCAAAATAAAATTCTCTCACATTACGTGTGTCTGTAGGTACAGAATTATAATACTGGATTATCAGCTGTGGATTCATATTTTAGCACTGCCTTGCATACAAAATCACTTTCTACATCTTTAGTGAAAGACTTATTCTCACTGTATGGCTATAGTCTTGCCACTTACAAAACATCTCCAAAATGTGACACGAAAGAAGCCATTAAACTTTCAGCCTATACCAACACACTCTCTCAGCTTGGTTATTGTAATACTTTCATCTCAACAGTCTATACCAGGGATCATCTACAATATATTCTAACCTTGCACATAAATATTCCCTAATTAATCATTGTCAAGCCCTGTACACACGATCGGTTTGTCTGGTCAAAACGGACCGATGGACCGTTTTCATCGAAAAAAAAACGATTGTGTGTGGGCCCCATCAGTTTGTTTTCCAAAAAAGACCGCCCCCCTCCTGAACCGTACCAGGCCACATGCCCTTAACATCGTTGAAATCTTATTTTTCTTTTTAATAAAGGACTTGTCCAAAACTGTCTCCTGTGGTCTTTAACATTTTGACACTTGTGTGAAATGGTAGGGATGCAATGTACCCCATTACCAATTCACATAGAGGGGCCGAGATCTGGAGTTCCCCTTTGTTAAAGGGGGCTTCCAGATTCTGATAATCCCCCACCAACAGACCCCCACAACCACCGGGCAAGGGTTGTAGGGATAAGACCCCTGTCCCCATCAACATGGGGACATCCTCCCCATGTTGAGGGCATGTGGCCTGGTACGGTTCAGGACCGGGCACTCTCTTGTCCCCTTAATATCCATACCAGACCTGAAGGGCCTGATATGGAATTTGGGGGACCCCCTCACATTTTTTTTAAAATTATGGTTCGGGGTTCCCCTTAATATTCATACCAGACCCAAAGGGCCTGGTAATGGACTAAGGGGGAACCCATGCTGTTTTTTTTAATGGCTTTTATCTGTATTGCCGGGACCCGACAATTCATTATAGCCCGAGAAGTTTTAAATTACTTTTTTTTTCCTTTTCCTTAATTTTGTGCAGGGACTTTTCTAAGCACGGGAAACATGCGCTACTTTACAGGCATACTATAGACACTCCCCAGGTACAACATTTTAAAGGAATATTTCACTTTTATTGTTTCACTTTAAGCATTATTAAAATCACTGCTCCCGGGTCCCCAAACACTTTTTATGACAATAACTTGCATATTAACCTTTGAACTGTTGATTTCTCCCATATAATTTTAAAGGGTGTTCAGCAGCTTTTCGAATTTGCCACGAACACCCCAAATTGTTCGCTGTTTGGCAAACGGGCAAAAAGTCAATGTTCGAGTCGAACTCATGTTCGACTCAAACATAAAGCTCATCCCTACCGGATAGGGCTGTTTAACCCCTGTGTCATATTTTGTAAGCTATATATTTTTTACTGGAATTTTACGCACCTAATAAGTGTATCTAAAGTGCCACACAATGGGTGAGACTTGCTAAACCTGGTGCACACAGAATTTGGTGCAATTGTGCATAGTAACCAATCGGCTTCTTGGTTTTATTGTCAAAGCATAATTGAACAAACTGAGGTTAGAAGCTAATTGGTTATTGTGCACAGCTGCACTAGATTCTGTGTGCACCAGTTTCAGTAAATCTCCCCCTGCGTGTTGCCACTTTAATAATATAGGATAACAATAATAGCAGAGGATACACTTTAACCACTTTAAGACCAGTTGCCGCAGTTGTTCTGAGGCAGGTTGGCTCTCATTGTACGTTGGCCGCATTTAGAGCTCTAAGGGGCATGCCTACGGCACGATGCCGGAGCCGATGCAAGTGGCTGGTGGCCGCAATGTCCGCCGGCCACCCATGATCACTCCTAAAAGAGAGACAGAATGGGGATCTGTAAATGTAAATAGACAGATCTCCATTCTGTCAGGGGTGGGGAGACAGATCTGCTGTTCCTAGTGATTAGGAACATTGATCTCTCTCCTCCTCTAGTAACTACACTTTCCCCACAGGTAAAAACACCTCCCTAGGGAACACTGAATATATTGATTGCCCACTAGTGTTAACCTCTTCCCTGCCAATGACATTTATACAGTAGTCAGTGGCTTTTTTTTAGTTCTGATCTCTGTATAAATGTCACTGGTCCCAAAAAGTGTCAAAAGTGTTCGATCTGTCCACTGCAATGTTGCAGTCCCGCTAAAAATTGCTAATCATCGCCATTACTAGTAACAAAAGAAAATGTATAATAAAAGTTCCATAAATATATCCCCTATTTTGTAGACGCTATAACTTTTGCGCAAACCATGCAATTTACACACATTGCGATTTTTTTTAACCAAAAATATGTAGAAGAATACATATCGGCCCAAACTGATGAAGAAATTATATATTTTTTCCTTTTTTGGGAGGGTGGTGGGGATATTTATTATCGCAAAAAGTAAAAAATATAGTTTTTTTTTCAAAATAGTTTATTTTTTGGTTTATAGCACAACAAAAAACAACTGCAGAGATGATCAAATACCACCAAAATACATCACTATCTGTGGGGGGGGAGGACATAAATTTTGT
The DNA here is from genome assembly GCF_905171775.1 of Rana temporaria. Taxonomy (NCBI): domain Eukaryota; kingdom Metazoa; phylum Chordata; class Amphibia; order Anura; family Ranidae; genus Rana; species Rana temporaria. The sequence goes on along the minus strand of NC_053492.1, from coordinate 165,362,436 downwards.
TTGGGTACAGCTTTGCACAACCGTTCAATTGTCTGTTAAAGCAACGCAGTGCCGTATCGCAAAAAATAGCCTGGTCATTAATGGGGAAAATCCTTTCGTTCCTTAACTAGTTAATATAACCAACAAAAACGACCAAGTAAAATAAGCATTATATTTAATAGCTGGTTTAAAAGAGCACATATGTGGAATTTGGAATAAGAAAGGCTCAAGATGTGCAGACATATGCCAGTGATTATAAGTGGCATATTACTCACAATTATTCATATGTCACCAAGGCAAGCTACATTAGTTGTTTATATGTTTAATTTTGCATATTGTAATGCAATATTATGTAAGTGGTGTCTGTTTTCTCTCTAAAAATATTGAATGCTGCAATGGCATAAGCTGCAAGTATAGGATAATATAATGAAACAGTATTATAAAATGGGACCTCTGTCAGGTTTTGTGGTCTGCGTACCGATTAAGGAGGATTCCCCTCACGCCATGTTGGGACACAAGCTGCAATAGATCACTGTTTGATGGGGTCACAGACAGCAATAAAAACTTAGGATAAGATAACCATCTTTTAACCCTCCTGGCGGTGTTCCAGAGTCTGACTCGGGGTTAGATTTCTGTGCTGCGATCGGTAACCCCGAATCAGACTCGGGCTTGCCCTTTTGCAGCATCCACAGACAGTGTTTACTTACCTTGTCCCTGAATCCAGCGATGCCACCGCGCTGTGTGAGCGAGCGGGTGCTCGCTCGATTCACACAGCGTCCTCCTGTGCTGCCGTTCTCCGTTCCCTGCGACGTTACGACGCACGGGAGCGGAGAACGGCGCCAAATTCAAAAACGTAAACAAACACAATACACACAGTATACTGTAATCTTATAGATTACAATACTGTATGTAAAAAATACACACACCCCTTGTCCCTAGTGGTCTGCCCAGTGCCCTACATGTTCTTTTGTATAATAAAAACTGTTCTTTCTCCCTGCAAACTGTAGATTGTCCATAGCAACCAAAAGTGTCCCTTTATGTCAAAAATGGTTTTAGAGCAGCTAGAAAACAGCGATAATAAATTATAATCACTTGCAGAATTGTGCGATAGCGATTTGTGGGGAAATTCGTCATAAAAAAATAAAAGTAATGACAGCGACAATTCTGCAACTGAGTGAGTGAGTGAGTGAGTAACTTGTATAGCGCAGCAAATGCAAACTTAATCGCCTCAAGGCGAATTTCAGTGATTTTGAGTCGATTACATTATTGAATAATTTTTATTATAATTATATTATTATTTGTTATAATTATTTATAATTATTTATTATATTATAATTTATAATTTTGTTTTTAAAAAAAATTTCATACCCGGGATGCCGGACTCCTGATCTGCACACTCACCCATTGTCACTCCCATGCGACTTGTCATGCGATTTGATAGTATTCAAATCGCATGACATGTCGCACCATATTGTTTGCAAATGAAAGTGGTCAAATCTGTGCGACTCCGACTCAATCAGAGTTGCACGGATTTTGAAAGTAGTTCTTGCACTACTTTATGCAAGTTCAGTCAGGACTTGCATAGACATCTGTGCATGAAATCACAGATGTCTTCCAAGTAGCATTTGAAGTATGAAGCTATGACTAAGCGCTGATACCCTAGTGCGAAACGCATCAGTTATCCACCCCACTGTCTGCTGTGACTTGTAGTGCTGTTTCCATTTTTTTACTATTAAAAGCAACATTTTAAGAATTTCGTGGAAGTGCGGCTGTCCAGTCTTTTTCTCCAGTCTTAGCATTTGAAGTGGTACTACTTTGAAATTGTGCTACTTGAAGTGAAGTAGCACAATTTCAATGTCATGTTCAGTGTGACTGGTGGCTAAGGCTGGCTTTGTCCATAATCCACATCTGCCTGTTCAGTAGGGGATCTCCTTGCTGTGCAGGCAGCTGACAGGTCTGTGTCTGTTCCGCTATGCAGAGCGGGCACGGACACAGCCTTGCTGTTCTCTATGGGGCTGTCAGATGGAAACGTACCGCCTGACTATTTCCATCCGACTGTCATCCGATCTGATTTGCAGTTTTTGGCCAACAAGATTGGATCAGATGCCAGTGGGTGTCAGTGAACACATGCCTGCTGACATCCGCCACTCCGTAGAGAACTATGGATGATCTCATCAGGTCCGCCTGAAAAACTGACAGGCAGACCTGATTCGACAGCACATGTGAAGCCAGCCTCATCTTTTAACTCTCAGATAGTATTGCAAGTATCAGATTGACATATCAGCTAGCATTCTCCAATCAGGGGTTATAATGGCCTATTATTTAAAAAAAAAATGTGTTACTGCCCCTAGTAGCAGAGTTTTCACAAATTACATTATAGGTTATAACTCCATCCAAGCAATAAGGTGCTCAACCCCAGAGATAACTCCAATCTGCCAATGACAAATGTGTTATAGATGTAAAAAAGAGTACACAGTGTAACACTACCCCCGGAGGAGCTGCTGGTTAAATGTTGGGTTTGCATGTTACCTCTTAAGCTTCATTGTCAGGGTAGGAAAGTCCATAGTAAATGCAATGTCCAGACAGATGTAAAACCTTCAACAGTTTGGTTTTATTTTCACTGCAGGATAACTTGAAGAAGAGAAAGTAGAAGGGAGAAGAAGAGTAGGGCAAGGTTCAGGAACGCGGTACAGAATGCTCAAAAATAGTCAATCAGTCTCCACTCTCAACTATTGAGGGGGTATTGCTCACCCAGGTAGTCCCCTCTCACATGGCCTTGCAGCCGGGATGAGGCACAAACTAATGTCCAGACAGTCTCTGCCACATACTGTCACAGAATGAACTTGGTCTCGGCTACAGACCTTTTGGATGACCTTGGATGCTTCCAGGAATCCTCTGCCACAGGATTTTAAAGTCCCGAACCTCCAGCTGTGCAGTAGAAGAGCCTTTAAGCTGAACCGGCAGACTGAAGGGCTTTCAATGTAGTGGATCCCTCCTTAATCAGGTCACTAGGCCTCACCCGAGACACTAGCACTTTGCCGGTCTCCTCCAGGGCAGGTCCTCCCCTGGTTTCCTTCATTAAGGCAGCTTCCTCCCTTGTGGACAGACAGCTTGGGATCCCCTTTTAGGATTGCAGATCCAGCCAGCATAGCTGGGCCTACTTGACAGCAAAGTAACCCTGGGCCAGCGTGAACCCGAAGTCAGATTCACACACACACACCTTGTGCCAGGAGGGCCACGAGGCGAAGGACCCTGATAAATGGCGTCTGCCCCTTAAGTACCCCTTCCCAGCATGCACAGCGGGACACCACCCCCACTGCACCGCTGCCGAAATAGGATATCCAACACACCATGGTACACCTGCGTTCCAACATAAGCCTGAGATGGTAATGCCACCTGCAGGCAACAATGGAAAACTACCAGATAGTACCACAGCCAAAAGAGAGGCAAATTTGTATTAATCAAACAGGTCTGGGCCCGAGTTTTGGCCCAAACATTCCTTAAATTTGAAATAGCGTCCCCTAAATTTGAGGTGGGCACTACAATAGTCATAAGCCTCAGCTACTGTGACATCTGAGCACCTTTGTACATAGCACATCTTGAAGCACAGTGTAAAAAATACCCATGACTAGGACAGATGACTACAAAAGTACATATGTCAGCACGCTATGATACATTAGTTAGCAGTAGAGGAATCATAAATACAGTATCAAAATATGCCAAGGAGACATTCAGCTCTAAATAAATGCGTTAGTTTACTAAAGACAAAAATAGATTGTTCACTTTGCAAGAGAAGTTGCACTTTACAAGGGAAAGTTCCATAGCTTAGTGAATGAAGTGAAACTCTACTACAGGCACCCCTAAATGGCGGCCTGCGGTTCAGGTCTGGCCTGCATCACTGTTCCATCCGACCCGTCGCGGTTCCACCATTTAGGAGCCAGATTTTTGCCTCAGCCGCTGTCAGTGCTGCTGTGATTATCACAGCAGGCTAGATGACTGGGAGGCACAGCTGCTTTGAATGCAGGGCATACAGAAGCTACCGGAGGTAACTCCTGAAGTTAACCAGCTGGTGATTCATTGCTAGGATGCAAGGCGGTCCCAGCAACCAATCACCTGGTGATTAACTTGAAAATTTATCTCTGGTAGCTGCTGATCCCACCCTCCGTCTAGAGCTGTCTTTACTCTGCTCTGTGCCGAGTAAGGTAAGAGAGTGAAGGAGCTGCAGGGGCTGCATTGTGAATGGGGGAAGAGGGCAGAGTTTCAGGGGTTGTAGGAGGGGGAGGGGCAGAGCTGTGGGGGCTGTAATGTAAATTATTAAGACAGAGCTGTGAGGGGACAGTCATGTGAATGGGGGGGGGCAGAGCTGCAGTGGCATAATGTGATCGTGTTAATGTGTTTCTGATCGGACCTTCATGAATTTTAATTCAATATCCCTGCTCTACTATCTGCCATAATCCAATCATGTGCAAACAAAGTGCTGTATTTTTATTTTCCTTGCAAGGGATTGGATATTCTTTGCAAAGTGAATTGTCATGAGGATCTGGGGAAAATTGCCTTGTGCAGTGCAACTTTCCATGAAAAATACTATCAGTGCTAATGGTGTAGTCAGCTCTCTAATCTTAACCTGCCTAGCGATATTCCCAAGTCTGGCTTGGGGGGAAATTTAGAATACCAAAAGCAGTAACCCCCAGCCAGACTCGGGATTGCATTGCAGGATACAGGGGAAGTTACTTACCTTGTCCCTGGATCCTGCAATGTCTCCCCGGTGTGTGTGTGAGCTGTCATCTCGCTCAATTCACACACTGGTGACTGCCGAGTGCCACCGAGCTCCGGCGTGGCGCACGGGGGCGGAGCTCAGCGCCAAATTCAAAAAAGTAAAAACACACTATAGATACAGTATACTGTAATCTTACAGATTACAGTACTGTATCAAATAATTACACACACCCCTTGTCCCTAGTGGTCTCTCCAGTGTCCTGCATGCAATTTTATATTATAAAAACTGTTCTTTCTGGCTGGAAACTGGAGATTGTCCATAGCAACCAAAAAGTGTCAGTTTTTGTCAAAAGTGGTTTTATCATACCCGGGATGTCCACTAGACATGTTTGGACAGATTTAAGTGTGTTATTCCTACGAATTACAGGCCTACAATATAAAACACCAAATTTCCATGACAAACATTGTTCCGCTTTCAGCATCAAAAATCTGACATAATTATACAGGGAGTTAAACACACATAAAAGTCAATGACACAAATGAAAAAAAAGGAGAGAAATCTTCTGATAAAGTCTTCAGATAAGATGCTTCATCAAAAATCTGGTAAACTTGCTTTGGTGCATTCTTCAGATAGGGAAAATCCTTACGTAAGCTGCAAACAAAACACACAGAGATGGCGCACCAGCCTTGTGCTTTATCATAAAACCATTTATTGGAATGAAACATGTGAGAATATACTCACAAAGGTAAGTAAAACAGTCAAATCAGTGATCCAATGATTACAGTCCAGTGCAATGTATGGGTGATGCTGATATACATGGAGCAATACTAAGGCGTTTCTGTGTCAAAACTAGGGATGAGCCGAACATACTCGGGTTCGGTTTGCACCAGAACGTTCGAACAGACCGCGGGTTCGCGCGAACATTTAGAACCCGATTGAAGTCTATGGGACTCGAACGTTCGAATTCAAAAACGATAATTTTAAAGACCAATATTCAATATAATGTTGGAAAACGTCTTTCAGAACCCGGGTCTTGCCCCAGGGAACATGTATCAATGGAATTTTTTTTTTAAAAAACGGCCGTTTTTGCGGAGCAGCGATTTTAATGATGTTTAAAGTGAAAAAAAAAAAGTAATTTAATACTGCTTGCGCACGTGATGTGTGGGAACAATATCTCGATTATTTTAGGGGTGGTGGGGGGGGGGCATTATTTTTTTGTGAAAGCAAAATCGTAGAAAAAAGGGCACCCCTCAAACATACTGTAATTGGAGCGCAACAAGGAAAGTATTGCATCAAAAATTGTTATTAGGCACCCCTGTTGCACAGGGGCACAAAAATTGTGCCTTAGGCCACGTGCAAAGTATTGCATCAAAAATTGTTACTAGACGCCCCTGTTACACAGGGGCAGAAAAAATAGGCCTTAGGCCACGTGCAAAGTATTGCATCAAAAATTGTTATTAGGCGCCCCTGTTAAACAGGGGCAGAAAAATTAGGCCTTAGGCACTGGTGGCGGAGCACAGAAAAACAAAATTTCTTACTAGCTATCAGCAAGAAAAGTGAGGAGAAGGATATTCCATCAGCAGCATAACAGGACAGTCACTCAGCATCAGCAGTCTCAAAGGGATCTGACATTTCAACAAAAAATTCTTATTCAGTAACATCAGCATCAGGTGCTTGGTAGCTGGTGTTGATCCAAGCCTGATTCATTTTGATGAAGGTCAGTCGATCAACAGAGTCGGTGGAGAGGCACACCCTGTGATCGGTCACAAAGCCTCCAGCAGCACTGAATGTGCGTTCTGAAAGAACACTGGATGCAGGGCAAGCCAGTAGCTCAATTGCGTACTGTGCAAGCTCTGGCCAGTGATCCATCCTCAAGACCCAGTAAGCCAGAGGATTTTCGGTGGGGAAGGTGTCCAAGTCAGATCTTGCCGCTAGGTATTCACGGACCATGTAAACCAGACGCTGGCGATGGTTGCTGGAACCGGTCAGATGTTCGTTTAGGGCAGATTATAATTTCCTGACAGAGACTCACTGCGAACAGATGCAGGCAGGAAGTTCCATAAAAAGCAAAGAGTGGTCCCCCTCCCTCTCTCAATCCTACACCCTTTGGGATAGAATCAGTTACCTTCCAGACCTGGCTTCGAAGGGGCAACCTCTAGCCAATATGTTTAATAACCCGAATTTTCCACCTGGAATGGACAGTAAGGCCTTCAGTTGGTGGTTGGACAGGGGTCTCTACCGCATAGGACACTATTTCACAATTAAGGGCCCTCTTACCCTAGACCACTGTTTAACCAAATTGGATCTCCCTGACACTGAAAAACTCAGGTTTAGTCAGATTTCACAAGTTCTACAGACTCTATGGACGGAGAAGCCTCTCCCTCCCAAAATCACAGATTACGAGCTCTAGTGCGGGCAGGCCATGGGACAAAGGAGAGGGATCTCTGTCATCTACTCTTCACTCACTCGCCCGACCGAGAAGTCTTCCTACATGATGGCATGGGAGGCCGACCTCCAACTTGAATGGGACCTGGAGACCTGGCAAGCGGCCTGCTCTGATTCATTTCGGGGTATCTTAAATACTTCCTTGATGGAAGCAAACTTAAAAATTCTCATGAGGTGGTACATGACTCCCACCAGAATTGTGGCCATTTACCCATCATCAGATCCCAGTTGCTTTAGAGGCTGCCAACTCATGGGTTCGATGGTGCATGTCTGGTGGGAATGTCCTAGAATTAGACCAGTCTGGAAAAAATATTTTTAACCTCATCTCTATAGTCACTAAATGCTCGGTCCCCAAGTCAGCATCTGTTGCTCTCCTTAATGCTCGGGTTCCTTGTATATCCAAGCCCAATCAGAAGCTGATGCGCGTTATGCTCCTTGGGGCTAAAATCACCATCGCTAGGGCTTGGAAACAGCCCAGGGTTTCCATTGAAGTGATAAAACACAAGATTTTGTGGATTAAGGTTTAAATATAATTGGACATGCAGTGATTACTTGTGTATGATTGGCTCTAAATGCAAACTCATTGCTTTGTATGGGTCTTACTGTTTTCAACTATTAACAGTAACCCCACAAGAAATCAAAATCTGCCCTTAACCACTTTAAAACTGCACACCGTCATATGACATCCAAACAGGGGATCTGTTATCCCGGGTGAATGTCATATGACGTCCTGTAATTTGTGCGGGATATCTGAATAATGCCTGCACCTAGAGGCATCATTCAGATATCATTTTCTTCCGGCGATCCTGCGCACCGTAAGTATGATCATAGCAGCGGTTCCGCCAATTGATCGTTCTTATAGTCGGCGGGAGGGGACATGCCCCCCTCCCGCCGCCATCCGGTGCTTCTCCGGGCTCTCCCGTCCCATCGGGGGCCCGGAGAGATGATCGCCGTCCGCCGGATGTGCAGCATAGAGATGACTGGTGACCAGATGGTCACCAGTCATCTCTATGACCGTCAGAGGCTCGGACGTGATGTGATGACGTCACGCCCGGGTACCCGTAAGTAAACAAACCGCAATTGCAGCTAGTAAGAATGAGATCTGTGAATTTTTTTCCACAATCTCATTCTTTCCATCCTGCATCTCTCCTTAAAGAGGACCTGTCACACACTATTCCTATTACAAGGGATGTTTACATTCTTTGTAATAGGAATAAAAGCGATCAAATTTTTTTTAAAAAAAAAAAGTGTAAAAAATAAATAAATAAGTAAAATAATAAATAAATAAAAAAAATAAAAACGCCCCTCCCCCCGGTAGCTCGCGCTCAGAAGTGAACGCACACGTAAGTCCCGCCCACATATGTAAACGTCGTTCAAACCACACATGTGAGGTGTCGCCACGTGCGTTAGAGTGTGTGCAACAATTCTAGCACTAGACCTCCTCTGTAACTCTAAACTGGTAACCTGTACAAATTTTAAAGCGTCACCTATGGAGATTTTTAAGTAACGAAGTTTGGTGCCATTCCATGAGCGTGCGCAATTTTAAAGCATGACATGTTAGGTATCTATTTACTCGGCGTAACATCATCTTTCATATTTTACAAAACAATTGGGCTAACTTTACTGTTTTGTTATTTTTTAATTCATGAAACCATTTTTTTTTACATAAAAAAGGCGTTTGAAAAATGATTGCGCAAATACCGTGCAAGATAAAAAGTTGCAATGACTGCCATTTTATTCCCTAGGGTGTCTGCTAAAAAAACATATATAATGTTTGGGGGTTCTCAGTAATTTTCTAGCAAAAGAATGATGATTTGTACATGTAGGAGAGAAGTGCCAGAATAGGCCCGGTATGGAGGTGGGTTTTAAAGCCCTGTATTGAAGTGGTTAAATGCACACGTGAAACTAATGCTGCAACTAACATACAAATGTCAACTCTTTTTCATCTCTAATCCAGCTTCCCCGTTGGCTGACCTATGCAGAGAACAGTGACACATGACTTTCATAGGTAGGGCAGAAGTGTCTTTGATGTGCCAGCTGTGGTTGACAGCCAGGCTTTACCTTCTGTAAGCTGTACGAGAGGCATGATGTCAGCTCCCAAAAGGACAATAACTGGGGCAGGCTAGAGTAGAGTATTTGTATGCAGATTATGCGCTAGTGAGTTGTTTGTAGGCTTAATAGTTCATATTTGGCAGCAGTTTCAGTAGAAATTGGCAAAGGAAATTTCTTTAGCTAACAACAAGTTCACTATTGTATAATATACTTTATATACCATATTTTATATACAAATACACTACAAAACATGGTATAGGAAATATTAACGCTTAAAATTTTAAATAAATGGATATACTAAATAAACCACTTGAACTGTATATGCATTTAGCATTGCTATGAAAAAATTCCTGCAAGGAAGTGGTTAAAATCAGCTTTTAATGTGTATGCTGATAAATGGCATACTGCAAAGTTCTGCGTGGCGATTTTTTAATTGAGTAAATACATGGACTTGTATTTTTATCCAGACTGCCTAAAACTTTTCTGATACCCCACCAATGTTTACTTCATTAAGTACAGCACATTTTCTTGCTGATGTTTGCCCTGCTGCTGAACGTTTACACAATATGATAGCAGATTAATCCAGAAAGCCTACGCCAGCACTTTTACTTGCTGTATATCTTTTGCATATTGCTTAATCTCTAAATTACACTCTGATTTAGTAACAGTGATATAATGGAGATTTTTTGCCTTTTGCCAAAAACCTGTGAATTTGTGGCTTGTATTGTGTGCTGATGATTTTAGAGAGATGCTTAAAGCTAATGCAATGAAACCTAAAGGGCTTATTTTAGCTGAAGGCACATGAAAAATAACACAGGGAAAAGTAAGGATATGCTTTCAAACAATGTGCGCATTCTATTGAGTAAAAGAAGTCTCTAGTATTAACGATGACCTCTTCTGTCTTATTGCACAAAGACGTATCTTTCTTTTTTGTGGTTCCTTATATATTAAGTTATTCATTTTAGTGATTTATGATCCAAGCCAATCGGATTTTAGCAAGCAAAATTACTTTGGACCTTCTATCTATTTTGACCATTCATGGCTGTGCTCAAATGAACCCTGAGCTCCTTCCAATAAAACTTCTGAACATTTCCTCTATTAAACCTGAATCCTTGCAAAACCATCCTGAATACCAATGACTGTTTCTCAAAGTTCCTTTGCGTTTCATTTAAAATCCTTTTGTGTGCTTTCTGCCTTTTCTCCCTTTCTTGTGTTTAAAGGAACAGTTTCATTATCTGTTAACTTCCTTTGGTTGTAAAACATTATAAAAATGTATGTACAGTGTAAAAGTACTTATTTTGGTAAGCAAGTGAACATCCAGCGATAGAAAAAAGCGTAGAATGTTTTACATTATTAGTATTATTTTCAGAACCAATGAAAATTGAAGATAACAGTTACATGGCAGAAAACTATATGACTTATGGCAAATATTGCATGCCTTGTAAATTATTTAATTGAGCCTCATATTTCAGTTGAGTCTACAGCCTCCTTCCTAATGAAGACAAGGGCCCGGATTCACGTAGATCGGCGTATATTTGTGCGGGCGTAGCGCATCTCATATGCGCTACTCCAACGTAACATTGAGAGGCAAGAACAGTATTCACAAAGCACTCGCTCCCAACGTTGCGCCGGCGTAACGTAAATTGTCCGGTGTAAGCCTGCCTAATTCAAAGTAGGAAGGAAGTGGGCGTGATCCATTTAAATGAAGCTTGACCCCATGCAAATGATGGGCCGAACGAACGGCGCATGCGTGCGCATCACAATCACGTCGAATTTACTCCCTAAGATACTACGGCTCAATGGCTACGACATGAACGTAACCTACGCCCAGCCCCATTTATGTACTACTTACGCAAACAACGTAAAATACGACAGCTGTTCCGTCGTCCATACCTTTGCATGGCTTGCGCCTCCTATATGGTGGAATAACTTTACGCCAGACGTACGCCTTATGTAAATGGCGTAGATTACAGCGACGGGCGCGAGTACGTTCGTGAATCGGCGTATCTCGGTCATTTGCATATTCAACGCATAAATCAATGGGAGCGCCCCTTGCAGCCAGCGTAAATATGCGCCCAGGCTCTGACGGCTTAGGAAACTTACGTCGGTCGGATGAATCCACAATTCAGGCGTATCTAGCTTTAAGAATCAGGCGCATAGATACGACGGCGCATCCGTGCACTTAAGCAGCGTATCAGTTGATACGTTGGCGTAAGTCTTTCTGAATCCGGGCCTCTGACTTTTTCAAAGTTAGTGTTTTCATATCATAGGCACCCCCTCACCCCAAGCAAACATGTATTTTGATTGGGTATTACATGTAGGCAAGGCACATGACTATTTTCCTATTTATATAAGTGGAGGCGGAGTGGGAAGGTTGTAATTACAACTGAAATAGATGGTATCCTGTTGCTTTAACTAAATGCATTAAAGCTCTTATTTCCCTCTGCTACCGCCAAATGCCAACCATTCTTAAGGGGTCAAGCTCAGGCATCTCCTGGTAGTACTGGACCTTGCCCATCTGCTCCCACATAACACATACTTAAACCAGAATGTAATCTGTACATAGAACAATGCTCAACCTTACACTCTGAATCAAATGCATTCCTGAACTCTGCACTCTGTACATAATGCAATCCTGAACCCTGCACTCTGTATGTAACCCACTCCTGAACACTGTACTCTGTACGTGGTGCACTCCTGAACTCTGCACTCCTCTATATGTAGAACAATTCTTAACCCTGCACTATGTATGCAGCACACTCCTTAACCCTGCACTCTGTACACAGTGCACTCCTAAACTCTGCAATATGTACTTAGTGCACTCCCCATCCCTGTTTATAGCACACTCCTGAACTCTGCACATCACTCATAAACCCTGCACAATTTTCAACCCTACCCTCTGTATGTAGCGCACCCCTGAATCCTGCACTTTGTACGTAGCACATATGAAAAAGTTCAGCTCTGTTGGGGATTTGGAGACATTGCCCACATCCCTAGTATGGCATAAAAACAGCAAAACAAGAACCCTTTAGTGGGACTTTAAAAGGCAATGAATCCAAGAATTTGTGTGTGGACAATAATTATTTAAAATAGATATAAGTTTAATATTACAAATTCGAAAAAAGCATAAATACATGCAAAAGTTTTGTATCACAAGTTTACAAGTTCAATAAAGTGTATCCACATTGAATCATAACAAACCACTTATTTTATATCACTCTAATATAAATGTATAAAATGAAAACTTGATGTGTTTCAAAGATTGTACGTCATTCCTCTTCATCAGGAGAGAGTGATAAAGGGGTTTATAATATCAAGAGGATCGAAACAGGTATCTTGAATATATCAAAGAAGGGGGAGAGGATGATAAACAGTTTTTTTTTGTGTTGTAGAGACAACAAACAAAAAAGGAAATTGGCTGCGTTGACCCCAAGCAGTAATCCACAAGGCGGAGGCAAAAAATGGCCAGAGAATCAGTGGAAATCAAAAGGGGGAGCCAATTGAAGGAGAAAAAGGCCTGTTTCCATGGCCAAGTAGTTCATGGCAGGAATGCCCGTAATCCAAATCTCACTATATGGAATTTTGGTCTGCTAGCCTGGGAGGGTGCAGGGTAGAATAAGGAACGGAGTTTTAGCAAAAAAAAACTGATTCGATTGATGGTATGGCCACAGATTTTGTGATTGTTGCACAACAGTGACCTCTAATGTGATGAATACCAATCGGGGAAATCACCCATAAAGAGTCAGCAGATCAACTTTAAAGATAAAAGAGCCAGGTCTTTTTACTTTATAGTGTTTGGGACCGATATGCATCAGTTGGTGTACCTCAATCCTACACTCTGTATGTAGCACACCCCTGAATCCTGAACTTTGTATGTAGCACACTCCTCAACTTTGGACTCTGTTCGCAGCACACAGCTCAAACGCTGTACTCTGTGTGTAACGCACTCCTCAACTCTGCACGCTGTAGTGTACATGGTGCACCCCTGATTTTTTGGGGGGTGTTGTTGATGATGTTGATGGCTAATGATGTGATGGGGATGTAGTAGAGTTTCTACACCTATTCTCTGAGAAGAAAAACCTGTTTCCTTAGGCCTTGTACACACGACCGGATCTATCCGCTGGGATTGATCCGCGGATCAGTTCCAGCGGATAGATCCGGTCATGTGTAGGTCCGAGCGGACAATTGTCTGTACAGACTCACCGGATCAGTCTGTCCGCTCCAATCCCTCGCATGCGTCGTAATGATTCGACGCATGCGTGGAAGTGTTTACCTTCCAGCGTCGCGCACGTCGCCGCGTCATCGTCGCGGCGACGGCGCGACACGTGACCGCGGATGTTTTCCGCGCTGATTTTGATCCGATGGTGTGTACAAGTCATTGGATCAAAATCCGGAGGAGGAATGTCCGCTGGAAACGGTCCGGCGGACCGTTTCCAGCGGATAACCCCTCGTCTGTACGAGGCCTTAAAGGAGTTGTAAAGGAAAACTTTTTTTGCTGAAATTACTGTTTACAGGGTATAGAGACATAATAGTTAACTGATTCCTTTCAAAATTGATTAAAAATAGATAAAAATCATATAACGTACCTGTAGTTTCGTTTTTGCATCTACTTTCGTTTTTGCATTTAGTTTCGCTTTTGTATGTTATCCTGCCTCTGTGCATGTACAGAGCCATAGAGCAGTGATGGTTTGGAAAATGAAACTAGAATCTCCCAGTACTGTGGTCCTCAGGAAACAGACAACCAGGAAGTGTCCAGAACAGAGAACAATTACAGCAACATCAGAGCAAAAACAAACAATGAGGACATGAAACCAGGACTGCAGTAAGGTAAAGGAAGCTATTTAGCTAAAAAAAATCCTTTAGTGACCCTTTAAGCTTCATTTACACTTGTATTTGCAACTGTTCCCACTTCTACTGCATGTATTTGAAGTCAAAGTTGCGTTTTGTTTCAAAGCTGGTAAGGGGAGGGGCCAGGAGTGGGATCAGGGGTAGGGTCGAAGGGACTCCATCAGGTAGGCTGTATGGGGGCCCCATGATTTCTAACAATAGCCCTGTATAACACTGCTGTGTGCTTCTGCAGCTGTTCTTAGTGGATTAGGCAAGTAATGAGCTCCATGTGAAAACCAGGTAAGCATATGATGGGCCTGGTAGGCAGGAAGAAATGTGCAATGTAATGCAGTCTATGATAGGTAGCTAAGAGAGGATGAGTACCAAGCTGCCTGATATTTGAGCTGAACAGAGGGCAATGCAAAAGAGGCTCTAATTTCCAGGGTCCCACTGTGTCCACCATGATTTGCATTACTATTTCATTTCACAAATGGCATTGCTCTACAGACCCCACAATTCAAACAATGCAGACTTACCCTTTGGGTGGTCTTGGATGCTTTGAAAGTATCCTCATGGAGGCTGACTTACTAAAAATTTGTCTGAACATTCACTTCAATTATTCAGTCATGTGAAAAGCAAATGCTTGTTCCCTTTGAATACCTAAGTATGTGTGTATGCTATTCAAATGGCTGGATAATTGAACAGTTTTGAGTGAAGAGTCCCAAATACTTTAGTAAATCAGCCTGGTTATCTCTACTTTAATATAATTAAAAAAAGTAAATAGGCAGAGACAGAAACAACCATAGACGTCTGCCCAAAGGATTCTAAATTTGTTTTTGCTCATATATACAGTAGTTATTGCACACCCCTATGTATGAAAATAGCCACACAGATTGTGTAAAACAACAAAAAATCATGGATTTGCTATCTATTTTTCCATATTTGAGGGATGGTATGGCTTTAATAAAAGAGAAAAAAATCTCAGCAGCAGCAACAATAGCGATAATAGTGTGCCTAGAATCTGGCAGTTTTTTACTCCTATCAAAATAATGTAGCTGTCTGACAAACATTACTTTTACAACAGGATCCATAGAGAGACTACTTTATAATCATTGCTTGTCTGGTCTCACAATGCTAGAAAATCCACCTCCTGCCTGGAAACTATCAATTTGCTTCTTATTCCATCATAAATCACACATACTCTGGATAATGATTGGTCTGTCTCCTACATTAGTAAAAGGGAAATGTATCCATGGTGTTACTGTGAATTTACAGTAGGGTGAATCACAGTGGTCAAATTATTAGCTTGGCATTCACAGCTGCCTTCTGTGTGTCATCATTGGTGATTAATTACCCTGGCGTTCTTGTTTGTAATCGTTCATCACTACCTGAGGAACACTTGTTTGGACACAGATGGTTTGCTTTGATTTTGCATTTTGCACTGGTGAGAACTATTGCTTCAACAGTCAAAATAAAGATTGTTTTTTTCTTCCATTAGATGGACACCTTCATGCCAATAATCAAGGTTTTGAAAACATAAATATTTAAGATTTGAGATTAGTGGTCGGTGAATAACCCATCTGTGATGGGTTTAAATCATCAAGGGTTTGATGGATCTTGTTCAATATTCTTTAGGGGAAAATCCTATTGTTGATCTCTGTTTAAGGGCCCATAGGCAAACTACTTTCCGAAATGCATACGAGAGGCACTGCCATGGGGAACATTTATCAATGCAAACAATAAAATAAAAAAAGTGGGTAGAGGGTCCTTTCATGCAGCTTTGAGGGTAAAATACACATATTTTTGGGTATGAAGACTGTATATGTATACAGTTCAGGTTCTATTTAAAGGCTAACTCCACATTTAAGACCATGTTACATGTTACATCCATATTTAGGGTGTAACATACAGTATAACATGGTATCAAGCATCCATATTTTTTTGGGTAAAAAAACTTGTAACGGTCACCACCGTTTACGACCTTCCATCACATCCAAGACAGCTTATCGGCACTCCAACCGACATGACCCGATCCCATTTCATTTGCAGAGGAATCAAGACGAGACACAGCTCTGTGCTTGTTCCAAATGTAATGATACTTTAATGGTTTCTTCTCAGCTTTTTATACAGTACAAGGCATTAAAGCAACAATGAGATCTCCACCCCCCTAATCACACACTAAGGCTAATTACTAAACATTCCTTAATTAACAGCATAACAACAAAACACCTTCACCCACTGAGTTCCCTAGGCAGACGTTTTGTCTCTGCATACAGCTTGACACCTATTCACACCTCTGAGCATCAACAGGCTGTAGACAGTGTTATCACACATAAACAGTATTTAGCATGCATAATTAGAGTTCTGGGAGCAGACCTGGGTTAACACCTTTACACAAGGACAATGGAATGTCTTCCAGGCCCTGACTCAATTAGCATGTCACTAGTCAGGGCTAAGCATAGAAATGATTCATAGAATATTCTTTGCAGGCATTAAGGGATATACTGTAAATCACTGTCCACGCCAAAACAATCCAACATGTGTACCCCATCTCCTGGCTCAATCTGTGCCCAAAAGTGACTCCTGTTACAAAACTATTCCCTCTTTAGCCCATTGGTTACGCAAGGTCGATGACCTATGCCTTATGGAAGAACTGATGCATATAGCCAGAGGTTATATTGACAAACACTCCAAAATATGTGCCTGTTGGTTCGAGTTCAAGACTTCCACTCTGTATTGAGACTATTTCAGGTGCTTAGCCTATTGTTAGCATGATGGTTTATTTTTTTGTCCTAAGACTCATGGAGCCAGATTCAGAAAGAAATACTTTATGCTGCGGCAGCGTAACGTATCCCATTTACGTTACACCGCTGCAGGTTTACAGCGTAAGTGCCTGATTCACAAAGCTCTTACCTGTAAACTTGCGGCGGTGTAACGTAATTCTGCTCCGCGCTAGCCCACCTAATTCAAATGGGGCGGGCACCATTGAAATTAGACGCGTTCCCGCACCGAACGTTCTGCGCATGCTCCGTTAGGAAATTTCCCGACGTGCATTGCGTGAAATTACGGCGCCCCAACGTTTTTTTTAAATGCGACGTGCGTTACGGCGTTTCGTATTCCCGGGCATCTTCCGCAAATTTTTTTTTCAGAAATTCGACGCGGGAACGACGGCCATACTTTAACATGGCTGATCTAAAGATAAGCCATGTTAAAGCAGGTGTAGGATTGCGACGAACGTGCGGATCTTCGTGGATCGCCGTAACTAGTCCTTTGCATATTCTACACCGACCGCAATGGCCTCGCCACCTAGCGGCCGGCCTTGAATTGCATCCTTAAGATCCGACAGTGTAATTCAATTACACCTGTCGGATCTTAGGGCTAGCTATGCGTAACTGATTCTATGACGGCCGTAACACAGAGATACGACGGCATATCAGGAGATACGCCGTCATATCTCTTCTGTGAATCTGGCCCAAGGTTCTTCATGTGTTTGGCATTAGCCACATTGCATCTGGCTCCTTTTCTCCTCTCTCCCTTACCTCTCCTTTATCCTTCTTCCATTTCTCTTTGCCTCACTTTTCCTCTCATCTCCCCCTTCCAAATAATAAAAATGCTCTTAGCCTTTAATGTTCTTATGAGCAACAGATTTCAGACATTAGCTTGCTATTTTGTGCAACATGTATGTATAGTTGATGCTTTTTATGCTATACCTATGATGTTCTGAATATTCACAACGTCTGTTATATCTGTGTTTATTCTCTTCTGTGAGAGCCCTATTTGATTGCATTTTGTATCTTTTTTTTTGTAACTTGCAATAAAAATGAATTCAACAAAAAAAAAATCTAAAAAACATGGCATTAAGCAGCCAACAGCATGCAGGGATTCTTCTTTACTGCAGAAGTTGTCAGATTTTAAATCGGTATGGCTTTGCGAACACAGCTGCATCATTCATTCACAGAGATATGTGAATAAATAAACTACACGTCTCATCTGACACTATGATAGACCGCATGTAATTCTTAATGGAACACAAATGCGATGATGCTTGTATTCCATTGACACCTAATCAAGCTCCAGCTTCAGTTCATACCTCTGGCATTGCACCCTTAATCCACTGATCATGGTAATGCTTTGCTGGCTCATTCGCAAATTAAATTATAAATGCACATTTTTTCCTTCAAATACAGTATACTGTGTGTGCATTTCTATTTTATTTTTATTTTTTGCAAAAGGTTGACTTAGCTTTTAACTGTACCCCTAAGCTTCTCCCACTGTCAGCTCTGTGAGGTCGAACCCACCATTCGTCATGACGTGCTACATGCACTGCATCATGCTATATTTTGCAGTGTCAGGCCGCATACACACGACCGGTCCAAACCGATGAAAATGGACTGAAGTTCAGTTTCATCGGTCCAAACCGACCGTGTGTATGGCCCATCGGTCTGTTGTCCTTCGGCAAAAAAAAGAGAACTTGCTTTAAAATCGAACCGATGGATGGCTGACCGATAGGTCAAAACCGATGGTTAGTACACAAAAGCATTGGTTCAAAACCTGCGCATGCTCAGAATCAAGTCGACGCATGCTTGGAAGCATTGAACTTAGTTTTTTTACATCACTGCGTTCTGACCCGATCGGTTTTTGAACTGATGGTGTGTATGCACATCAGACCATCAGTCTGTTTCAGCGGTGAAGCGATGAAAACGGTCCGTCGGATCATTCTCATCGGATGGACTGACCGTGTGTACGCGGCCTCAGAGGTGCTACAGGTCTTTCACAATCCTTGAAACACTTCTGTTTTTCTTTATTAATTGAGGTCTTTTCTATTTATTTATTTTTTTAAATTAACATTTTTAGCTTGGGTTAATTCGATTTCAAGGAAAATGATAAAAAAGTAAATCTGTAAATAATTTTAGGTATGTAAATATAATAACAAAATAATAACGGTGGGTATGGAAATGTCTCGCTCTGGACCAATATTTGGCTTTTAGCACTATCAAATGTTAGGTTTCTGTCCTTTCTATTTTGTTTCAGAGATTGTTTTTAATTGATTAATGCCTAGCCTGGATCTCTTTGTGCTCAGAAACTGCCTTTTGAACCCATTAGAGACATTCCTTGCTCTATCCTCGTCTAAAATTCTGGTGGCTTTGTCTTGCAAGGAACCCTTTTTAGTTTTTGCAGGACAAAGTTGTGTTGAGGCCTAGGACTTCCTTATTGCCCAAGGTAATACTCAGTTTTCATTGCTGTCCCAACTATTTTTGCTTGATCAGGGAAGGAACAGCTTTGAAAGTATAAAATAAAAATTTGTAAACATGGTAATTGTAAACTGTAAAAAATTGTTTATACCTGCCACACACAGAAGAAAAACCACACAACCTCTAGTCTTTGACAGCGTATTTCTCCGGACTCACACTTTCTTAGATTTCACCATCAAAACAAAATTTGAGGGTAGGGAGTCCATGGCTTTATGATTCTATGCTTATATGCCTACCCTTCCCCCTGCATTGGTTTTAAAAAAAAAATCCTTTTAGGGATCAAAGGATGGAAGGCATGCTGGCCATCATAGGGGATCCTGCCACCATCAGAAAATATGGCAAAACATTTTTTTTTTTACAAAGCACCTCCTCAAACTGCTGAATTTTGTGCTCCCTCTGACATAGTGTTTGTGCATCTACCAATTTATCTTGAATAGTGCATGTTTCTGCTAAAACATGTTGTGGCAGCTACCATTTGTGTGCAAAGAATTAACTTTGGTGTTACGCTGCCCCAAGTCTGCACAGTGTGAGGTGGCTGAGAGTGTAAAATCCCCAAAGTCAGGTGACAGTGGTGGGAACTGAGATTGCTGTCATCATAATGAGGTTGCGTAAAAATCGCACAAGTGTAATATCCTTCTGTTTTTCAGTTTGTTTTGGAGCGCTGCACATTTTCTAGACTTATATAGGATAGTGAGTCTTTTGTATATCTACACCTACTGCACACAGCTCTTTGTGCACCAAGAAGAGATGAGATACAATTTTTGGTTTATTAAAATGAGGTTGTGGTTTTAAAGTGCACTTTTTTGAAATTTTATTAAACTTTTAAGAAAATGTAGCAAAGCACTGCAAAAAAAAACATCACAGTACTTCATATAATTAAACTATTTTGACACTGATTACTACAAATTTTAGGGATTTTTTTTTATTTTTTTTGAAGATTAAACTTTCCTATAGCTTCTAGATCTGCTGCGGCTGCAATTTCCACTGTTCAGTTCATACAAGCATAACCAAAGCACCAGGAGTGTTTTCTAAATGCAGCAGACCTATGTGCAAGTCCATATGTTGGCCCTCCTCCCTCAAGAAAAATAAATTGCTGTGTAAGTCCTCAGTGTCCTGAATCTTGAAAGTCAGGCTGCAGAACATGAACAATGTGGCCTAAGTGTCCTAAATCCTAGGAGTGTCCTCCAGCATCCAGAACACTTGGAAGGAAGGGACCCAGGCTCAGAAGGAAGGGCCCTGTAACCAATGGAAAGGTCCCTTGGACCAATGGGAAGGGCTCTGGCCAGAGGGGTCATGGGAACCCTTCATGGTTTTCTTGCACTAAGACCCTGAAGGTTCTAGTTTTGCCTCTGACTTACAACCTCAATTTTCATAAGCTTATCTCCTCTTTCGTGTTTGAGCAGTTGCCTGTGGTATTTAAATGTGACTGTGAACTCCTCTGGGCACCAGAGTTAGACCCAGTGCTCTTAGGCCGCGTACACACGGTCATTCCAAACCGATGAGAATGGTCCGAAGGGCCATTTCCATCGGTTCACCGAAGGACAACGGACCGATGGGCCGTACACACGGTCGGATTTGACCGATGAAACTGGACTTAAAGCCGTTTTCATCGGTTTGGACCGACCGTGTGTACGCGGCCTAAGTAATTAGCATTCTGTAACAGACCTGCTTTGCCACACCTCTTGTCTTCCTCTTTGTCAAGACTCCTTTTGGTGAGGGTTATGACTGCTACTCATATGACATTGAAGTGTGAGGGAGGGCAACAGCATTTTCACTGAGAAAAAAGGCTATTTACTGTATATGAAATTCCAAGCCCAAATCAGCCACAAATCATATCATATCATATCATATCATGTGTAGCAAATTGGATCATGCTAGGCTGGGTTTTTCTTTGCCTTCCTCTGGATCAACTGTGGGTATGGATTTGGGTGTATGGGATTGTATTGTGTTTTTTTATTTTGTTTGTTTATTTATTTATTTATTTATTTATTTGTGGTTGAACTGGATGGACTTGTGTCTTTTTTCAACCTGACTAACTATGTAACTACATGACTATAAAGAGAAATAAATTATGTGGGACATCAAATACACTTTAACTAAAAAAAGCACCTAAACCCCAAACCAAAAATGTATCATATTAAAGCTTACCAGTGCTTAACTCTGGTGACTGCATTAGCTTCCACCTTTTAGGCTGAGAGCATTTTCAGAAAGTATAGACAATTCCTGTTGATCTTAACAGACATGTAGTGTCCTTGTCCTTCCTGCAAGCTTAAAAGAAAACACAAATAATCTTTTTGTAAACTACTAGCTCCATTAATCCACCATTTGCCACCATACCTGGTAAGCTGCCAAATACAAAATATTTGGTTTGGATTGTAGATATGCTTGATCAGGGAAGGAACGGTAGAATTGACCATCTCACGATGGGCACGTGTGTGATGTTTGCATGGTTGGCTTCATCACGAGATCATACAGAACCCCTCTTGCAGTTAATCTAGCAGCTGATATCTGGTCCAGCTTGACATTGTGTTTGATAATATCAATGTAACATTTTGCCATTATCAGAATGTATCCATTAAAAACCATAAACACAAAGGCACAGCAGGAAACCATTTTCTCCTTAATGTCCTTGCTCCAAACACATACACACACAAACAAATGAGAAGAGTGTGATTGCGGGGTTTTATGCTTGAATATCTGCTAACAAGTTGTATGCAGCCTGTTTTAATGTAACCACATCTGTTACTAGCTGTACAGTTGCTAGCTTCAATAGGTTCTTAGCTATTGATCAGAAATAGCCTGCACACATAGCAGAATTGAACAAACATCAGAAAAGTTCTGATTTCTTTCTCATGATTTGTGTTTGGGCCTTGGTATATTCAGAGTCAAAGAAGCTGATCTACAAATACTACATTTCAAATGCAGTGGTACCTTGGATTATAAGCATAATTTGTTCCAGAAGAATGCTTGTAATCCAAAGCAATCGTCATAGAAGTCAATGGAAACTCAGATAATTAGTTCCACAGTGACTTATTTTGTATGCAGTACCGCATTTGTCCAGGGGTTGGGGGTGCCGGAGACACTCTGTAATAGGTTGGAGCCACTCGGATGCACTCTGAAACACTCAGAGAGTTTCGCAAACACTCCAGAATGGATTGTTTCCGAGTGGCTCAGAGTGCACACAAGTGGCTCCGAGTGTCACCGCCACCCCCGCACCTCTGGCCAAATGCGGTACTGCACACCGCAGAGGCTGGCATCCTGCTCGTTTTGCGGGACAATGCTTGCAAACTGAGTCAGGATTTTTTTTTTTAAATAATAGCTCGTATTGCGAAACGCTCGTTAACGGCATTACTCGCAATCCGAGGTATTACTGTACTAGAGAAAGAGAAACAGAGCACAGGGAGGACTGAAAGTGTGAGCACCAATTGCAAGATGCACCAGATGATTATCTACATGAGCTCTTAGGGCCCATGCACGTCATGTCCATGGCAGTGCATTTAATGCACAAGTTTTGACTAGCACTACACTGGACATTAAAGCATTAGCGACTTAGGCACCATTCAGATCAGAGAGGCATTTGCCACACTGCGAATTGACAGCTGTGTGCAAATAGCTGTGGCTGCTAAGCCTGTGAAATGACAAGCTATCGGTGGCCCCAGCCATTCATGTTTGTTTTGTGGTGATCAAAGCTAGATGCAATTTGGAATTGGACTCTAAACTTAAAAACCTGATTATCTACTTTGTTAGCACATTTTATATAAAAGCTCAGGTTTCCCATGCTCATCCAGGAGACACCCTGTCTAGCATGGGAAACCTGTACAGCAAGAGGGGTGAACAGCAGTCTTAACCAAGGCAGCAGGAGCCAAGGGGACAGTGTGAGTACCTCTACCAATTACCCCCAGAGTCAATAAGAGAAGAGAAGCCCGTCAGATTAAACATTTAGGAAGCTTTCATTAGTTTTGTGTCACAGCTAATTGAAATCCCTTGCTTTAGGACACTTTCAAGACAGTCAATTGGTGTGTTATGTTCTGCAGAGGGGACATAGAGCTCCTGCAAAGGAATTGGAACTTTGTGAGTTTCACCAAGGGAACAAGCTCCTGAAAGAGGAAATTTGCTACTAATCCAATAAAGACTGACATTATTCCAGAGGGTGTACAGTCCAGGATCCATTTTCTTTTGTACATAGAGAAGAAGCTTGTTCTCAATTTGGACATCTCATAATCTCTCACTGGTTACTGACTCTGTATGAAAGTTGGAAAAGAGGTAGTACTACATGAGTGTACATTAATGAAAAAAATATATATTCAAACAACTGTAGTATCAGGATTATAGATGATAGACATATGGAAAATGTACAGCTAAAAACTGGTTTGTGAACTACAATCTTAATTATTTTCCCATTAAACTATGGAACTTTACAAGGAACAACTTCACCATAAGTTTTTTTGTGCACTCACTAGTGAGTGGAAATGAGATTTGGAACTACCTTGGGTTCAACGAGGATCCCACGGTTTTACAGTTTGCCAAAACTTTGAATTTATGGCCAGAGGTTTGATCCTGAACCCATAATGCATGGGATAACCATTGTTCCTAGTCAGATGGGTCCCAGAGAACAAATAGTTTGAAAGAATAAAAAAGTCAGCCTCCTCGCTATAAAAGAGTGCCTGACTGTCATTGTGTGTTGGAGCTGGTTAGGGAAAGCTGGGAAATTTGTGTAGGAAGAGATTTTTGTTATACTTTGTTATACAGTGCTACATCGTGATTTAGTACTGTATACCAGTGGCGGCTGGTGCTGAAAATTACCGCCCACCTTGGGAGCAAAACATCAGTGATTACCCACCACCCTGCAACCCCTCGCGGGGGAAACACTAGACACTCTGAATGTGCCTTACGTTGCCGTAGGGGGGAGGAAGAGCCGGGCCGCTCCAGCTAGCACACAATGGGACATCTTCTCAGCCACACAGGATCAGGAAGTGTATCCTGAGACACGATTGGCCAGGGAGTTCATAAGACTCCCTGGCCAATAGGGGCTTCCTGATTAGCTGGAAGGTGGACCAGTGTGTCAATAATGAATATTCATTCACTATTGCCACACAAGTAGGTGTGCTCAGGGCACAATGCTCTGTGCCCTCAGCCCACCCTTTTTTAAAGCCCTTTAGAGCCTCTGGCTCTAATCACGTGCTTTAACCCCCCCTAATTTGAATCCATAGTCTTGCAGTAGCTAGATCAGAGGTCCAGACGCATGGATGGGGGGGGCGCCCCTGCACCCCTTATGGAGTGGTCGCCACTGCTGTATACACTGCTTTACTGAAGATTGCAGTGTGGTGACTTACACTCTTTTTTACCTCTGTGGTTACAGTACCATGAATCTAACTTTCACTCTTAGAGCATTTTCTGTATACTTTGCTGTGCTAAAGAAAAATGGTGATTTATGCTAGTGGACTTTTGGGTGGTTAGCCTTTTGGGGGAATGCTAGTGGGCTTTTATTTTAGGTGGTTATTATTTTAGGGAATGTGTGAGTGTTTGTGTGTGCATTATAACTATATACACTATATTACCAAAAGTATTGGGACACCTGACTTTACACGCACATAAACTTTAATGGCATCCCAGTCTTAGTCCATAGGGTTCAATATTGCGTTGGCCCACCCTTTGCAGCTATAACAGCTTCAACTCTTCTGGGAAGGCTGTCCACAAGTTTCAGGTGTGTATCTATGAGAATGTTTGACCATTCTTCTAGAAGCGCATTTGTGAAGTCAGGCACTGATGTGGACGAGAAGGCCTGGTTCGCAGTCTCCCCTCTAATTCATCCCAAAGGTGTTCTATTGGGTTGATGTCAGGACTCTGTGCAGGCCAGTCATGTTTCTTCCACCCCAAATTCGCTCATCCATGTCTTTATGGATCCCTGCTTTGTGCACTGGTCCAAATCATTTGGGGGAGGGGGGGGGGTTACGGTGTGGGGTTGTTTTTCAGGGGCTGGGCTTGGCCCCTTAGTTTAAGTGAACAGAATTCTTAAGGCGTCAGCATACCAAGACATTTTGGACAATTTCATGCTCCCAAGTTTGTCCAACATCAGTGCCTGACCTCATAAATGCACTTCTGGAAGAATGGTCAAATATTCCCATAGACACACTCCTAAACCTTGTGGACAGCTTTTCCAGAAGAGTTGAAGCTGTTATAGCTGCAAAGGGTGGGCCAATTTAATATTGAAGTTCATGTGTGTGTAAAGGCAGGCGTCCCAACTTTTGGTAATATAGTGTATATCATGGGTGAAATGCTCCTGTCCTGCAGATTCTTTCTCTTTTTCTGTACCAAGGCAAGGGCTTTCAGTTGGAGAGTTGGAGGAAATGTCAGTGGACTATGGCCTCATACACACGACCGTTTTCCTCAACAAAATCTATCAAGAAAAATGCTGGCAGAGCTTTTTTGCCGAGGAAAACGGTCGTGTGTATGTTTTTCGTCGAGAAATGTTCTCTTTTTTTTCGACGGGAGTCTCAATTTCCTCATCTTGTTTCTCGTCGGGCTGGTTTACGACGAGAAACGCATTTGTGTGTATGCTTAGAAATGCGCGCATGCTCAGAATAAAGTATGAGACGGGAGCGCATCTTCTGTAAAAGTAGCATTTGTAATGGAGATAGCACATTCATCACGCTGGAACAGACTGAAAAGAGCGAATCGTCTCTCACCAAACTTTTACTTAACACGCAATAACATGAGATTAGTAAAAGCAGCCCCAAGGGTGGAACCAATGGAATTGAACTTCCCCTTTATAGTGCCGTCATACGTTCTGTACGTCACCGTGTTTGAGAACAACAAGATTTTGTCTTGACAGTGTGTATGCAAAGAAAGCTTGACAAGATTCTCGACAAGCCTGACAAGGAACTCGTCGAGGAAAACGACGTTTCATTTACGACGAGATTCTCGGTCGTGTGTACGAGGCCTATGAGTTTGATTATCACCACATTTGTATTCCATTGGCAAGTACAAGTTTGCCTGCAGCAGTGGCAGATAGGACTTGTTCAGTCATTCACTGATCTTTGTGACTGTGTGGACAGAATCTATCCTATCCACCTATAGGATAATTCTCCTATATTGGTTACACATATTTAAATGATATCATTGGACATTCATTTGGAACAAATGGGGTAATGAATTGTAGGATATAGCAGAAAACAGATGCAACTGCTCCGTCAGGCACAACATACTGTAAGGCCTCGTACACACGACCGAGAAACTCGACGGGCGAAACACATCGTTTTCCTCGTCGAGTTCCTTGTTAGGCTTGTCGAGGAACTCGACAAGCTTGCTTTGCGTACACACAGTCAAGACAAAATCTCCTCATTCTCAAACGTGGTGACATACAACACATACAACGGCAGGGGAAGTTCGATTCCACTGGCTAAACTCTTGGGGCTGGTTTTGCTAATCTCATGTGTTTGCGTGTTAAGTAAAAGTTTGTTAAGAGATGATTTGCACTTTTCAGTCTGTTACAGCTTGAAAAATGTGTTATCTCCATTGCAAATGCTACTTTTACTCCCGTCTCATACTTTATTCTGAGCAAGCGCGGGTTTCGTAGCATACAGACATTCAAGTTTCTCGTCGAAAACCAGCACGTCGAGGAACTTGACGAGCCAATTTGAGACTCCCGTTGAGCAAATAGAGAACTTGCTCTCTTTTTGGCTTGAGTTTCTCGACAGTTTCCTCAACGAAAATGTACACACGACAGGTTTCCTCGGCAAAAAAATATCTCCCAGCAAGTTTCTTGCTGGTTTTTGCCGAGAAAATCGGTCGTGTGTACGAGGCCTTAGACATTAGTCAGCTTCCACCCAGACAATGTGGAATTGAACATGCTTAGAAATTAGCAATGATAGTTATTAAAGGGGTTCTGAAATGTACAATTTGTTCAGGGACTTTTACAGTGCTCATCTGCAATTAACCAGTGGTGCCTGCATTCTCTTATATACATTGTTTTCTCTTATCCTTTTCATTGCATAGTAATAAAGCGTACAGCTGAAGTAAGCATGCAGTGTAATTGGACAAATGATACAGAAGCCTTGGCCTAAATGAACAAGGGCTACGAGTATCAATCATGTGCAGGGCTGAACTACCATGCGTAAAGAAAAATAATTCTCATTGAGTCATCTAATTGCACATATAAGAGAAACCTGAACTCAAAAATAGAATCAAACACATGACTAATTGTTTTGTTAATTGCTCACATTACTTCCAAAGCATGCTGGCTTCTAAAGCAGTATTATATGCACTGTATATGTTCAGATACATTAAGCACAGAGTAGGAGCCATACTGTGGGTAATGATTAGCTGAGTGCTAAAGCATATTCTGTGCCATGTGTGATAATGTTCAGTACATCTTGCGGTCTTGAAGCCTTCAGGCTCCCTGCTGTCTCTTTTGTATGGTTGCAGATGCGCTGTGCTGTGCATCTTATCTCCCTTGATGTAAGATTTTGGTGGACGTTTTTCTTTTTTTTTACTTAAAAAGTAGCTCACAGAGACATAATACCTAAACAGTGTCAATAGAAAAGTATAAGTAAAAGAACATACAGTATGTGGTCAGCACTGGGAATCGTGAAAATGATGCAGTGAAAGGCAATATTATACAGTGGTGAATATACATGGTAGTAGGCCCATGTTAAAAACTGGGGTGAAGTATTCAAAAATATATGTATGAACATTAAGTTGTCCCCATTTGCTAACCCATCTTTAATTATAATTCTAGGCTGCAAAGGGAAGGCTTGGTAAACATTTTTCAAGCACTATGCATGTTTGTCAATTTCCAGGTTTTGTAGTTTATTTCTAATCAATTAACAAAATTAAATGAAGTAAATGAACAGGAGAGGAATCCAAATCAAATCAATATTTGGTGTGATCATCCTTTCGGGTTGATTTACTAAAACTGGAAAGTGCAAAATCTAGTACAGCACTGCATAAAAACCAATCAGATCACAGATTTTATTGTTAACCACTTAAGCCCCGGACCAATACGCTGTCCAAAGACCCAAGGTGTTTTTACAATTTGGCAATGCGCTGCTTTAACTGGTAATTGCGCGGTCATGCAATGTTGTACCGAAACGAAACGTGCGTCCTTTTCTTCCCACAAATAGAGCTTTCTTTTGATGGCATTTGATTGCCTGTGCGATTTTTATTTTGTGCGATATAAACGCAAAAAGACCGAAAATTTTGAAAAAAAAAGATTTTTCTTATAACAAAAAGTAAAAAATATCGAATAAACTAAATTTTAGTCAAATATTTAGGCCAAAATGTATTCAGCCACATGTCTTTAGTAAAAAAAATCGCAATAAGCGTATATTTATTGATTTTCGCAAAAGTTATAGCGTCTACAAACTAGGGTACATTTTCTGGAATTTACACAGCTTTTATTTTATGACTGCCTATCTCATTTCTTGAGGTGCTAAAATGGCAGGGCAGTACTAAACCCCCCCAAATGACCCCATTTTGGAAAGTAGACACCCCAAGGAAACTGCTGAGAGGCATGTTGAGTCCATTGAATATTTTTTTTTTCTCCCAAGTGATTGAATAATGACGAAAAAAAAAAAAAAATGTTTACAAAAAGTTGTCACTAAATGATATATTGCTCACACATGCCATGGTTATATGTGGAATTGCACCCCAAAATACATTCTGCTGCTTCTCCTGAGTACGGGGATACCACATGTGTGGGACTTTTTTGGAGCCTAGCCGCATACGGGGCCCCAAAACCAAGCAACGCCTTCAGCATTTCTAAGGGCACAAATTTTTGATTTCACTCCTCACTACCTATCAAGGTTTCGAAGGCCATAAAATGCCAAAATAGCAAAGAAAAACCCCAAATGACCCCATTTTGGAAAGTAGACACCCCAAGCTATTTGCTGAGAGGCATGTCGAGTCCATGGAATATTTTATATTTTGACACAAGTTGCGGGAATATGACAAACTGATTTTTTTTTGCACAAAGTTGTCACTAAATTATATATTTCTCGCACATGCCATAGTTATATGTGGAATTGCACCCCAAAATACATTCTGCTGCTTCTCCTGAGTACGGGGATACCACATGTGTGGGACTTTTTGTGAGCCTAGCCGCATACAGGGCCCCGAAAACAAAGCACCGCCTTCAAGATTTCTAAGGGCATAAATTTTTGATTTCACTCCTCACTACCTATCACTACCTATCACAGTTTTGAAGGCCATAAAATGCCAAGATGTCACACAACCCCCCCAAATGACCCCATTTTGGAAAGAAGACACCCCAAGCTATTTGCTGAGAGGCATGTTGAGTCCATGGAATATTTAATTTTATGGCCCCAAGTGATTGAATAATGACCAAAAAAAATAAAAATTTTTTTTAAACAAAACGTTGTCACTAAATGATATATTTCTCACATATGCCATGGGCATATGTGGAATTACACCCTAAAATACATTCTGCTGCTTCTCCTGAGTACGGGGATACCACATGTGTGGGACTTTTTGGTAGCCTAGCCGCGTACGGGACCCCGAAAACCAAGCACCGCCTTCAAGATTTCTAAGGGCATACATTTTTGATTTCACTCCTCACTACCTATCACAGTTTCGAAGGCCATAAAATGCCAAAACAGCACAAACCCCCCCCAAATGACCCCATTTTGGAAAGTAGACACCCCAACCTATTTGCTGAGAGGGATGTTGAGTCCATGGAATATTAATTTTTTTTGCCCCAAGTCACTGAATAATGACCAAAAAAAAAAATTACAAAACGTTGTCACTAAATGATATATTTCTCACTCATGCCACGGTTATATGTGGAATTGCACCCCAAAATACATTCTGCTGCTTCTCCTGAGTACGGGGATACCACATGTGTGGGACTTTTTGGGAGCCTAGCCGCGTACGGGGCCCCGAAAACCAAGCACTGCCTTCAAGATTTGTGTGAGTGAAATCAAAAATTGATGTCCTTAGAAATCCTGAAGGCGGTGCTTGGTTTTCGGGGTCTCATACGCGGCTAGGCTCCCAAAAAGTCCCACACATGTGGTATCCCCGTACTCAGGAGAAGCAGCAGAATGTATTTTGGGGTGCAATTCCACATATAACTGTGGCATGTGTGAGAAATATATCATTTAGTGACAATGTTTTGTACATTTTTTTATTTTTATTTTTTTTGGTCATGATTCAATCACTTGGGGCAAAAAAATTAAATATTCCATGGACTCAACATGCCTCTCAGCAAATAGCTTGGGGTGTCTACTTTCCAAAATGGGGTCATTTGGGGGGGTTTTGTGCTATTTTGGCATTTTATGGCCTTCGAAACTGTGATAGGTAGTGAGGAGTGAAATCAAAAATTTGCGCCCTTAGAAATGCTGAAGGCGGTGCTTGGTTTTCGGGGTCCCGTATGCGGCTAGGCTCCCAAAAAGTCCCAAACATGTGGTATCCCCGTACTCAGGAGAAGCAGCAGAATGTATTTTAGGGTGCAACTCCACATATAACCGTGGCATGTGTGAGCAATATATCATTTAGTGACAAATTTTTATTTATTTTTTGTCATTATTCAATCACTTTGGACAAAAAAAAAAAAATCAATGGACTCAGCATGCCTCTCAGCAGTTTCCTTGGGGTGTCTTCTTTCCAAAATGGGGTCATTTGGGGTTTTTTTTGTGCTATTTTGGCATTTTATGGCCTTCGAAACTGTGATAGGTAGTGAGGAGTGAAATCAAAAATTTACACCCTTAGAAAGCCTGAAGGCGGTGATTGGTTTTTGGGGTCCCGTACGCGGCTAGGCTCCCAAAAAGTCTCACACATGTGGTATCCCCGTACTCAGGAGAAGCAACAGAATATATTTTGGGGTGTAATTCCACATATGCCCATGGCATGTTTGAGCAATATATCATTTAGTGACAACTTTGCGCAAAAAAAAATATATATATATATATATATATATTTATATTTCCCGCAACTTGGGTCAAAATCTAAAATATTCCATGGACTTGAGATGCCTCTCAGCAAATAGCTTGGGGTGTCTACTTTCCAAAATGGGGTCATTTGGGGGGGTTTTGAATTGTCCTGGCATTTTATGCACAACAATTAGAAGCTTATGTCACACATCACCCACTCTTCTAACCACTTGAAGAAAAAGCCCTTTCTGACACTGTTTGTTTACATAAAAACCTATTATTTTTTTGCAAGAAAGTTAAGTTGAACCCCCAAACATTATATATTTTTTTAAAGCAAAGGCCCTACAGATTAAAATGGTGGGTGTTGCAAAAAAAATTTCCACACAGTATTTGCGCAGCGTTTTTTCAAACGCATTTTTTGGGGAAAAAATACACTTTTTTTTATTTTAAAGCACTAAAATTATTGCCCAAATTATTGATGAAATAAAAATTATGATCTTAGGCCGAGTACATGGATACCAAACACGACATACTTTAAAATTGCGCACAAACGCGCAGTGGCGACAAACTACATACATTTTTAAAAGCCTTTAAAAGCCTTTACAGGTTACCACATTAGATTTACAGAGTAGGTCTACTGCTAAAATTACTGTCCTCGATCTGCCCTTCGCGGTGATACCTCACATGCATGGTGCAATTGCTGTTTACATATGACTCCAGACCGACGCTTGCGTTCGCCTTT
Source organism: Rana temporaria (assembly GCF_905171775.1). Lineage (NCBI taxonomy): Eukaryota > Metazoa > Chordata > Amphibia > Anura > Ranidae > Rana > Rana temporaria. The sequence continues at coordinate 165,330,537 of NC_053492.1, read as the reverse complement.
GCGCAAGAGCAGGGGGGACAGGGATGCTTTTTTTTTTTTTTTCTTATATATTTATTTCGCTTTTTTTATTTTATTTGTTAACTGTTCCTTCCATTTTTTTTTTTTTACCATTTTTATTGTTATCTCAGGGAATGTAAATATCCCTTATGATAGCAATAGTTAGTGACAGGTACTCTTTTTTTTTTTAAATGGGGTCTATTAGACCCTAGATCTTTCCTCTGCCCTCAAAGCATCTGACCACACCAAGATCGGTGTGATAAAATGCTTTCCCATATTCTATGGCGCCGTTTATATCCGGGGGGGGGGGGACATTCCCTCCCACTGAATGTAGAAGCAGTCTAGAGGCTAATTAGCCGCTAGGACTGCTTTTACATGAAAGCCGACCGCTGGCTGAAAAGAATGATACCAAGATGATGCCTAAACCCGCAGGCATCATTCTGGTATAACCATTCAAAGTCCAGCAACATACCAGTACGTTGATGGTTCTTGTTGGACATGTATTGTAATCTTTTTTTTTCATGCAGCCTGTTGGCTGAACGAAAAAAAGATTGATCGGTGGGTATGCCCACCATTAGAATACCTCCCTTCATCCACCCACTTCTAATGATGGGCATACATGCACCATTTATATATGCCGAAGCATGGGGGCATCCTCCCGCAAAAAAGTTATGCCGCGTACGGTCGGACTTTTCTATGCCGCGTACACACGGTCGGACTTTTCTATGCCGTGTACACATGGTCAGACTTTTCCACGGGAAAGCCTCCGTAGGAATGTCAACCGTATGTACGCGGCATTAGGAGCAAAATCGCTCCTCCGCCCCTAATGCCCCTATGCTTCGGCATATATGCTCTTTTTTGAACTGTGGTGGTGAAATCACCTCATACAGCATTGGAGTCGCGGCTTTATATATATATCGTGGGAGCAAACGCTGTTGCTGTCACGCTAAATAAATCCGCACTGCAACTAAATGGCGTACCTGCTAAGCAAATGATGGTTAACATTAAAACAAAGTAACATTCCAGTATAACAGTAAGATCATACCATACCTGCAAAGCAAATACCTATAAAAAAAACAGTAAAAAATAAAACATTTTTTAACGCAACCTGTGCCTAAAATATATATATGCCGAAGCATGGGGGCATCCTCCCGCAAAAAAGTTATGCCGCGTACGGTCGGACTTTTCTATGCCGCGTACACACGGTCGGACTTTTCTATGCCGTGTACACATGGTCAGTCTTTTCCACGGGAAAGCATCCGTAGGAATGTCAACCGTATGTACGCGGCATAAGGAGCAAAATCTCTCCTCCGCCCCTGCTGCCCCCATGCTTCGGCATATATGCTCTTTTTTTTAACTGTGGTGGTAAAAACACCTCCTACAGCACTGGAGTCGCGGCTTTATATATCGTGGAAGCAAACGCTGTTGCTGTCAAGATAAATAAGTCCGCGCAACAGCTGAATGGCGTACCTGAAAACAGTAAAGTAAATTACATACCTGAAAAGCAAGCATGAAAAAACACAACAACAATAAAACTTTGCAGAATAGAATACAGTAAAAAAGAGCAGAACAATAGAGAGAGAATAGAGAGGGAGAGAACAATAAAACGACAACTATTTTTTTGTTTCTTATTTTTTCCTTTTTAACACTTTTTTTTGTAACTGTTCAACTTTTCGGTTCCAGGTTTGGGTCTCTCAAAATGCGATGGCATCTTGGGAGACCCTGTGTAAGTGTACTTAGCCTGTGTAATGTTTTGCCCTACACTAATAATTAACTCGTGTGTGGAAGCGTTCAAAACATTCCCCAATACAAAGACCAGGATTGTCAGGACAGCGGGGACAAAAATAACGGGTTTCACGCCTAAATCCGCGCTTTCTACAGACACGACATTTTCTTTGGGGGGCTCGTTGGGTAGGGGTACTCTCGAGGGCATACGAAAAATGCCTCTCATGCAGTCGGCTTACTGCATTTGGTAGGGGATGGTGAGGTACAGTACCGCCTGGATACAGGAGTTCTGTGATGATCTCCTTCTGGAATGCAAGAAAGGATCCATTCTGTCCTGAAGCTCTGTATAAGACGTGAGCATTCAGTAGAGCCAATTGAAATAAATGTAGAGACACTTTTTTGTACCAGCGTCTCGTCTTACGGACAATATGATACGGCGCCATCAACTGGTCGTTGAGGTCCACCCCTCCCATGTTTTGGTTATATTCGTGGATACAGAGGGGTTTCTCCACAACACCAGTCGCCGTACGAATTTGTACTGTCGTGTCTGCGTGAAGGGTGGTAAGAACGAAAACATTCTTATTGTCCCGCCACTTCACAGCGAGCAAATTATTACTTCTGAAGCAGGCTCTCGCCCCCAGGCTAAGACGGGAATCTACAAGCCTCTGGGGGAAGCCCCGGCGATTAGGTCGCACGGTGCCACATGCTCCAATCTGATGATCGAACAGGTGACTAATAAGTGGCACGCTGCTGTAATAATTGTCCACGTATAAATGGTACCCCTTTCCGAATAAGGGTGACACCAAGTCCCACACGATCTTGCCAGCGCTCCCCATGTAATCTGGGCATCCTTCCGGCTCTACCTCACTATCTTTGCCCTCATAAATCCTAAAGCTCCATGTGTAGCCTGTTGCCCTGTCACAGAGCTTATAGAGCTTGACCCCGTATCTGGCACGCTTGTTGGGAAGGTACTGCTTGAAAGACAAGCGGCCAGAAAATTTAATCAGGGACTCGTCAACGCATACAACCTGCTGGGGATTAAACAAGGCTGCAAAACGTTCGTTGAAATGATTTATGAGGGGCCGAATTTTGTAGAGCCGGTCAAATTCAGGGTCTCCACGTGGACGACAAAGTGCATTGTCACTGAAATGCAGAAACCGCAGGATCGCCTCGTATCGTTTCCTGGCCATGTGAGCAGAGAACACGGGCATATGGTCGATGGGATGTGTGGACCAATACATCCGCAACTCCGGAAATTGGTGTATGCCCATGTTGAGGGTAAGGCCCAGAAAGGTTTTAAATTCGGAAACCTCAAGAGGTTTCCATTCTTTGGCAAGGAGAGACTGGGGGTTAGCGGCGATGTAGGTACCAGCATATAAATTACTCTGGTCCACAATAGATCTAAAGAGATCTTCCGTGAAAAACAGCGAATAAAAATCAAGTGCCATAAAATTCGCTGTATCCACCTGAATACCGGGTTGGCCAGTGAATGGGGGAAGTATTGGTGCTGCAGAAGTGGTGGGGACCCAATCAGGATAGGCGAATTCTGCAGGAAGGGCACTATGGGCACGACGGGCCTGTCTTTGTCTTCTTCTTGGTGGCAGCAGGACACTACTTGTGCTTGCCACCTCGCCAGCTTGAACTGCACTTATGGGACTCGCTACGTCACCACGTGATACTGCAGTGCTGGATGAACGACCAGGGTGTACTAGGCCGCTGGTGCTTGCCAATCCACCAGAAGGAATGGCGGCGCTAGTACTGGCTCTCTGCTCCATACAAGGGTCCTGCGGTTCTTGCTGCTCAACAACATCAGAACGGGGTCGGGTACGCCTGGCCTTAGCAGGGACCACTACTCTGTCGTCCGAGCTATCTGACATGGAGCCGCTGTCGTAAACAGGATCGTATTCTGAGCCAGATTCTGTTAGATACATGACCTCCTCTTCTTCACTATCTGACATGCACAGAATCCTGACGGCCTCTTCACCACTGTACATTCGCTTTGCCATTTTGGGTTTTAAATTTAGTGGTACACTGGTGATGATTCACAGGTAAAAAAAGCACCTGACTATAGAAAGGAAAATGTAGAAAACGCTTCCAAAAAAAACTGTTAGCGATCGCAGGGATCAGGCCTGTCTCTACGAACGCTGCAGTTGTGTGTTGTGTTTTTGAAGTGACAGTGATCGATCGATACTGCACTTGGGTGGGTTGGGCAGAGGGGGAAAACGCAGGTGCTAGCGGGTATCTGGGCTGATTCCGCTAACAATGCGTTTTTGGGTACCCTAAACTGCTGGGTACGCTAGTATAGATCTGATCAGATCAGGTATCGATCCGTTCAGATACTATACCACTAAGGGGGGTGTATGCTTTGTGGGTGTAAGCGGTACTGGCACTAACCTAACACTGCCTGGGGCGACGCAGACCCTGACTGACGCTAAAATTTTATTTATATCACCCGCCGGGCGATCAGGGGGTTAAACCTTTATTGGGTTATATACGGCGGGTGCCCTGATGCTATAAACAGCAAACTAACTAACCAGCGTCAACCGTAACACTTATACGGTGATCACTGGTGAAAGGGTTAACTAGGGGGCAATCAGGGGTTAAAAACTTTATTTATGGGGGTACCTAACGCTATAGAACTTGGCAGGGAACCTCAAAAAAAGCTAACTGCCTAGCGGCAACAGTGACACTAATACAGCGATCAGAAAATCGATCGCTTAGTGACACTGGCAATAGGGGGTGAAAGGGTTAACTAGGGGGCAATCAGGGGTTAAAAACTTTATTTATTGGGGGTACCTAACGCTATAGAACTTGGCAGCGAACCTCAAAAAAAGCTAACTGCCTAGCGGCAACAGTGACACTAATACAGCGATCAGAAAATCGATCGCTTAGTGACACTGGCAATAGGGGGTGAAAGGGTTAACTAGGGGGCAATCAGGGGTTAAAAACTTTATTTATTGGGGGTACCTAACGCTATAGAACCTGGCGGCGAACCTCAAAAAAAACGAACTGCCTAGCGGCAACAGTGACACTGATACAGCGATCAGAAAATCGATCGCTTAGTGACACTGGCAATAGGGGGTGAAAGGGTTAACTAGGGCAGTGATCAAGGGGTTAAACCTTTATTAGGGGGGGTAGGGGGCTACCCTGGACCTAAAGGGGGCTAAAACTAACTGCCCTGACACTTTTTTCTGTAACACTGACACTAAATGCAGAAATCAGAAAATAAATGATCCCTGCAATCAGTGTCAATGTTACAGGAGACTGGGGGGGGGGGGGGGCGATCGGCGGTGACTGAAGGGGTTAAAAGGGGGTTAAATGTGCCTAATGTACAGGTGTCAGTGTGCTGTTAGGTGCAACTTACGATTGTGATGTCTTCTCTCCACAGCGGTGGTCGATATGACCACCACGAGGAGAGAACACACACTTCCCTCTTCCTGTGTTTACACTAAACACAGGAAGAGGAGGGGGGAGTTCAGTCATTGGCTCAGAGCGATCGCAGAGGGGGAGCTGAAAACGGACAGCCGCCCCCTCATCACGGATCGCTTCTGGAGCCTACCGAACCGCCGCATGTACCGGGGGGGGTCCAATCGGACCCCCGACCGGCGTCTAGGCAGGGACGTACAGGTACGCCAATGTGCCTGTACGTGCCATTCTGCCGACGTATATGTACAGGCGGCGGTCCGGAACCGGTTAAAGCTTAACCGGTTAAGGACCGCCGCACGACTATTTACGTTGGCAGAATGGCACACGGTCTTGTCCTCCGTGACCGAGCCCGCGGGACCCGATTGCCACTGGTGTCCCGCGATCGGGTCACAAAGAGGAAGAACGGGGAGAGGTTAGTGTAAACAAACCTTCCCCGTTCTTCCTAGTGTGGCTGTCAGTGATTGTCTGTTCCCTGTGTTAGAGAACGACGATCAATGATGTCACACGCACAGCCACGCCTCCCCACAGTAATAACACTCCCTTAGTACACACTTAACCCCTACAGTGCCCCCTCCTGGTTAACCCCTTCACTGCCAGTGTAATTTTCATAGTAATGAGTGCATTTTTATAGCACTTTTTATAGCACTTTTCGCTGTGAGAATGACAATGGTCCCAAAAATGTGTCAAAAGTGTCCGATGTGTCCCAGTCACGAAAAAAAATTGCTGATCGCCGCCATTAGTAGTTAAAAAAAAATACCATTAAACTATCCCCTATTTTGTAAATGCTATACATTTTGTGCAAACCAGGGCTCAAGTCCTGCGGGAACGCGTGGGAACGGAGTTCCTGCACTTTTTTCACAGTAGGAACTCAGTTCCCTTTGCAGGACTAGAGCAGCCGAGAGCAGTCGAGCCACCCGAGCCAATCCTTCACTAAGCGGCTATGCCCAGCTCGAGTCACTGTCATGGGCAGGCGAACATTAGTAATCCTTTGTTACCGGCCGCTACCTGTATATGGATTCATCGGGTAGTGTGCGGGTATTCTATCACTTCCTTGATGCGGCAATGTCTCCTGGGAGCTTTTCATTGTTATCGCAGGATTTCGAAAGAACCTGCTTCTTTCTAAATCCCACGATAACTCACGGCAGACCTCCGCAATGTCTCCTAGGAACAATGACAAATGCTCCCAGGAGACATTGCGGCATCGAGGAAGTGACGGAATACCCGCACACTACCCGATGAATCCATATACAGGAAGCAGCCAGCAACATAAAGGATTACTAAGGTACAGTGGATCAAAAAAAAACAAAAAAAACATGCGGTTTAGTAATTATGAATATGACCGTATAATTTTTTTTTTTGGTGGGGGAGTGGATCTTGGGTGGGAGTTCCCACACTTTTTTCCCCAGGACTTGACCCCTGGTGCAAACCAATCAATAAACGATTATACATCAGACAGGAGGCTCATATCTTATGCATGATCTTTCTTTATTCATGCTCACAGCAGAAAACCAACTTTAGTAAAATGTTATAGAAAAAAAAAAATGTTTCTTTAAACTGACAACCAGAAGCTACACCCCCGGCAGCCCTCTAGGTGGGTCTGCCAATCACGAGGTAGTCCAGTCATTATATAAAGGCCTGTCCCTTTAGGAAACCTCCTCTTTCTTTCTGCTCACAGATCAGAACTCAGATAAGTACTTTCCTAGAAATTATTTACTTTTATCATATTTTTATCAGATCTTGAGCAATATTGTTATTACAGTGTTATATGTATATATATATATATATACACTCTTTTCCCCAGATTCTTGTCATCTTCTACCCCCCCCCCTCTCCCTCGGGGCGCTGGGTATTTTTCTCCACATTTCTCTTTACTATATATTTTTTTTTTTTATTTCCAATATTTTTTATTGAAAGATAATTTTTTCCAAACAACTCAAAAGCATCTGATAAAACAAAAAAGATATCACATAGGGTATTGGGTACAGCAAGGACAACTCCAAGTATTTCTCATATGCATATAATCATAGAATGTTCAATCGAAAGTTTGGACACGAGGTCACCTCTCGCCCCCCCCTTGCGATCCTACTCCATGGTCACTCCAGGGAGTGCAACCAGCAACCCGTCCCCCTCCCGCTTGAAGATATGTCCCTTTTTATGGGTATAATGCTTATGACATTGGTACCTTACCCCATCGCGTGCATATGTAGTATTTGGATATAGGACGAGCACTTAGGACCAATTTAACTGGGTTTCCTAATATACAAGTACTGTCCATGAAAACATAGTAAAACAAAAGAAATAAAACAAACTAAAACAAAACCAGATTCTCCCGCATTCAGTTCCAGGGTGACGTGCGCTTATAGACCATGACAGTATCAAGTGTCGCAGATTGACATCACAACGTATAACATTGTTCGGATCCCTTTACATACATGCCCCTCCCTCAAACCATTTCAACCATTCTTTCCACTCTCGTGATATTTTATCATAGTTACCCATGGCCGATGAGTGAAGTATTTCATATGTGCCATGGGTATGTATGATATGAATGATTTCTGTGATCGTGGGCGCCTCTGTGGACTTCCAGTGTCTCAGGATAGCGAGGCGTGTCGCCAAGATAATGTTCGAAACTATGGTCCTAGACACTGGTGGTACCTTATATAGGTCTAGTGAAAGTAGCGCCATAGCCGGCGATAACGTGTAATGTGCACCCACCATTACGGCTATCAATCTCTCAGTCTGTTGCCAGACTCGGTACAGTTTGGGACATGACCACAAAATGTGGCAAAGTGACCCTTTTTCGCCACAGGCCCTCCAACAAAGTGGTGAGGTTCCAGGGAAGATTCTCGACAGTCTATATGGGGTTAGGTACCATCTTAGTACGATTTTTTGTTGCATTTCTCTTAGATTAGTACTTCTCGTAGATGCGTAGGTAAGTTTAAATGATCTTTCCCATTCCCCGGCTGTGCATTCTATCCCCAGCTCTCTTTCCCAGGCTACCATATGTTGAGACTTCTCACACATCAATTTACCTTGTAGGGTGTTGTATACAATAGATATTCCACCTGTCGAGCCCTGGTATTCCCTGTAGAACCTCAGGATCCTCCTCGGTATACCGGTAAGCAAATTTGGTGTGGTTCTCCACAGGTGGTCTATTTGCATATAGGTATATTGGTCGGAGGTTGTGAGATTATGTTCTGTCTGGAGTCTGGCAAATGACCTAATGTGGGACCCTTCCACTATGTCCTCTACATACTGAAGCCCCCTATCCATCCAGGTTGAGATCTTTAAGCTAGGTATTAGAAGTCTCAGTGCCGACAATGAAAGTTTCACCGGCGACACGTCCACCTCCCTTTTTGTGTCTCTAGACAAATACATCCATGCTCTTACCGAGGCTTGGATAGGTGGGGCTAATTTTGTGGTGAGTGAGCCTGCCTTATGGGCTGTCAGTAGGAAGTTCAATAAGTTCTTCTGTGGGACCTGAGTCTCTTCTAGATTTTTCCATATAGCCTCGGAGTCTGGCAAGAACCATTGTTTAAGTTGAGTCAGTATGGCGGCAAAATAATAATCCTGAATGTGAACGTGGCCTATCCCCCCCGCTTTTCTGTGTTTGATTAGCTTACTAAATGCACATCTCGCCCTCCCTCCCTGCCATAAGTAGTTGTTAATCAGGGATTGCAGAGATTTAAAGTAGGAATTTGGTATGACTATGGGGAGCGTGCGGAACAGATACAACACCTGTGGGAGGATCTGCATTTTGAAGGCAGCCAGTCTACCCAGCCATGACAGTTCTGTTTTCGCCAAGGCCTTCAATTTGGTATTTAGTGTTTCGAGAAATGGTGTAAAGTTGGACTTCAAGAGGTCTTTAGTGCTGGGGGTTAGGGTGATGCCTAAGTAGGCGATGCCCTCTTTTTTCCATACAAAGGGAACCCTCTCTTTAAGATGGCTCTCATCCTCTGATGGAATGCCCAAGTTTAGTATAAATGATTTAGACTCGTTAACTTTATAGTACGAGACTGTGTTAAATGCTTTTAGAGCCTCATGTACCGCAGGTAAGGAGGTTTCTGCTTTGGATAGCATCAGGATGACATCATCAGCAAAAAGGCTGATGACATGCTCCTTCCCCCCCGCTGTGATGCCTGAGATATCAGGGTGACTACGTAAATAGGAAGCTAGAGGCTCCATCAACAGGTTAAAAATCAATGGCGAGAGGGGGCACCCCTGCCTTGTCCCATTAGATATGGTAAACGGAGTAGACAGGGCTCCTGCTACATACACCTGTGCGGATGGAAGGGTATACAAAGCCATCACAGCCGAGTATATGAATCCCCTGAACCCAAACTTATCCAATACCCTGGACAGGAATTGCCAATGAATCCTATCGAACGCCTTCTCTGCATCCAGTGCTAGGAGCAGAGAAGGCGTTCCCCCATCAACCGCCGCATGTATCACGTTGATCAAACGGCGAGTGGCATCTGATGTCTGCCGCCCCCTAGTAAATCCCGATTGGTCCCTGTCAATTAATTTGGGCAATATGTCTACTAACCTATTCGCAAGTATTTTGGCGTATATCTTTATATCGTTGTTAAGCAGCGATATTGGTCTAAAATGTTGGGGGACATCTGGTTCCTTTCCGGGTTTTGGTAGTGCCACTATCATAGCCCTCAACATTTCTGGGGGAATGAGAGACTCTGTCGCCACTGAGTTAAAAAGTTTCTCCAGATGTGGAACTAAGGTATCTTGAAAGAATTTGTAATATTCTCCCGTGAAGCCATCTGGCCCCGGAGATTTATTGTTGGGGAGATTTTTGATGACCTTGCTTACCTCTGTTTCTGTAATGGGGGAATTTAACTCATCTAATTGTTCAGGAGTGAGTTTCGGAAGGTCTACTTGTTGCAGGAATGAATCTATCAGTGAGACGGTCGGTTGGGGAGTATTAGGGTCATCTTTAAGATTATACAGCATGCTATAATATCGGCTAAAGGCATCTGCTATCTCCTGGGGGTGGTAAAGCTTAGTCTTCGTCACTGGGTGAATAATAAAAGGGATCTGCGCCTTGCGTCTTTGGCCCTTAATTTTATTAGCTAGCATTTTGCCTGCCCTGTTGCCGCTAGTATAATATTGTAGTTTCAGTCTCCTTGAAGACTTCTCAAAGTCTTCTTGGAACAATAGGCGAAGTTCAGTACGGAGCTGTGACAGTCGGGCTGTAATATTGGGGGTCAGTCTACTCTTGTTTTGCCTCTCAAGAGTCTCTATTTCCGAGATTAAGTCGGTCATATGTGCCTGCCTCAACCTCTTACTCCTTGCCCCCTGTTGGATCAATATCCCTCTTGCATATGCCTTGTGGGCATTCCAAAGCACCCCCGGATCAGACACCGATGGACAATTTAGTGTGAAAAACTCTCTCAATTGGTCCTCAATCCTAGACCTGGTCGGACCATCCTGGAACAGCCTAGGGTTCGCTCTCCAGATGCGCGCACTTCCCTTGTTAGTATTCTTGCCAATAGACAATGTGATCGAGGCATGGTCCGACCAAGTAATGGTGTTAATATGGGCATCTGTACAATTAAACAATAAGCGTTTATCTACTAAGAACAGATCAATTCTACTATATGTCCCATGACAATTAGAAAAGAAAGAAAAGTCCCTTTCCTCCGCATTGAGACACCTCCAGGAGTCAAACAGTTCATGAGCCCTCAGGGAATCTCCCAAGGATACAGGAGTCCTTTTGTGAACTGCTGTGGAGTCCACTGAGGGGTCCGGGGTGATGTTGAAGTCCCCACACAGTAAAACCCTACCCCTCTCCACAGCTTTTAATTTCTTCATAACTTTGTTAAAGAAACGAATCTGTCCATGGTTTGGTGCGTAAATGTTCCCTATAGTGTAGGCAGTAGAGTCAATGTCACAGGTCAGGATCAAAAAACGACCCTGGGGGTCAGTCACCAGTGAGTGCAGCTTAAAAGCTACTGAATCTCTTATGGCTATCATCACACCTTTCTTTTTCGCCTCCGCATTGGCATAAAAGTAGTGTTGGAATTGGGGATGACTGCATTTAGGGGGGGAGGTCTGGGTGAAGTGAGTCTCCTGAACGCACAAGATGTCACAATGTTGGTGTATGGCTTCTTTCCACAATGATCGCCTCTTTGCCGGGTGGTTAAGGCCCTTGGCGTTGATTGACATGAACTTTAACGCCATTTGGATATGTGGTATGGTGAGGTGGAATGAGGTGGATATTTCTTACTCACTGTCAGAAGTTTGGTCGCCTTTGTGGGTATATGCTGTAGATAGTTTTGAGGCCATCGTTTCTTCCTGTGACCAAATGGAGTGGACTCAGTGCACTCGCAGAGACGTCGGTTGGATCCGAATGGGGAGAAAAACAAGAATATAACTATAAAAGAAAAAAAACAGTCAACATAGGCGAATAGCCCAACTGATGGAAATTGAACAAGAGTGTGGCTCATGGCCACTCAGATAAACTAGGGTAGGAAAGTCCGAGCTGTAAGTAGAGTACGGACCGCGCGTACTTCTCCCTTAGCAGGAGGATATAGAACAAGTCATGCCCATCCGAGCTATTTATGGGTGCGAGCATTCCTCGAATTCACTTTGTGCCAATCCTGATGCTGTGCAGAGCGTCCTGGATTTACTGGGTCCTGAGTTTGAGGGTCAGGTGTAATCCCCCATGTTTTAAGGAAGGTCAGGCCCCTGTTCATGGAGTCAATCACATAGTCCGTTCCTTCTTTAGTGACAATTAATTTCGTCGGGAAGCCCCACTTGTAGCTAAGGTTGTGGTTCCTGAGTGCTTTTGTTATTGTGTTTAAATTCCTGCGTTTTTGCAGCGTGAATTGCGACAAGTCCGCATAAAATTGCAGACTGTCGTATGGTGCAGGGATTTTCCCTTTTGCCCTGGATGCTGCCATCAACTGTTCCTTGGTGGAGTAAAAATGAAATCTCATAATAACATCCCTGGGTATGTTCTCTGACAGGTATGAGGGTTTGGGTAGTCGGTGGATCCTGTCTATATTAAAGTCCAGCTCCTTCATGTCAGGGAGGGTGGCAGTCAGAAGTTGGGAGACATATTGACGTAGATCAGCTTGTTGCACTGTCTCAGGGATCCCCCGTATCTTAACGTTGTTCCTCCTACTTCTGTCTTCTAAATCTGCCATTTTCGTTTTAAGTGCCTCCAGCTCATCCTCCCTCCCATCATTAGCATCCACCAGGTCGTTTATTGTGTCAGCGAACTCCCCCATTTTAACTTCCACGTGCGTCACTCTATCTGTAACTGATCCCAGTTCTCTGCTAAATTTGTGGAGACATGACACCATGTCAGTGTGTAATGAGCTTCTCAGGGAAACCAGCATCTCCTTCAGGACCGTGTCCATTACAGGCTGATTGGCCGTGGGGAAGGTGTCAATGGAGTCAGGGAGTTCCCTTGTGTCCTCCCTAGATTCCTCCCCAGAAATAGATAAAGCGCTCACCTCCTCATCTGTGGCATCCACTCTGAATCTGGACTTCTCTGGGCTTCCCGAAGAGGGTGTAGGTGGAGGAGATGTGGATGACCGAGGAGGATTGCTCCTTTTGTTATTTCTGCCGTCCGCGTGTGCCTGCGAGCGCGGGCCCGCCGTCGGCGTGGAAGTCGCTCCGGCGCCATGTTGCTTGGCCTCGAGGGGATAGAACTCCGTTAGCTTTTGGGGACGATTCCCCGTTTTTTTTGGTTTGGTCATGCCCGCTCTGTCCGGAGCCTGTTCAGCTACCGTTCCGCCGTGCAGGGTGATGAATTGGTCGCTCGGATGGGCTGATATTAGCCGTTGTCAGCCTGCTATCTCAGGAGCTCCTCTCTCAAGCGTCCATTGCGGTCCCCGGCTAGCTCCGCCCTCACTATATATTTTTCATGACAGAATCCGTTTACTTTTTCTCCCATTCATCTACCTTGATGAACCTCTATTTATTTTCCTGATGGCGCTCTGGTCAGCGCGCACCCTTCCGACGCTCTGTCCGTCCCGAGACCTCTCACTCTTAGCCGCGTGATCTCACCAAATACCGCGAGATCTCGGCGCCATTTTCTTCCTTTCCTTCTCAGCTCCTTCGCGCTCTTCTCCTACAGCGCGCTCTCACAGAGGGAGGGCGTGTCGCAACTCCTCGTCCTATCAGATCAGGACGGGAGTTCTCGCGAGACTACGCCCTCCTCCCCCGTGCTCCGCTCCTCCGTCACGCTCAGCAGTGTGTGAGCGATCGGAGAGGTGGACGGAGCACGGACCCTGCGGTACGAGTTTTTTCCTGGGAATTTATTCCCTTAATACCACAAACCTAAATAGTTTTACTACCACAAACCTAAATAGTTTTAATAAGTTATTAACCCAGCGCTGCAGCTCTTCCCCCTTAGTGCTACTGCACTCTTATACCACATCTGATTTCTCAGCATCCCTAGCCCTCCTTTAGCAAGCGCTGCATTTTACCCCTAACAACACCATTGCCAACAGCTTTCACATGGCAGAAGGCAGAGATCCCACCAGTATGGACATACCCATAGAGCTTTTAGATCCTTCACAGGACACGCCTGTAGTCATGACTACAGCACAAATCCAAGAGCTCATAAAACAATCAGTGCAGGCTGCCATGGCCTCGGTGGTATCTACCCCACCTATACCCCATAGGTCCGGATCTGCTGACACCGGCATACCTATTATAAAGAAGGGTAAAGCATCTCAGAAACGCCGCCACATTGAGTTGGCCCACGACTCCCCGGCAGGGGAAGTACTAAACATGCTCCAGACAGTACCATCCCAGGACTGTCGACCCACTGTTCTCCCAGACTCGGTACGACCCCCGGGCCTTGGGGAGATAAATTTACAGAGGCAACGATCCGCCAGGCGGACAAAACCGGACTCCTTCGTGGACTCCTCTCCTGAGTCGTCCGCGGAGTCCGAGGCGTCTGACGCCTATGAGTCTGGAGAAGATGATGAGGATTATGAGGACAGTGGGCACCTGTCGGCTAAGAACGGCACCAACCCTGTACCCCAGGGTGAGGTTTTATTGGACTCCCACGGGGAGCCATTCTTTGACCCCGAAGCCATTAGTCACCCTAGATCCGGTGATTGGACACCCCTACCCGAGGTGGCTCAATACATTGAATACTGGGCTCGGAGGTCGGTCGACAAGACCAACAGAAACAAACTTCGCGCGGAATGCCCCCGCCCGTGTATTACCAAAAAGGTAGTGAGCACTCCTGAGGTAGACCCCATCCTCTTGAGATACCTCACTAAAAGTGGGAAATATTCTAAAAAGGGGATAGAGAGGTCTTTCAAAATGATCCAAGACCGAGTCTTAGACCTGTTTGGCCCCATCACAAAGATCCTAAATCTCAGTGAGCAGGCTTCCGCCTCTGGACAACCCGTCGATTTATCCCAACTTAGGGGATGGGCCCAGAGAGCGGTGTGTCTCCTGGGTTCAGCTAATACTGCATGCTCCATGGAGCGTCGACGCTCTATACTCATGAGACTTGATCCCCAACTCTCCCATCTGGCCGACTCCGAACCAGGACCGTCTGCCGACGGCATGCTATTCGGGGATTCCTTAATAAAGGACATAAACAAAATGGTAGGGCTCTACTCCAGCCTGGACAAGGCCCAGACGTCTCTGAAGAAGACTAACAATAGAGTTTTTCACAAGGCCGGTAGATATAGAGGCCGCTCTACCGGCCGTTTCTCCTCCTCCAGGCCATTCCAAAGAGCTCCCGTGCAGTACCAGGCTCCACCGCCCTACTCCGTACCGGTTGCTCAACCAGCACCCTTTTTCCCCCCCCGGGGACGTCCATGGAGAGGCCGAGGAACTAGAGGTTACCCCCGTTCCAGACCATCTTCCGGTGAGTACGATACCTCTGCATTTGTCCCAAATACCTGTAGGGGGAAGGTTGAGACATTTTATCCACGCCTGGTCTGCGATTACGGCAGATTCGTGGATACTCAATACAGTAGCGGGCTACCAAATAGAATTATATGCCCTTCCAGTGATGGACCATACTCCTCACCCCATCCGGTTTTCTATCCCAAACGCCAGTCTGATGGACACCGAGTTACAGGATCTCCAGTCCAAACTAGCTGTAACAGAGGTGGACTCAAACTCTCCCGGTTTCCTCAGCAACCTTTTTCTAGTCAGAAAAAAGGGCGGAGGTTTCCGGCCGGTCATAAACCTGAGGAACCTCAACCAACATGTCGTCTACCGACATTTCAAGATGGAAGGCATTCACTGCCTAAGAGACCTCTTATGCCCGGGGGATTGGTTAGTCAAGGTGGACTTAAAGGACGCCTACCTTACAGTTCCCATCCATCCGTCCTCTCAACACTTACTCCGTTTCCTGTGGAGGGACAGAGTGTGGCAGTTCACTTGCCTTCCCTTCGGGCTTTCCTCAGCTCCTTGGTGTTTTACCAAGTTACTAAAACCTGTAGTAGCATCCCTACGGAGCAGAGGCGTGAGATTGATCGTCTATCTAGACGACATACTCATAATGGCTCGCTCACCCCACCAAGCAAACGTCCATGCATCCTGGACAGTTACCCTTCTTCAAGACCTGGGTTTCCTAGTAAACCACGAAAAATCGGTCCTTATCCCATCTCAGGAGATGGAGTTTTTAGGATTTCTGGTAGACACCAACCTAGCGGTCCTTCGTCTACCCAAGTCCAAACTTTTGACCATACGCAAGGAGATCAGCCTCGTGCTCAACAAACAGAGGGTGTCCTTGCGCGGACTGGCACGTCTCGTCGGTCTATTGGCAGCGTCGATCCAAGCCATATTTCCTGCCCCCCTCCATTACCGAGCCCTTCAGAGGCTCAAAGCCCTTCACCTCCGCCAGGGACTCCGCTACGCGGACGAGGTCCGTCTGGACGCGGAAGCCATGGGGGAGCTTCGATGGTGGCTGCGCCATGCCGTAGAATGGAACGGCAAGACCATATTCAGCTCCAACCCGGACTTCATTCTGGAGTCGGATGCCAGCCGCCATGGATGGGGCGCTCGATGCGGTTCATCCTCCACAGGAGGGACGTGGTCCGCGGAGGAATCACTACTTCACATCAATGCGTTAGAGCTCTTAGCAGCCTTTTTCGCCGTCAAGAGTTTACTACCTCACGCTTCCAACTATTGTATATTGCTTCGCATGGACAACGTCTCCGCTGTCCAATACGTCAATCGGCTGGGGGGCTCCAAGTCCAAGATCTTAGCGGATCTCGCGAGGGAGTTCTGGCATTTCTGCCTGGAACGCAACATCATTCCAATCGCGGAATATATTCCCGGCATCTCCAATATAGTAGCGGACTGGAACTCCCGTCACCTGTCCGATTCCAGCGATTGGTGTCTGGAGCAGACAATATTCCTTGCCCTCAATCTCCTGTGGGGTCCATTTACCCTAGACCTCTTCGCGTCCCGCCTCAACCGCCAACTCCCACAGTTTTACAGCTGGAGACCGGATCCAGAGGCTCAGGCGGTAGACGCCCTTCGCCAGACCTGGCCCCGAGGGACGCACTATGCGTTCCCCCCCTTCTCCCTGATCCTCAGGGTCCTTCTTCACATTACACACCTGAGAGCGGCGGCCGTCCTAATCACACCTTGGTGGCCGACGCAACCGTGGTTCCCTCTCCTCCTGGGGATGGCAGTGGATCCCCCCAGACTCCTCCCTCACTCCCCTCACCTTCTCACCGGCCCCAACGGGGACCTACATCCATTACTCGTGGACAACTCACTTCCTCTCCTCGCTTGGTTGGTTTCGGGGTGCCCGGCGCAGGCTGTGTCCTTTCAGGAGCAGCTAGGAATCTCCTCACCATGGCCTGGGCCCCCGGAACTAGGTCGGCATACCAATCAGCCTGGAAACTCTGGGTTCGTTGGTGTGATCAACGACAGGTTGATCCCATTCAAGCACCTGTGACCCTAGTGGTCAATTACTTAGCGGAATCCTATGGATCCGGGAAATCTTACAATTCCCTCAATGTGTATCGATCAGCGATCTCAGCCTATCACTCTCCCGTTGACTCGCTACCGGTAGGTAGACACCCTTTAGTTTGCCGCCTACTACGGGGCGTTAGGTTTCAACGACCCCCACGGCCCAAGTACCAACAGACTTGGGACGTGACCAAAGTTCTCTCCATGTTTTCAGATTGGAACGACAATGATTCGCTGTCCTTGAAGTTACTATCCTTTAAATTGACTGTTCTCTTATGTCTGATCTCCATCAAACGGGTGTCAGACGTCAGAGCTCTGGACATTTCCAGACGCCAGTTCTCACCTCAAGGGGTGAGGTTTACAGTCGTACGGCGTACTAAGACTGGTCTCCAGTCGGTTTTTTACCCCTTCTTCCCATCTCATCCGCACCTTTGTGTGGTTCGCTGTCTTCAAACTTATGAGTCTAGGACGTCCCCTTTACGGTCCCTGCTGCTTACTTATTTCTTACGTTAGACCTCACCTTCCAGTTTCTTCGGCCACATTGGCCAGGTGGGTACGCTCTGTCATGGACATGGCAGGGATCGACACGTCCCTATTTGGCGCTCACTCCGCCAGAGGGGCGATGGCTACTAAGGTCATTACTGCGGGAGGTTCTCTATCAGATCTACTACTAGCAGCAGACTGGTCTTCAGCGACCACATTCCGTCAATTTTATTTCAGACCGGAGGAACACGTATCTATGACTGTGTTATAATTATGTGTTTTACTGTATGCTTGTTATAGCTTTAAACTTGCATAAGATATGAGCCTCCTGTCTGATGTATAATTCTAGATTTTCCTAGCTTGTGACGGAAAATATTGATTATATGAAGACAGGAGGCGAGTATCTTCCCTCCCGACCCATCCCTTTCACTGTATTATGTCTCATTTATTCCAGGTTACTGAACCACGCATGTTCCAGTTCTATGGCTGACTGTTCCAGCACGTCCTGTTTGATCTCCTGTTGGGATCGTTTCGTCATGTTTTCTCCAACACTTGGACCGGTTGTCCTCACAGATCGGAGGTGGGGGCTCCCTCTCCATCCAGATGCCCGGCTGTCGATTGTCTACGGCTTCAGAGGTCCAGTTCCAAGGATTAGAGGTCGGCCTGTTATTGTTATCCGGGTTTGTTTGCAGTTCGCGTCAAGAAAGAGGAGGTTTCCTAAAGGGACAGGCCTTTATATAATGACTGGACTACCTCGTGATTGGCAGACCCACCTAGAGGGCTGCCGGGGGTGTAGCTTCTGGTTGTCAGTTTAAAGAAACATTTTTTTTTTCTATAACATTTTACTAAAGTTGGTTTTCTGCTGTGAGCATGAATAAAGAAAGATCATGCATAAGATACTCGCCTCCTGTCTTCATATAATCAATATTTTCCGTCACAAGCTAGGAAAATCTAGAATTATTGCAATTTTTTTTACCAAAAATAGGTAGAAGAATACGTATCGGCCTAAACTGAGAAGAAAAATGTTTTTTTATATATATTTTTTGGGGATATTTATTAAAGCAAAAAGTAAAAAATATTGATTTTCTTTTAAATTGTCGCTCTAATTTCATTTATAGCGCAAAAAAAAAACCCCCGCAGAGGTGATCAAATACCACCAAAAGAAAGCTCTATTTGTGGGAAAAAAAGGACGCCAATTTTGTTTGGGAGCCACGTCACACGACCACGCAATTGTCAGTTAAAGTGACGCAGTGCCGAATCGCAAAAAAGGGGCCAGGTTCTTTACCTGCATATTGGTCCGGGTCTTAAGTGGTTAATTAAACAAGTTTAAGGTAGAAGCTACCATGCACAGATGCACCAGATTTTGCACTCTCGAGTTTTAGTAAATCAACCCATTTGTCTTCAAAACAGCATCAATTCTATTACTGGTGTTAATAATGATGTTTCCTCTTATTCTCCTATTTGGTTGGGGGAACGGTTCATGAAATTGAGCAAGCTTTCTGGGTTTGACGAGGAAAAATATCCTGGACGGCCGCACACCATCAAAAAGGCATCTTTATTGTAGAAAATAAAATAAAATCCAGTGTACAGCAGTCAAATCATATAGAGAAACAGGGGAGAACAGCTAACGCGTTTCACATCAATCGATACTGGGTTTGACCATTGGTATTATATAGGGGTATGATTTCTCCACCAGCTATTTGTACAGGACCACCTTAGATCCTTCAAGGATATGCCAAGGAAATTTGATATTTCTTCCTGCAGATTTTTCCAATATCTTCAGTTACAATGCGATCTATTTCTTCCATTTACAAGATGTTGTTGGGCAAATCCCTGGCTAACATTCACATGCCTGAAATGGAAAAAAGATATTGGGGACATAGCAGGCGATACTAGATCAGGTTCAAATGGTCTCCCTCTCACCCACGCAGAGGTTATCCCAACTGTTTGTGAATCATAGATCATATAGAATGCCCATACAGCTTCATAGATGGATACAAAGGGAGGATTCTGACTGCCTGCGTTGTCATGGTGCTTAAATAGATCTTTTACATCTGCTCTGGCTTTGCCCCAAGCTAGTTTGCTACTGCCGCCTAATTATTAACACTATTAACAGTTGTGAACTTTGGGGGTCTTTAAGCTCCGCGAGACAAGTGCGTAAAACCGTGTCAGTAAAGCAAAGGGTCTTTATTGGTGACCAAACAAAACAAAATAAAGCTTTTCTTCAGCATCCAAAACGTCACAACAAAAGTCCTGCTTGTTTCCAGCATAAATGAAAAAAAGTCTTTCTTCAGAAAAACAACCAAAAGAAAGGCACATACGTTTTTAGTAAGAAGTCCTCCAGACCTTCCCTGCAGACACAGCTTCACTTCCAAACTACTCAAAAGTCCTCTCTGAGCAGCTAGCAGACTTCCATCTTGTCCTCACAGGTGCACTCTCCCAACTCACTCACTCCCTCCAGCATCACTTCCTGCTTTAATGGGTGGTTGTCTGAGAGATTTTAACCCCTTTTGCGCTGGCTTCCAGGGTTTAGGAGTGGAGGCTCCATCCCACCCAAATAACACTTTGGAGCCTCCAAAATTCCAGGCCCCAAACTACTTTATTAAGATAGAGAAGACTGCAAGCCAGTCCTCTCTGAATTAGCGCCTGCCTGGAACTTTTCACCCACTTTTGGGTGACCCCCTGAACCTTCTACCTCTATTTAAATGGACCATAGTCCAAACAGTGGTGCCGTATAGCACCCGTCCAGGACCCACCCCCGGTGTCCTGTACATATCCCCCCCCTCTGCCTCAACGCGGAGGTGTTGGAGGCAACAGTAGACACCATACAATGGACTCGGGAGAGGGCATCGGCATTCTGATGCTGTCTCCCGGGTCTGTGCTCTACCATGAAATTGAACTCCTGCAGAGACAGAAACCACCTTGTTACCCTGGCATTGGTGTGTTTGTTCTGTCTCATCCACGTAAGAGGAGCATGGTCTGATATAAGGTGAAACTTCCTACCTAGGAGAAAATAACGTAGGGAGTCCAAAGCCCACTTGATGGCAAGACATTCGCGCTCCACCACCGCATAGTTTTTCTCAGCTGGCGTCAGTTTCCCACTAAGAAAAACTATTGGATGCTCCTCTCCGTTGATTTCTTGAGACAGAACTGCTCCTAGCCCTTCACTTGAGGCATCTGTCTGCACTATAAAATCCTTAGAAAAATCTGGCGCCACAAGCACCGGATCCTGGCAGAGTGCGGTCTTAAGCATTTGAAAAGATTTTTCAGCCTCTGCATTCCATTTAATCATGACCGACTTTCGGCCTTTGGTGAGGTCAGTAAGCGGTGCCGCAATGGTGGCGAAGTTGGGGACAAACCTCCTATAGTACCCAACTAGGCCTAAAAACGCTCTGACCTGTTTCTTTGTTAGGGGGCGGGGCCAGCCCTGTATGGCCTCTACCTTGCTCATTTGGGGCTTCACTAACCCTCTACCTACAATGTATCCTAGGTACTTGGCTTCCTCCACCCCAACCGCACACTTCTCCGGATTGATGGTGAACCCCGCTCTTCTCAAGGAGTCTACCACTGCCTGTACCCGGGGAAGATGGGAATCCCAGTCCGTGCTGAAAATGACTATGTCATCCAGGTAAACGGAGGCATACCGTAGGTGTGGACGTAAAGTTTTGTCCATGGCCCTTTGGAATGTGGCGGGGGCGGAGTGAAGACCAAACGGCATTCTTTTATACTGGAAGTGACCTTCCGGTGTAGAGAAAGCTGTTTTCTCTCTGGCCTCCTTGGTCAGGGGAATCTGCCAGTAACCTTTTGTGAGGTCCAGCGTGGTGATGTACCTGGCAGGACCCAATCTCTCAATCAGCTCATCTACCCGTGGCATGGGGTATGCATCGAACTTGGAGACCTCGTTGAGTTTTCTAAAATCGTTGCAGAAGCGGAGAGTACCATTGGGTTTGGGCACCAACACGATCGGACTGGACCACTCGCTCTGCGACTCTTCGATGACCCCAAGTTCGAGCATCCTTTTAACCTCTCCAGACACTGACACTCTATGAGCTTCTGGGATACGGTAGGGTTTAAGCCGGATTTTCACCTTGGGCTCAGTCACAATGTCATGCTCAATGACGTTGGTGAGCCCTGGCAACCCTGAAAACATGTCCCTATTCCTTTGCAGAAATTCTTTTACTTGCTGGGTTTGGGGCCTAGTTAGGGTAGCCGCAACCTGCACCAGGTCGATCCCTACATGGTCCCCTGACTGTACCGCCACCACCGCGGACACCGGTTCTCTGTTTCTCCAGAGCTTCAACAAATTTATGTGATAAATCTGGTAGGGTTTTCTTTTTCCTGGTTGGTGTACCTTATAGTTTACCTCACCCACTTTCTCTACTACTTCAAATGGACCTTGCCACTTGGCCAAGAACTTGCTCTCCACTGTGGGTATTAGGACAGCTACCCTGTCTCCTACTTGTAACTGTCTCACTTTAGCCGACCGATTATATACCCTTCTTTGGGCATCCTGAGCCTTCTGCATGTGCTCTCTCACCATCGGCATCACTTTAGCCACCCTTTCTCGCATTTGAGAAATATGCTCTACCACGGTTTTGTGCGGGGAGGACTCACTTTCCCACGTTTCCTTTACCAGATCAAGCAACCCCCGGGGCCTTCGTCCGTACACTAGCTCAAATGGCGAGAAACCCGTGGATGCCTGTGGTACCTCCCGGATAGCGAACAACAGGGCAGGGAGTAACATGTCCCAATCTTTCCCGTCTTTCTGGACCACTCTTTTTAACATGGACTTTAGAGTTTTGTTAAACCTCTCAACTAGGCCATCGGTCTGCGGGTGATAGACGGACGTCCGCAACTGCTTAATCTGAAACAGCCTGCACAAGTCCGCCATCACCTTTGACATAAAAGGGGTGCCCTGATCCGTTAGTATTTCCTTGGGGAACCCAGTACGTGAGAACATTTGAAATAACTCCCGGGCAATGGCCTTAGAGGACGTTTTTCTCAATGGGACTGCTTCTGGGTATCTAGTGGCGTAGTCTAGGATGACCAATATGTATTGGTACCCCCTTGCCGACTTTACCAGGGGTCCCACAAGATCCATAGCGATCCGCTCAAATGGGACCTCAATAATTGGCAAGGGTACTAGGGGGTTTCTATAGCGGGGGACTGGGGCAGTTATCTGGCAAACAGGACAAGACTCACAATATCTTTTAACCTCAGCCTTCACCCCTGGCCAGTAAAACCGATCGGTTATCCTGGCCTCCGTTTTCTCCGCCCCCAGGTGTCCTCCCAGTGCGTCGTTGTGGGCTAGATCAAGGAGCATCCGCCTATACGGTTGAGGGACCAGCAACTGCTCTATGGGTTCCCCTCGGCTCTCAGCCACACGATAGACTAGGTCCCCCTTCAACGCAAAATGAGGAAACCTCTGATCTGCACCTGGTATTTGTGAAACCCCATCAATGACAGAAACCTGCTCTCGAGCGTTCACTAAGGTAGGATCCTGTAACTGGGCGGTGCCAAACGCACCCCTGGGTACATCCAGGTCTGGATGCACTGGCCTTGGGGATGTTTCCCCCTCCCCCACCTCAATCGGGGAGAGCTCCTCGTCATCCTCCCCCAGCATGACTTGTAATGGTGAGACTCCCCCCCCTCAGAGTTCAACTCGGTTTTGAGACCTGACACAGGACCACTATTATTAGAACTAAGATTCTCTGCAACGTCATTATCACCAACAGGTATTTCCACATTAGAGGGGTGTGTTGTGGAGGTTTCAGGCCTGGATCCCCCGGACTCTGTCCCTTCCAAGCTCAGTGTCCCCAGTTCTCCTGGCAGACCCGTCTGTACCTGGTCCCATAGTTCCAAAAATAGTGGACAGTCCCGCCCCACTATGATGTCATGTATCAAGCTTTTTACCACCCCAACCTCCTGGGTAACCGAGGTATGGCCATAGGACACAGTTACCGGGACCAAGGGGTACTCCTTGGTGTCCCCATGGATACATACTACCCGTAGAGTCTTAGTTACTGGGCCTATCCTCCCAAGCACCCTGGCATGTACGAGTGTGACCATGCTGCCGGAGTCCAGTAGAGCCCTGGCAGGAAGGTGGTTCACCCACACTTCGCACTCAAACCGTCCTGCAGCCAGGTCAAGATGAGTGGTACACACACTTCGCACATAGAAGGAGCTTCTCCGACCAGTTCCGCACTCCATAGGCTCCTCCTGCAGTGGGCATTGTGCCCGGGTATGCCCCCAGGACCGACATCGCCAACATTGTATGTCTCCCATCTTTGGTACAGGAACCGACCTCCGTGGTTCTAGGGCAGATGGTGTAAACCTGCGGACGCCAACATCTGGCAAGGCTTCTCTCCTCAGGTTGGTGACTGGTCTGGGTGTCCTTGGCGTGGGTTCTCGACGCTTGGTAGGCCCAAGCAGGTCCTCCACCACGGTATACCGTTCAACCAGCTCGACCAGCTGGTCAGCATTAGTAGGGTTTCCATGGCTTACCCAGCGCTGTAGGTCATCTTGTAGGGACCGTAGGTACCGGTCCATCACCACTCGTTCCACCATTTGTGGACCTGACAACTTTTCTGGCTGCAGCCATTTTTTAACCAACTGAATTAGTTCATGCATTTGGGACCTGGGGGGTTGGTCAGGTTTGTACCGCCAGCGATGCACCCTTTGAGCCCGGACGGCTGTGGTCACTCCCAGGCGGGCCAGGATCTCGGTTTTTAGACGCTCATAGTCCCTGATGTGCTCAGCTGGGAGGTCAAAATAGGCTTTTTGCGGGTCACCAGTGAGGAAAGGGGAGATAATGCCAGCCCATTTGTCCCGGGGCCACCCCTCTCTCTCTGCTATCCTTTCAAAGGTGGTGAGAAAGGCTTCCACGTCATCACTGGGCGTTAGTTTTTGCAAAAAATGCCTGGCCCTCACAGACACTGGGTTGCTAGTGGCAACGACCGCTTGCACTTGTCCCTGAGCCAGCTGCTGTACGGCCTCCTGCAAGGCAGCCACCTGCCACCAAGGCAGTCCAGCTTGAGTGGACTCCTGCTGGGCCGTAAACTGGGCGGATAGCAGCCGTGTATTTTCCTGCTGCGCAGCTATAGCCTGTGCCAGGGCCTGCTGCTGCTGAGCCATCGCTTCCTTAATGGCGACGGTTTGACTCTGCTGACGCTTGCTGTTGGGCCACAGTGGCTTGCTGCTGGGTCACAGTGGCTTGTGCCAAAGCCTTAACGACCTCCTCCATGCCTTTGTCTGCTGTTGGTAACGCCTGGGCAGACTTCACCCAAGACATGCCATAAGTATACTGTCTCTTTAAATGTCAGTTTTAAACGGTTTTTGCGCCTGCAAATGCACTTTGCCCACATTCTCCACCAGTTGTGAACTTTGGGGGTCTTTAAGCTCCGCGAGACAAGTGCGTAAAACCGTGTCAGTAAAGCAAAGGGTCTTTATTGGTGACCAAACAAAACAAAATAAAGCTTTTCTTCAGCATCCAAAACGTCACAACAAAAGTCCTGCTTGTTTCCAGCATAAATGAAAAAAAGTCTTTCTTCAGAAAAACAACCAAAAGAAAGGCACATACGTTTTTAGTAAGAAGTCCTCCAGACCTTCCCTGCAGACACAGCTTCACTTCCAAACTACTCAAAAGTCCTCTCTGAGCAGCTAGCAGACTTGCATCTTGTCCTCACAGGTGCACTCTCCCAACTCACTCACTCCCTCCAGCATCACTTCCTGCTTTAATGGGTGGTTGTCTGAGAGATTTTAACCCCTTGTGCGCTGGCTTCCAGGGTTTAGGAGTGGAGGCTCCATCCCACCCAAATAACACTTTGGAGCCTCCAAAATTCCAGGCCCCAAACTACTTTATTAAGATAGAGAAGACTGCAAGCCAGTCCTCTCTGAATTAGCGCCTGCCTGGAACTTTTCACCCACTTTTGGGTGACCCCCTGAACCTTCTACCTCTATTTAAATGGACCATAGTCCAAACAGTGGTGCCGTATAGCACCCGTCGACCCACCCCCGGTGTCCTGTACACAGTGCATTTCAAGTTAATTTGATATACACCAAAAGAATCCGCGCTCATGGAAGTCTACAATTCATATAAGGCCCACTGGGTCTTATATGAATTGTAGACTTCCATGAGCGCGGATTCTTTTGGTGTATTTCTGTATGTTTGGTACTTCCGGGTACCACGATTCCCGCAGCGCTGGACTATCTACCCTACACCTTATATACAAGTTTGATTAGGGTCAATATTATCCTTATTTAGCGCCAGTGATTTTTTTGTGTATAAGTTAATTTGATAAATTATCCTTTGACCTGTGTATTGGGGTTTTTGGACAAGGACATTTTTCCGCCTACTGTTATGCCCCATACACACGATCGGAAATTCCGACAGCAAAAGTCAGATGTGAGCTTTTGAATGAAAATTTCCGACCGTGTGTAAGCTCCATCTGACTTTTGCTGTCTAAATTTCCGCCAACAAAAGATTGAGAGCTGGTTCTCAAATTTTCAGACGGAAAAAATCTGATTGTCTGTAGCAATTGCGACCCACAAAATTCTGATGCATGCTCGAAAATAATTTGATGCATGCTCGGAAGCATTGAACTTAATTTTCTCCGCTCGTCGTAGTGTTGTACGTCACCGCGTTCTTGACGGATGAAAGTTCAGAGAACTTTTGTGTGACGGTGTGTATGCAAGCCAAGCTTGAGCAGAATTCGATCCGATCGTGTGTACGCGCCCTTCTTTTGCAGTTGCTATTTTTGGCACATAAATGCATTGCATCTAAATGGCTGTCCCCTCTCCCCTCTACATTGGAGTGACTTTTGCAAGTCAATTCCACACTCCTCAAAGAACATCACCTCTATAAACAAAGAGACATTCCCCACAGGTTTGAGAAGTTGTGGAACCCTTGGTAGCAAACCCCTGGCTTAGCTTCCCTAACAGTATTGTCTCCACAGATTTTCAGATGTTAGAATGTATCAAAAGGTGGTGGATTCAGGCTCTGTAGTCACATCCCCAGATTAGCATGGTCATTTGACACATCCCTGATGGTATACAGGACAATGGCAACAGATGAAATTGTAGGCAAGCACATTGTAAGTTTATGTTGGGACGGTGGTAATATTATCGATGTGTTATTAGACATGCCATTTAACCACTTGATTACCGAGCCTGTTTTTCAGATTCGGTGTTTACGAGACTAAAACATTTTTTTTTGCTAGAAAATTACTTAAAACCCCCAAACATTTTATATATTTTTTTTTTTCTAACACCCTAGAGAATAAAATGGCAGTCATTGCAATACTTTTTGTCACACCGGTCTTACAAGCGCACTTTTTTTGAACAAAAAAAAAACTTTTTTTAATTAAAAAATAAGACAACAATAAATTTTGCCCAATTTTTTTATATATTGTGAAAGATAATGTTACGCCGAGTAAAATGATACCCAAAATGTCATGCTTAAAAATTTCGCCCGCTTGTGGCATGGCGTCAAACTTTTACCCTTAAAAATCTCGATAGGCGACGTTTAAAAAATTCTACAGGTTGCATTTTTTGAGTGACAGAGTAGGTCTAGGGCTAGAATTATTGCTCTCGCTCTAACGATCGCGGCGATACCTCACTTGTGTGGTTTGAACACCGTTTTCATATGCGGGCGCTACTCGCGTATGCGTTCGCTTCTGTGCGCGAGCTCGTCGGGACGGGGCGTTTTAAAAACAAAATTTTTTGTTTTCTTATTTATTTTTATTTAGTTTATAATTTTTTTACTCTGAAATAAAAAAAAAATGATCACTTTTATTCCTATTACAAGGAATGTAAACATCCCTTGTAATAGAAAAAAGCATGACAGGTCCTCTTAAATATGAGATCTGGGGTCAAAAAGACCTCAGATCTCATATTTAGACTAAAATGCAATAATCAAAATTTTTTTTGAAACTGTCATTTTTTCAAATGACAAAAAAAAAAAGATGTTGCTTTAAGACGCTGGGCGGGACTGACGTTTTGACGTCACTTCCGCCCAGCAGAGCTATGGGGACGGGCGAAGGAGTTTTTTCCTTCAGTCTTGTCCCCAGTCAACAACCGAACGGTCCCGATCGCCTCCGCCGATACCGATGGCTACGGTAAGCGGCGGAGGGCGCGGGAGAGCAGCGGGAGGGGGGGGCCCTCTCCCGCCACCGATAACGGCGATCTCGCGGCGAATCCGCCGCGGAGACCACCGTTATCGTTTACAGGACCGTTAGCACTAAAGATGGATACTTCGGTTGTGGCAGCAGCTGCTGCCATTCCCGAGATATCCATCTTTAAAACCAGGACGTCTTTTGACTATGGGCCAGTAACCAAGTGGTTAATAACTATTATGTTTTCTGCTTTATCTTATGTAAATTTTTGCAAGAAACAGCACACTGCATAGTACAGGGATAATCCGTGTGGAGCAATAGGCAATGTTTTGTTTATGCAGAGACTGCTTTTAGAGTTTTTCATTATATGCTTTTAAGAGATTTGTATGTCAGAACTGTTCAGGATTGTGATGCTGCTGTCCATTGCACTGTACTTTAGTTTTCCTTTCATTTTGCTTTTTTGTGTTTCTTTTTATTTGTTTGTTTGTTTTTGTAAAACCTACAAACCTCTTAATAAAAAATATTTGATCAAAACAAACTAAAGATAGCTTTTAATGACACAATGGGGGTTATTTACGAAAGGCAAAACCACTTTGCACTACAAGTGCACTGCAAGTGCACTTGAAAGTACACTTGGAAGTGCAGTCACTGTAAATCTGAGAGGTAGATGTGAAATGAGGGGAATCTCTGCTGATTTTATCCTCCAATCATGTACAAGCTAAAATTATGTTTTTTATTTTCCTTACATGTCCCCCTCGGATCTACAGCGACTGCACTTCCAAGTGCACTTGCAGTACAAAGTGGATTTGCCTTTTCGTAAATAACCCCCAATGGCTGTATTGGGTGCAGAAGCTCATTATTGTACCGCTCTCCTGCCCTTCACAAACAAACTGCCTCTAGCTACAGCCAAAAATTTCAGATTTTGTCCAGAGCACCCCATTCTGCTTTAAAATATTTGCCTGGGAGAGATGCAATATAACTACCTTGTCTGCTCTGTTGTGCCCTGGGGTATGACCTGTGACATGAAACGGACTTCCACAACCTCATCGTAAGTAGCCCTTTCACACTAAGGTGTTTTTAAACTGCCCAAAAAACACTGAGCGCTTTTGCAGTGCACTTTTAAAAGGACATGTGACTCGAAAACTGCTCCAAATACCATTTTGAAGCGTTTTTTAGGCGATTCCCATTCTTTTTAATGGAGAGGGGTGTTTTTTAGGTGCTTTTTTAGCTCTCCAAACATGTTTCAAAGATGCTGCATGCCATATTCTTTTCACCGCACTGCAAGTGCACCGCCCCAGTGTGAAAGCTCTCAGGCTTTCACATTTGGGCGGCATGGGAGGCAGTTTTCAGGTGCTTTACAGGCGCTATTTCTTGCTAAAATGCCTAAAAACTGCCTCAGTGTGAAAGGGGTCTAATCCTACAAAATCTCTGACTTTGTGCAAGAGTTTAAAGTGTGCAAGTGTAAGAATTGATGCTGGTTTGACAACCTCACCTAACGCTCATTTTGCATTTTGTAAATTGATAAATTGATAAAAACATGTACAGTAGAAAAAACTTTTCAGCTGATTCACTTGCATTTGTGTTATCTTGTTTGTGCTGTATAAACAGACAAAGTAAAGTAGCATCAGATACAAACTTGAAAACCATTGTTGACATCCTGTAGGAGATGTTACTTGAACAGATCATTTGGCATGCTTTCAAAACCCATTAACCTTAGCGGAGCAGTTAGGGATGCTGAAATGTTTTAGCTAAGCAAAACATACCTTGTAATAAAGGCCTCTGGTTGCTGTAATGGGCGGTTAATGTATAAATATGTCTAAGTGCTTTTCTCCAAAATACGAGAAGTTCACTACAAACCTGCGTGCTCTGTTTTAAAGATCAAATTTAGTTCAGATTATGTTGTTGTAAGCAAAAATTGAGACTCATTTTGATTACAACCTGAATCATAAGAGCAGGGCAATATAATGAGGACGATTTATCATTAAAGCAAGCTAAAGCGACAGTGGACTCTACATACCAAGTGACACTGTTTAAATGAGGACTCTCATCCTGCAACTTCATTACCCCGTGCCTTGATTACCAAAAATGTAAATTGCTAAAAACCTCAAGGGTCACTTGTATCATGCTGATGTAAATGTTTATTAAAAACATACCTAAGTAGCAAAAGCAGTAAAGGGTCAGGAAGGCTGGCTGGCGATGCTAATCCTTTGGAAGCATTGAAATATTTGCCCATAGTTCTTACTTAGCCATTCACCTGGCGGTCTCACTACAGCTAGGTCTGCAGTTTGGATCCATTTAGAGTTGTATTCCCTATCTACCAAACCAGACACTGCAGCTGCCTCTTAACAAGGAGCAAATCTGAACTTCCTATCTCTTAATATAAGGAGGGTTTTGCAGATTTGCAAATCCTTAGTGCAGACAACAAGCATTCTGTCGAAATCCATCAATAGCCCAGTGCCAATTACAGCAGATATTACTCGTTGACATAAATGGGTGTTTTTAAACAATTCTCAGAGACTATTAGTATAGCCTGAAAAATAAAAAATAAAGTTATTGCAAGAAATATTTAGTGCTGTTTTTATAAACGTTTTTTAATTATTTATTATTTTATAGCTATAGATACGTGAGCCAAAATACTGTAGTTGCAGATGTCTCTCTTTTTTTTTTATCAAGATAACTTAAATGTTAATATTTTATTCATGAGAATAGTGAGTTTAAATAATGATTACAGGCAAATACATTTAGTCTATGTAGTCCAAGGTTCATATAATGAAACAAAACTACACTATGCAGCACTTTACCCTGACTCTGCTTCAGCCTATTTTATGATAGTCCTGTGTGTGCAGTCCATCTGTTCTTCACTTCACTTAAAAAGGTGCAAATAATCAATAAACAGTGCTACGCTATAAATTAAAAACAATATTGGTACAAGTAATCAATAAACATAGTAAAAGTAAATAGTAATCAATAAACATATATTGCTAAAAGTTCATATAATAAATCTGTGACTGATTTAAAGTGAATTTAAAAAAAATCAACGGGGGGAAAAATCCAAAATGCTTGTGCTCTCCTCCACCACTCTCACAGGCTGCTCACCTCACATCTGAGTCAAATCAGCAGTGTTCCCCTCTGGGGATAATAGAGAGGGCTGGGGTGGTGCTGGTAATCATCACTTTCCTCCTCCAAATCGCCTATTCCCATGGGATAAAAACCCTGATTATCTCACCAAATATGATGGATATTCAAAAGAAGGAAGGCCGAATCTAGTGCTTTCTGTTTTTAAATGTTTAAATATATATATATAAAAAAGGGTAAGATATACAGCTCACAAAGTTGGCACTGTAAAGTACACACAATTGGAATTTCTGATGGCATAAAATCCGATAGAATTTTCTGTCAGAATTCCGATGAAGCAGTCTTCCATACACTGTCAGACTAAATTCTGACTGTCCAAAACGCGGTGACGTAAAACACTACGACGAGCCGAGAAAAATTAATTTCAATGCTTCCGAGCATGCGTCGACTTGATTCTGAGCATGCATGTTTTTTTTTCTCCATCAGAGTTGCACACAGACAATAGGAATTTCCTATCTTTTTTTTTTTTCCATCGGAAAAAAAATAAAACATGTTCTATTTCTTAACACCGACGGAAAAAAAAGTCCGATGGGGACTGGAATGGAATTTCCAATGAAAAAGTCCATCAGACTTTTTTCATCGGAAATTCCCATCGTGTGTAAGCCGAAATCACATTTCAGACACAATAGGTCTCAAGATGGCCGCGATTTAAGATCAATACGCAGGCTCCGTCTCCTAGACACGTATCATCAAAGCGTTGACTCCTTCAGTAGTTGACTTCTTTAGTTACACTTGTACCATTATTAATTGTTTAAACTGATCTGGTAACACTGTACTGGTGGGGATAATGATCAGATTAATACTATGGCTGGCTGCACTGGTCTGGTAACAATGTACTGGTTGGTAGTATTCAGGGACACTGTGGCTAGATGCAGTGGTCTGGTGACACTGTACTGGTACTGTATGTCTAGCGATTAGGGACACTGTGGCTGACTGTACTGGTATGTCTAGTGATTAGGGACACTGTGGCTGATTGCACTGGTCTGTAGGAATCAGCTGAGTGTTCAGTATGAGCATAGTTTTGAACATTGGATGTTTGTCCAATCACCAAAAGTTACATGCATTCTGTTTGGACAAACAGGAAATCTTCTTGCTGTCAATGGTTACTACAGAAGCTGTGTTACTGTGTCACTGATGTCACCTGACCCATTCACTTTTTTTTAATAAAGTACTTTAAAACGTATATGTGTATCTTTGTTTACACATAACTTTTTTTGTGTATGAGCACCTCTTACTCATTTACATAGGGTGGGGTGCAGTATCTTTTTGCCCATTTATTGTTAAAGGGGGCTGTGACGAACGCGAGTGTCAGATCCCCGCCCTCCGCGCCAACTTGCGACGAAGGACAGGCCGACCTCACACCACGCTGTCACTTACATAACAATGCCACTCTCAGCTGCGCCCAGCACAAAGATTTCCCTGCTTGCGGGACCACAATCTAAGTGCTAGTAGCCTGAGAGCGATTGTCACTGGGCTAATGACACAATTAACCCTTTAACTGCCACCACCAACATTGATAAGGAAGCGTTGGTACTCCCGTCAATTAACAATACCAATTATGATTTTAGAATAAGCGTCTGCAACACACACTGTCACCACAGGTCTGCTCAGAGGCCTTACTCTACACCAGTAGCGCTCTTCAAAAGGCAGAGGTTCGTTCATAGCTTGCATTAAGAGTTTTAGAGACAAGGTTAACACTTTTCAACATAAAAGGTTTATTACGAAAAGGGCAAACTTGGTGCAATAAAGTGTTACAGAAAAATATGTTTTAAAGAGATAACGACAATATACAGCGACAAAGTAATAGGGTAGAATTGAAGAAGAAGAATACTTGCAATTAATGTCCAAGGTTCATCAGAGTTCGATCGATGAACTGGGTAATCGGTTCTCAAACTTGGCAGATGCTCTTGCTTGGATGGTACAAGGAGCACTCCCTTGACTTGGCATCTCCTCTTTTCTGTCCGATCAAAAAGGGGTGTTGACACGACCAGTAACCAATTGTCTGGTCATCTGATTTAGGGGCTGGTTACTGGGAGGGTCCACATTCACGCCCATAACCCAGGTACACTTTGTGATACATATTCATATCTCTGCAGTTCTAATAGTTACAGACTACCAACATCCGTGTTATTGTAGAGCGTGATATTTGCTTTAAGAAAAGTCCAAACGTGACAAGTCTACCTTTGTGTTTCTACCTATGACGAATAAATGGGGCCAGGGGCCTTCCGTATGATTGATCATATTTATGTCTGGGCTCGAAACTTTACAAATTATCTGAGGAAACTAAATATGTCTGTTGTTTGGCTGTGCTATGAGTTAGCTGGAAGTTATGAAACATGTGTAACGTTCATACTTATTCCTCAGTCTTCAGCGCTTATGAGTCTAAGGCATTTACGACAGGGGTCTGTGGACTCTCTGAGGTGAGAGGACGACAGTTTTACGACAGGCCAGGAACCCTGCCAGGAGACATTAAGAAACCTAGATTGCTCTGTTCCTCGGAGGAGATAACAGATCTTTGGAAGTAGAATGCCTATGAATTCCTGAGAATAAGGGAGGGAGGGAGTGAGTTTCTTTCCACTGCTTATACTGTTTTTACACAACATGGCTGCTGTATGGTTCTTACACAACAGCTAGTCGCGTGTCCAGCGCGCAATATCGTTACAGGGGCTTCTAGATTCCGATAAGTGATCTGCCCGCCGACCCCAACAACAAATGGGCTAAGGTTGTGGGGAAGAGTCCTTTGTCCTCATCAACACAGGGACACGGTTCTTTGCTTGGGGGTTTCCCCCCTAGCAAGGTACTCCACCATGTTGAAGACATTCAATCCTCCCCCCTTTCTTGGCCTGCATGCTCAAATAAAGGCATGATATAGTCTTTTTGGGGCACATTACACTTTTTTTTGTGTGAGAGTACTCCATTAAGATCTAAATCAGACCCACATCTAGGATAGGAGTTTAGTATAGATGGGGGTTTGAAAACGTTCAAAACAAGGTGCCAGTTTACTGCCCTTTAAAATTTAGGAGGGCCCTACTGGTGGCCAGTGGGAGTAGAAAATGCTCTGGCATTGGTGGGAGTAAATTATGCCATAGGCTTAGAGGTCAGTGGGAGTAAAGAAAACCACATATTTAGTGTCAGTGGGAGGAATAGTGCCCCATCCATGTGTCAGTGGAAGAATTAGCTCCCAATCTCTGGTGTCAATGCAAGGAAAAGTGCCTCCTATCTTTGGAAGGAATAGTGACCCGAAGGCAGGATAAAGGCAAGCTAGGGGCCGCAGTTTGGAGGCCCCAAACAGAATGATGTGGATGGGAACTGTGAGCTTAAACACTTGTTTTTCTATGTAGATGTCAGTGTTACTGCAATCTCTTATGTACAGTACATCATGCAGAAATATTTATTTACTATCCCTATTAAATGATGTGTTCATAGCATGTTTGACATTTTGTTGTTGCTCATTTGCATTAACAAACCAAAGCGGATAAACAAGAACATAAATCCACATATTTGAGCAAGGCATAGCAATGATAAATTGGGACCTGCCATTATTGGTATAGTAACAACAAATTATTTATTTCTGACAAAGCTGTATATTCTCTCATATAAGTAAATTAAACAATTTTACACACATCATAAGTGTGGATTACAATGTAACAAAGGTAATCTTCCACCTGAAAAGTACAAAAAATGATCCTGCTGAGGGGTGATGATTACAGGGTCATGCTTTTGTAATTATATTTTGTATTTGGAACTAGAGAAATCGGGTTAAATAGACATAACTACCTGCTGAAACAAAGCATTTTTTAAATGATGATGAACAGTTTTTTAAGGCCCAGGTGCACAGAGATCAGGCTATTACTGTATAAAATGTACTTGTCAATTCACTATCTAAAATTCAAATGAGAATTCTGTATTATGGTCTTACAGTTACATAGTAAAAAATGACACGCTGTGTTCTGTAATTTGCTGTGACAGCATTATATATGGCTGACAACATTTCCAAAAGACTTAATTGTTACAAGCAGTGTTGTAAAGTACACCACTTGTTTGTTGGGACAATGACAGCCCTATAAAATACAGACTGGAATATACATTTTAATGTACAGACACAAAAAAATAAAGTATTTTCAGTAACAATTGTGCTGTGTGGAAAAATCTGAGGATTTATGGGCTTTGTGATGGGTGGTTTTCTTGACATTCAACGTTGAAATGCAATTTTCTTATCTTGCGTGATTGGTATCTCGCCTTAATACATACATAAGAGTAGCATGTCAGTAAGAGCAGTCGTTCAGTGAAATAAACCCTCTTTTATTTATGTACTCACAAGTGGGAGAATGGCTCCTTCAAGATGCTGCTTGTTATTCAATCTCAAGGAGACCAGCACCCAACAAACTGTAATAAAACCGCGACAACTGAATGTAAACTGTCCCTGTGTTTGAGTAAATGCTGCTACTGGGATCTTTTTATCACTGGTTCTGTCACATTTATTAAAGCCTGGGAATTTATATAGTCAGGTAGCAGAAATAACCTCACTTTGAATGTATTTAATAGCAAAAAATAGCTATACATATAGGTGGGAAAGGAAGAATGCATGCCGCTAGCAACCAAAAGAGGGGCTTAAGTTTATGGATACAGGATACTAAAATAAATTGTAAAGCTGGCTCTACACTAGCTACTTGGTAGTGATGCAAAGTATTGCAATAATCTGGTAAAATAGTAGGGAAAAACCTAAATAAAGAAAAAAGGTGCTTTAACGAGGTGGAACATGTCACCTCACTCAGCAAGTATCACATCACTGTCTTTAGATTTCTCTCTGTCTAATCATTTTCATCTCCAGGAGAACAGCTGTTCCTGTCTTCTCTAACAAAAACAGTGAAGAACTGTCATTGCATTGGATCATGAAGGCAAAGCAGAACTCTGTGAAAATGTGTAAATTTATGTGTGCAATAAAAGTTGCTACAGTCCACTTATAGGCTCAAGCCAAGAATACTTTTCTTTCAAAATAGTGCAGTGGAACTTACTGTTCAATTCTATATCAACCTGCCTAATACTGTACTCTCAAAATGCACACCAACATACACATAATCTGAACTTGCTCAGATAAATTCAACAAAATATAGAATCTATGTCTAGAAACTTCACTGCAAAAGCTAGGATATCACTTTAAATTATGAGCAAGTCTGGTCTTTTTATTTGCATCTATCAATTGGTTATTATATTACCTTGAAGAGGGGGGGGGGGGCAGAAGGACCAAGTGTGTTTGTGTGTGTATATGTATTTTTATAATTGTTAATTATAATATTGTAGCTACAACAACGTTTATCAAGGAGAAATGAATTGGCCACACACTGATGCCATCACTGGTGTAAAACCAGCTTTAATATAAGAGGATTCACAACATATGGTATTGTCTGTCAAAATCCCACTTAGCAAGTATCACATCCCTTTAAGCCCTCTGTGGTGTGAAACGCTTTGGAATGGTAAGCGGATAGGCAAGACTATATGTTGTGAATCCTATACTTATTATATTTAGCAAGTTTAAATTGGTGATGGCACCAGTGTGTGACCCATTCATTCCTACTTAATGTGTGGCCCATTTATTTTTACTTGACAAGCAGTAAAGCTGAACAGGTAATTTAAGGAAGTGGATAAATGAATAATGATTTTTTTTGTTGTTGTTGGCAGTCTACATAGCATATGAAATTTAAAGCCTTTTTTCACCCTCACCTTTATTTATTTTTTAACCCTTACATTAATGGTGGTGAGATCAGCACATTTTAGATACTCATCCACCCAGCGGATCTAGCAATGTCCAGTGGAGATCCTCCTCTCTTCTGGCAGTGCTAGGTCTCATTTTTTTCCATGATGTGAGTGAGTGAGTGAGTGAGTGAGTGAGTGAGTGAGTGAGTGAGTGAGTGAGTGAGTGAGTGAGTGAGTGAGTGAAACACTTGTAAAGCGCAACACATGCGAACTGAATCGCGTCTGGACGCTGTCATCGAGAGTCTATTCTGCTTTGCCTACCCCCTCCTCTTTTACTGAATGAAATGCTTTGCCTACTGCGATATGTGATATTCATTTCCCAGGAGGAAAATAGGGAACAGGGCACATTGTTTATCTATGCCAATGACATGCAAGGGGATGAGGCCAGACAAATTAAATAAAAAAAAGGAAGAAAATAAAAATATCCCTAATCAGGCAGAAGACCGGGTAAAGGGGTGAAGAGAAGGGATGATGATATAGGGTGAAGATCCGCTTAAAGCATTTTAAAAAGCTACACACATTAAAGCGGAGTTCCACCCTATTTTACAACTTCTTTGCATTCGTTTTTACACTGCCCCCTTAAATACATTTGGGATGTTTTATTTTTGTCTTTTAAAAACTCACGTTTTTATCTGTGAGTGTCTTATTCCCCCGCCGCGGCGGAATGGCCCCCCCCCCCGCCGCATCCAGCGCTGCTATGCCTCCTGGGATATGTGTCTCTTCAATCCCAGGAGGCTGGCCTCAACATCGCAGCCGTGGATGAACATCTCGGGGGGCGGGAGGGAGGGAGGGCAGTGCCGCCCATAGAGGTGGTGTCCTTCCTCTTCTCCCTCTCCAACTCCTCCCCCGTCCTAGCTCCTCCACCCGTCCTAGCACTGACCCCGTCCTAGCACCGCCCCCGTCCTAGCCCCTCCACCCGTCCGTCACCGCCGCCCCCGTCCTCCTCCCTCCACCACCCGCCCATCTGCAGTCTGTCTCCGGTGCACGGAGATACAGATCATCAGGCAGAGAGAGCGAATCTCACTCTGTCTGATAGATCTGTATGTGAGAGCACCGAGCATAGTACAGCCCCGCCTCCCTGTACAGCCCCGCCTCCCTGTACATAGAAACAGAGCTCTGCACTGTGTGTTACAAGTCTAGTGCAGGGAGGCGGAGCTGTACTATGATCACTGTACTCACATACAGACCAATCAGAGATCCGCTCTGTATGCCTGATCATCTGTACCTCTCCCCACTCTGCACATAATGTCACCGCACTGTCACCGCACTGTCACTGCACTGTCACCGCACTAACATCACTACACTGTCACCGCACTGTCACCGCACTGTCACTGCACTAACATCACCACACTGTCACCGCACTGTCACCGCACTGTCACCGCACTAACATCACCGCACTGTCACCGCACTGTCACCGCACTAACATCACCACACTGTCACCGCACTGTCACCGCACTGTCACCGCACTAACATCACCGCACTGTCACCGCACTGTCACCGCACTAACATCACCGCACTGTCACCGCACTGTCACCGCACTAACATCACCACACTGTCACCGCACTGTCACCGCACTGTCACCGCACTAACATCACCGCACTGTCACCGCACTGTCACCGCACTAACATCACCGCACTGTCACCGCACTGTCACCGCACTAACATCACCGCACTGTCACCGCACTGTCACCGCACTGTCACCGCACTGTCACCGCACTAACATCACCACACTGTCACCGCACTAACATCACCACACTGTCACCGCACTGTCACCGCACTAACATCACCGCACTGTCACCGCACTGTCACCGCACTGTCACCGCACTAACATCACCACACTGTCACCGCACTGTCACCGCACTGTCACCGCACTGTCACCGCACTGTCACCGCACTAACATCACCGCACTGTCACCGCACTGTCACCGCACTAACATCACCACACTGTCACCGCACTGTCACCGCACTGTCACCGCACTGTCACCGCACTAACATCACCGCACTGTCACCGCACTGTCACCGCACTAACATCACCGCACTGTCACCGCACTGTCACCGCACTAACATCACCGCACTGTCACCGCACTAACATCACCGCACTGTCACCGCACTGTCACCGCACTGTCACCGCACTAACATCACCACACTGTCACCACACTGTCACCGCACTGTCACCGCACTGTCACCGCACTAACATCACCACACTGTCACCGCACTGTCACCGCACTAACATCACCGCACTAACATCACCGCACTAACATCACCACACTGTCACCGCACTGTCACCGCACTGTCACCGCACTAACATCACCACACTGTCACCGCACTGTCACCGCACTGTCACCGCACTGTCACCGCACTGTCACCGCACTAACATCACCGCACTGTCACCGCACTGTCACCGCACTAACATCACCGCACTGTCACCGCACTGTCAACGCACTAACATCACCGCACTGTCACCGCACTAACATCACCACACTGTCACCGCACTGTCACCGCACTAACATCACCGCACTGTCACCGCACTGTCACCGCACTGTCACCGCACTAACATCACCACACTGTCACCGCACTGTCACCGCACTGTCACCGCACTGTCACCGCACTAACATCACCACACTGTCACCGCACTGTCACCGCACTAACATCACCGCACTGTCACCGCACTAACATCACCACACTGTCACCGCACTAACATCACCACACTGTCACCGCACTGTCACCGCACTAACATCACCGCACTGTCACCGCACTGTCACCGCACTAACATTACCGCACTGTCACCGCACTGTCACCACACTGTCACCGCACTAACATCACCACACTGTCACCGCACTAACATCACCACACTGTCACCGCACTGTCACCGCACTAACATCACCGCACTGTCACCGCACTGTCACCGCACTAACATCACCGCACTGTCACCGCACTGTCACCGCACTGTCACCGCACTGTCACCGCACTAACATCACCGCACTGTCACCGCACTGTCACCGCACTGTCACCGCACTGTCACCGCACTAACATCACCGCACTAACATCACCGCACTGTCACCGCACTAACATCACCGCACTGTCACCGCACTGTCACCGCACTAACATCACCGCACTGTCACCGCACTAACATCACCACACTGTCACCGCACTAACATCATCGCACTGTCACCGTACTGTCACCGCACTAACATCACCGCACTGTCACCGCACTAACATCACCGCACTGTCACCGCACTAACATCACCGCACTGTCACCGCACTGTCACCGCACTAACATCACTGCACTGTCACCGCACTGTCACTGCACTAACATCACCGCACTAACATCACCGCACTGTCACCGCACTAACATCACCGCACTGTCACCGTACTGTCACTGCACTAACATCACCGCACTGTCACCGCACTGTCACCGCACTAACATCATCGCACTGTCACCGCACTGTCACCGCACTAACATCACCGCACTGTCACCGCACTAACATCACCGCACTGTCACCGCACTAACATCATCGCACTGTCACCGCACTGTCACCGCACTAACATCACCGCACTGTCACCGCACTGTCACCGCACTAACATCACCACACTGTCACCGCACTAACATCACCGCACTAACATCACCGCACTGTCACCGCACTGTCACCGCACTAACATCACCGCACTAACATCACCGCACTAACATCACCGCACTAACATCACTGCACTAACATCACCGCACTAACATCACCGCACTAATGTCACCGCACTAACATCACCGCACTGTCACCGCACTGTCACCGCACTAACATCACCGCACTGTCACTGCACTAACATCACAGCACTAACATCACCGCACTAACATCACAGCACTAACATCACCACACTAACATCACAGCACTAATGTCACCGCACTAACATCACCACCGCACTAACATCACCGCACTAATGTCACCGCACTAACATCACAGCACTAACATCACAGCACTAACATCACCGCACTAACATCACCGCACTAACATCGCAGCACTAACATCGCAGCACTAACATCGCAGCACTAACATCACCGCACTAACATCACCGCACTAACATCACCGCACTAACATCACCGCACTAACATCGCAGCACTAACATCGCAGCACTAACATCACTGCACTAACATCACCGCACTAACATCACCGCACTAACAAAATGAATTTATTGACAGTGCACATGTCTGGTATATGTATACACACCACATATATAACAAGAGATGTATATAATCTTGTTATGTAGATATATCTGCACAGGAACAAATTATTTATTATATTTACTGGTTCCTGGAAGGAGGGAGGGAGGGGAGGAGAGGTTTGCATAGATAAGGGGCGGTAACTTCCTCTGACACTCCCGTTGCTATTGAAAACTGATCTGAAACCATTACACTGCTTGTACAACACTGAGCATGTGCGAGGCTGAAATCCAGGAAGTCATACAGTCTGGCTTCATGATGCCCACACTTAAGATGGCCCCAGTCAATTTCTGTTTTATAAAGTGTCTAAATGCTGTAACAACCTAACAAAACGGACCTTAGTTTACAGACTAACTGTAGTAGAATACATTCAGCTTGTGTATTACAGGGGTATTTATATTTAAAAAGTTTTTTTTTTTCAATTTGTGGCCGGAACTCCGCTTTAACTGCCTGAAATACATCCCCTGCACAGCAGAAATCAATTTATATATGTGGCAATTTGTTAAGCAATGTCCATCCAACTTGGGCCGAGAGAGGTGTGCGACAGCCGCGCTATCTCTTCCTATTTTTGCAGTATTCTTTGGGTCTGCACAGACATTTCTTCAGCCATCATGCTCACAAGCCAGCGGCATCCAACTCAACAGACTGTGATAGCCTGAGCAGGGACCCCTAAACATTTATTATGGTACATAATATTATGGTTTTACTTTTTTATTTTTTACAACCTATGTTTCATACATAAACATTTATTGACATTTAACAGGACAAAATATAGTATACAGTGGTTGTCTACCTTAAGGCATGGTTTGACTGGTTGAAGTCTTGGATGAAAACACCTAATAAGGGATAGGTCACTGCAATGGGTCATTCACAAGTGTATGGAAATTGCAGCTCAAAATAAAGATCTTTGTAGTATTTTTTCTTTTTCATCAAAGGGGGTTAATGGTAGCCTGTAAACATAAAAAAAGGAAGGATCTTGGAGCTCTTCCGGCTGGCTGGTCATAAAGAATAGGGAATATATGTACAAATTACTACATATTGCCTTCCAACCCCACTCTTAACATAAAAAGCTTAAGACAAACCTTTTGTTTTTGTGCCAAATAAAACATAAAGACAAACTTATGCTGAAAGAATGTAATTTCTACGTATTCTATATTTCTATATATTTCAGTACATTAAGGGACAAAGAATGACGTATTCAGATATGATAAGTTATGCTGCTGCCTTCAAGAGATTGAATAATGGCAAAGAAAGCTGTAAGGACAGCCCAGAATAACTACTTCCATTCCCAGCATGTTGTTTGCCTGTGTCCTTGGAGAACAGAAACCGTTTGTACATTCTCTCAAAATATATTTCCTAGCAAGATTTTTTCAGTTGCTGCAAAGCCACTGGGGTCACTTACATTTTTCCAGGTTTGCTGATCCTTGGTATAGGCTTATAGTCATACCTGAATCATGTGAGGAAGAAGCAGTGGCAGACTGTAGTGTGCCCTCTGAGAAATGGACTGTGCATTAAGTGCTCTCCTAGAAACCCTAGGCATATCGTGTGAGTTAGCTACTGAGAATAGGGCATGGCCCCTGAATCCTGCCTAACTGCCTACATGGAGTGGGCCATGGGTTTTAAAACCAGAGCTTGATAAGTCAGGGCCTTTGCTATTTACTATGGGAGCCTGGTAGGTGCTTTTAGGGGTGAACAACATAGCACTGGTTCGCAATAATTTTGGTCATACGCCAAGAGCAGGAAGATATGCAGCACTATTTTTAAAATTGTGCATTTTTCTGGAGTGTGCATGGACCTGCTCAGTCTTTCCCACCATCTTATTCAACATTACAACCCCCCAAGACATTTGATCAGGTTCCCTGCTGCCTCCAGTGATAAGTTATAGATGGCAATAACTCTTCCTACTAGACCATTGTTTTTTGTTTTTTTGAGCACCATTACGGGGAATCCTTCATTCTATACCAAGTATTATGGATCATATATACAAGGGCAAAAGTCTTGAGGCCTTACCAGCTAAAGATCCACTAACAATACCCCCTGGCTATCCACTACCCAGGGGGCATTATGATATCCTTTCTAGGGAGGCAGACACCGATAGAAAAGGACCACTGGGCCCTGCCACAGCACTCAAGATTTTCTAGACCTCTTAAAACCAATTTTGATGTTATCTAGGGAGGAATTCTCAGCTTCTATGGCTATAGGAAGAATTGCAGCCATAATAGCTAACCCAGAACACAATGGCTCCTGTGTGCTTCTATGCTTTCTCTTTCAGACTCCATCTCTGGATTCTACCCTGTTGATGACTACATTGAAAAAGAAGACCCACAGGATGTCTGATGTTCTGAGAGTTCTGAGGCCTCGTACACACGACAGAGAAACTCGACGTGCCAAGCCCGTCGAGTTGCTCGTCGAGTTTCTTGTTGAACTTGTCGAGAAGCTCGGCAGGCTTGCTTTGCGTACACACGTAACATACCAAAATCTGGTCGTTCTCCGGCGCGATGACGCTCACGACGTATGACGCGACTATAAAGGGGAGGTTTGATTTTGTTGGCGCCACCCTTGGGGCTCCTTTTGCTGATTCCGTGTTTACGCGTGTTAGTAAAAGTTTGGTGAGTGACGATTCGTGCTTTTCAGTCTTTGTGCTTTCAGATTGATCTCTGCCGTTCAGTTTGTACTTGTGTGGGTCGTATCTAGGCAATCGAGACGTGCGGTCAGGTCGTATTGTTTTACATTGCGGTCCTGTCCCCGCGTTTTTCATTGTCAGGGTCGTTCTTCATAGGTCTTGCTGTTCTTCACTGCGGTCTGTTTAGTGCAATTCTGATTTGTCGTTCGTAACTAGCCTTGTAGCCATGTTGCAGGCACCTAGTCGTCGCCGACTTCGTGCTAAGCATCTTCTGTCTATAGGTCTGTTTGTTTATGACCTAGACGATGAGGAGTTCATGAACAGGAGGAGGACACGTTCATGGACCAAGAATTGGTTGCTCCGTAGGAACCAATTCTCTCACATGCCTTTGCTGCGGGAGCTTCAGGAAAATAATCCTGTTGATTACAGGAATTTCCTGAGGATGTCTGATCCCGTCTTTCAGCACCTGTTGGCTTTGGTGTCCCCCTATATTACCAGGCAGGACACCGTTATGCGGGAAGCCATCAGTGCTGAGCAGAGGCTAGTTGCCACCCTCCGTTATCTGGCAACTGGGAGAAGCCTTCAGGACTTAAAGTTCTCGACGGGCATCTCCCCCCAGGCTCTGGGCCTCATCATTCCTGACACCTGCTCTGCCATCATCCAGGTTCTGCAGGAGGAATATATGAGGGTAAGTTTTCTCCTTTAATCTCACATTTTATGTCTATAATGTATGCTAATGTCTTGTAGTTATCTCCTCCTTCCCTAATTACCATGTCTGGAATATGCTGTGAATGTCCCCTTTGCCCCCATGCATGATGTAAACTTTG
Organism: Rana temporaria; assembly: GCF_905171775.1. NCBI lineage: Eukaryota > Metazoa > Chordata > Amphibia > Anura > Ranidae > Rana > Rana temporaria. The sequence goes on along the minus strand of NC_053492.1, from coordinate 165,286,322 downwards.
ATGCCCCTTTTTTGGCCTACATGCATATTTCCCATCACTTACCTCCCCAGCATGCTATCCTGGGCCCCAACCTACCTAGTCTAGTCACTTCCCAATGTATTGTGTTATATCCATTGTAATGTCCCCCCCCTCCCCTCCAAAATGTGTTGTAAAGTCTATGTTCACCAATATTTAATTTTTTTTTATTTTAATTTTAGGACTCCAAAACTCATCTAGCCCTCCCCTCCAAAATGTGTTGTAAAGTCTATGTTCACCAATAATCAAAATTAAATTTTTTTAGTACTCCCAAACTCATCTAGCCCTCCCCTCCAAAATGTGTTGTAAAGTCTATGTTCACCAATAATCAAAATTAAATTTTTTAAGTACTCCCAAACTCATCTAGCCCTCCCCTCCAAAATGTGTTGTAAAGTCTATGTTCACCAATAATCAAAATTACATTTTTTTAGTACTCCCAAACTCATCTAGCCCTCCCCTCCAAAATGTGTTGTAAAGTCTATGTTCACCAATAATCAAAAATTTTTTTTTTTTAGTACTCCCAAACTCATCTAGCCCTCCCCCAAACTTGGGCACTGGCCCATCAGAGGGGGTGTTTAATGTGTTAATTGGCTAAATATATTTAGATATAATATGCTAGTTCCCAGAAATGTTATAATGCTTATAATGTCTTTGTATAATCTGCTTGCAAGGTTATGTGGCTAATTTTTTCTTTTTTTCTTCCCCAGCTTCCGTCCACACCACAGGAGTGGCAGTCTGTGGCTTTGGACTTCCAGACCCGATGGAACTTCCCCAACTGCGGGGGAGCCATCGACGGGAAGCACGTCCGCATCGTGCCTCCACCCCGTTCAGGATCCCAGTTCTTTAATTATAAGGGGTTCAACAGTATTGTGCTGATGGCGGTGGTGTCAGCACAGTATGAATTCCTTTTTGTGGATGTCGGGATGAATGGACGGGTATCGGATGGGGGAGCCTTCAGGCAGACGGAGTTCGCGCTTCGCCTTCAGGATGATGATCTGTCATTGCCACCGGATGACCAGAATGTAGAAGGCCTGCCATTTGTTTTCCTGGCTGATGAAGCGTTTGCCCTGGGACCCCATCTTATGAGGCCATTCCCTCAGCGCACCCTCACCCCAGAGAGGAGTGTCTTTAATTTCCGGCTGGGCCGAGCACGTAGAGTGGTTGAGAACGCTTTCGGCATCATGGCCAGCCGGTTCCGCCTTTTCCTCACCTCTCTCCACATGGCGGAATATAAGTGGAATACAATTATTTTTGCCTGCTGCATTCTCCACAATTTTTTGCGGAGACAATCTCCAAATTATATGGCCCTGGTTGGGCCCGAGGCACAACATTTGACCCCTGCAGAAACTTTGGCGGGCCTTGAAGCTGGCCACACAGGACTGCCCCCCCAGAGTGCCCGTGAAGTCCGGGACAAATACATGGACTATTTCATGGGTAGGGGGGCAATACCATCTCAATCAAATTTGCCCTAATTGTAGCTTTCAAAAAAATAAATCATAATCTTTTTTCTAAACTTGTTATGTCTTGCTTGTGTTGTTTGGAGTTCTTTACTAAGTGTAACTAAGTGTATTTTCATTATCAACTAGCAAACATTTCCCAGGTGACCCCCAAACCAAACACATAGAAAATTTTACGTATTTTTTGGAAAAACACCACACACTTTTTTGATGTTCAAAAGCTCTTTATTTTCTTAATTTTTTTATTTTTATTTTTTCATAAATACCCTACAAAAATTTTTGGTATATTTTCTCATACAATATACAATCATTTTTGTATTTTTGTTGGTCATTTTTCTCATACAATATACAATCATTTTTGTATTTTTGTGGGTGATTTTTCTCATACAATATACAATCATTTTTGTATTTTTGTTGGTCATTTTTCTCATACAATATACAATCATTTTTGTAATTTTTTTGGTTTTTTTTCTCATACAATATACAATCATTTTTGTAATTTTTTTGGTTTTTTTTCTCATACAATATACAATCATTTTTGTAATTTTTTTGGTTTTTTTCTTAATAAACATTAAAATCTGGTTATATTATTTTTTTTTTTTTTTTTTTTATTAAATAAAGTATAAAATCTTGTTTTATTATTTTTTTGGTTTTTTTTTTATTAAAGTATAAAATCTGGTTTTATTATTTTTTTTTTTTTTTTTTTATTAAATAAAGTATAAAATCTGGTTATATTATTTTTTTGTTTTTTTTTTTATTAAATAAAGTATAAAATCTGGTTATATTATTTTTTTGGTTTTTTTTTTATTAAATAAAGTATAAAATCTGGTTTTATTATTTTTTTGGTTTTTTTTAAATTAAATAAACAGCTAAATCTGGTTATATTATTATTTTTTTTTTTTTTTAATTAAATAAACATCAAAATCTGGTATTTAAAATTTTTTTGGGTATTTTTTTCAGATTCAGACTCTCCCCAAAACATCCAATACATTTTTTAATTTAGTTTCCACCCTCCTTGCTCTTTCGTTTATTTTTCTGTTGGCCAGATGTATCTCCTCCACCTCTTCTCTGCAGGCCCATATTTCGGAGATCAGCATCTGTTTAGTATGCCTGTCCAAGCCACCACCTGATCCTGAAATGTGGGACAAAACAATTTTTTTAAATTAGGCAGGCCTACATCTACATTACCTGAAGCTGGGTTAGTTATATGTTACTTTACCTGATGTGGTGGCAGGCTGCGCATCATCACCATCCCTCGGGGGTGTGGCTTGCTGGACTTCTTGCTCCCTTCTTGCTTCATGACGCCCTACGAGAATGAAGAAAATGGAAACAGGATTTTTATAGCTTATAGGCCTGAAAGAGGAATATGATTCACTTTATAAAATTTCTGGGACTATTGATGTTTAGAAAAACCCCTCAGGGCAAAACACAGGATTGAAGGCATTCACAAAGATCCTGACAAATCTTGTAGCTTTGGTCTACTTTTAAACATGTAAGCCAACAAAGTATACACTGGATCACCTCAGCTCTGTGTGAAGCCCAAAATGGGTTATTAAAGGGGACAACAATTATGCAAATGAGTCCACATGTGTCACCGACTGCTGAGCAGACTCTCCTTTTACTGTATATTTAATTATTAAAAAAAGTTTTGTGGTTTTAATAGCACATCTACATAATTTTCACGATTGATCTCACCACAATTTTAAAAAAATGTCATAATTTGTAGGATTTTAAACACAATATTTAGTCGTTCCGAATGGACGTCCAGTTTGACGACAAATTCTTGTGCATAAAAAAATATTACAGTACAACCTGAAATAAAAAACACATGGCGCGGAACAAATCTTACAAAATATATAACAAACTTACTTCTTCTAATCACTCTCCTGATCCTCTTCATTTGTTCCGGCTCACGTTTCTTAAGGTCACACCACCTTTTCCGGATCTGTTCCTTGGACCTTTTCACTCCAAATTTCTGATGGAGACTCCTCCTCACCTTCTCCATTATTTGGGCCTTGACCTTATTAGGGTACTTATATGGCCCATGCCTCCCATCGTAGTCCTCTGCTTTGAGGATGAGGACCATCTCCACCATTTCCTCAAAGGTCATGTTGGAGGCCTTACAACGGATTCGCCGTGCTGCCATATTCTCCATGTGCTTCCAACAAAAAAAAGATGGAAAAGGGGCGGGGAAAATACGACACCATGAACATCAGGGGCGGGGAGACGTGCGTAAAGTCCCACATGCGCGTGTATAAAGGGCTACCACGTGAGTAAAAGGGGCGTTCACAGTTTGTGGAAGACGGCGGAGATAACGATCGGGTCAAAGACCGGTATGTAACTACATTTTACATGTTTTTCATGATTGAATGATTTTGTGGCCTACATCTTAGGTTCATAAATTAAAACATAGCCAGTTTGAAATTTGAAGGTAATGGTCCGCTATAGTGCCGTCGTACGTAAACAACGCTTTGATTATGCATTTTGATCCAACTACTGTTGTGTGGGCAATCTCGGTTCTCATCAGGATGTCTTCTAAAAACAAGTCGGTTTAAACATGATGCAAATGGTCGCTTTTATGTCTTGACCAAACTATATCGGGAGTGCTTTTCTCTAACTAACGTTTCATACACAAATGAGGATGAGATCTGGCTTATTAGTTCGACACAACTGGTCATCTGTTTCCTAGGAACTGACCCAACATGATCTGCTGCCAATTCCACCTTGTCGTTTTTGCGACGGAAGATAAGGGGCGGGGGGGAAACCAATTTTTTTTAAGCATGGGCGGATGTCGTGTGCGGAGTGTATATAAGGCTCGAACACATGTAGCGTCCATACGACCGGGTTGCGTAAGAAAGACGTTTGAACGACAAGCGTGTAGGTATGCTTCGAACTTGGGACAGCAGTGGCATATTCAGGAAAGACAGACATTTAAAGGAGCAATAAGCCAAAATTGTTTGGGGCAGAAATAACTAACTTTACATTATATCAGTCTTGATTTCATGTCCTCATTGTCCCTTTTTGCTTTTAAGCAGCTGTAATCATTTGCATAAATCATCACTTCCTGGTTCTGCTCCCTCTCAAATTTATCAGGGGAGCTTGTCACTGTGGTCTAAGCTGTGTGTCTAAAAATCAACCAAAACAATGCTAATAATTTTAGAAATTAAAATATGCCCTGCTTTTATTTTTTTTGGGTTCTGTGTGTCTCTTTACTTCACAGAAACAATAAATAAATGTAAAAACAAAAGTGAAACTAGAGGCACATTATATGTATGCACTTGTATGTCTCTAGACACTGTAAACAGTCATTTCCTCCAAAAATATAGTTATCCATTAGTGACCCTTTAAGGGCTAGCTTGTGAGAAAGAGTAATTGACTTTATAGATTGTGTAGTGACATTATTTTTTTATCCTTGGTTTTGGACAGGAAAAGATGAATCTCTTTAACCGACCCGACTTCTTGGAGATCTTCATTGATAGGTGGCAAGAACTTCCTGTTCTGTGGGCCACCAAAGACCCCATCTCTAGAAATAGAGAATTGCGCAAAACTGCACTGGAGAGCCTGCTCCCACTTGTGCGGAGACAGGTGGGGTTTGATGTGACAACTGACCAGTTGGAGGTCAAAATTGGGACCTTGAGAGGCACCTACAGGAAGGCACGCAACAAGGTCTTGGCTTCGATGAGGTCTGGAGCTGGAGCAGGGCGGGTATTTAAACCCAAGTTGTGGTACTACAGCAAACTGAGCTTCCTGGATGAACACCTGGAGGTAAGGGAGTCACTTTCTAGCCTTCGCCCCAGAAGCCACAGAAGGTCCAGCCTTCCCTCCAGCCAACCTGCTGCTCCCTCTGCAGAAGAACCCTCTCAGCAGCCTTCCATCCTGGATGAAGATCCGGATTTGCCCAGCTGGAGCCAGGTATATAGTACTTTCAATGTGCAAATGTGTGGTGTTTAAATGTTGTTAAAGAGATGTAAATTAAGATATTAAAGGTAAATAAAAATTAGATCTAAAAGTGTTATTCCTAAAATTTGTCAGTATTGGCCATGAATTTTTGTGGTGTGATTGACCATAAAACATGGGTCAGAATGATTGGCTTAGCTAAGTCGTGACCAAAAAAAATGCAACAGTCAGGAGCTTAAATAAATAAAACAAAAATTTTTTAAAATAGTAAAACTTTACTTTTTTTCCATACACAGGACGAGACCAGGCAGCAGGAGGATCAGGAAAATGCCAGGCAGGAGGAGGACAGGGTGAGTGGCTTGGAGGAGGCTGCAGGCCCAAGTATCTTGGACGTGTTGGCAGGCCCAAGTATCAGTAACGTGGTGGCAGGCCCAAGTGGAGCGGATGAGGTGGCAGGCCCAAGTGGGTTGCACGAGGTTGCTGGGCCAAGCACAAGATGCCAGGTGTCTCCTCTTCGTCTGCGTCCGAGAAGGCAGGTGAGGGATACAAGGGTGCGTGACGCCTCACTAGCCCTCATTCGGGACGCCCATGCAACCCTGCAACAGCCTCCCACTGCTCAGGAGGGATTTGTCACAGTGGTTTTGGCCAAAATGTCAGAAATGACATTAGACCAACGCCTCCTCTTTGAGGGCCTCCTCATCACCCTCGCAAATCAGGGGGTGAGGGGTCTTCTCACGGAGGACACTGTGATTTGCCGCCATCCCCATCCTCACACACCACATAACTCCCAAGCTCCCCCACCTTCTTCTTCTTCTCATGCTCCTTCTCAAGCTCCCCCACCTTCTTCTTCTTCTTCTTCTTCTTCTCATGCTCCTTCTCAAGCTCCCCCACCTTCTTCTTCTTCTTCTTCTTCTTCTTCTCATGCTCCTTCTCAAGCTCCCCCACCTTCTTCTTCTTCTCATGCTCCACCTGAACATTCTTCTTCCTCTTCTTCTCCTGCTCCTTCTGAACATTCTTCTTCCTCTTCTTCTCCTGCTCCTTCTGAACATTCTTCTTCCTCTTCTTCTCCTGCTCCATCTGAACATTCTTCTTCCTCTTCTTCTCCTGCTCCATCTGAACATTCTTCTTCCTCTTCTTCTCCTGCTCCATCTGAACATTCTGCTTCCTCTTCTTCTTCTACTACTCCTCCTCCTTCTACTGCTCCTCCTCCTTCTACTCCTCCTCCTTCTACTCCTCCTCCTTCTACTCCTCCTCCTTCTACTGCTCCTCCTCCTTCTACTCCTCCTCCTTCTACTGCTCCTTCTACTGCTCCTCCTCCTTCTACTGCTCCTCCTCCTTCTACTCCTCCTCCTTCTACTGCTCCTCCTCCTTCTACTCCTCCTCCTTCTACTGCTCCTCCTCCTTCTACTCCTCCTTCTACTACTCCTCCTCCTTCTACTGCTCCTCCTCCTCCTCTACCTCCTCCTCCACCACCGTCGGCTACTCATCCTCCACCACCTTCGTCTACTCCTCCTCCTGGCATGAGTACTACCCCTGTGGCACCACCTCCAGCCAGGCAGAAGAGGAAGGCTGCTGAGAAGGCTGCAGAGAAGGTGAAAGAGCAGGCTGCAGGGAAGCCACCAAGGAAGGCCTTGAAGAAATCAAGAAAGTGACTCCCTTACTTCCATGTGGTGTACCAGAGTTCAGGCTGCTGTAGTACCACAACCTGGTGACATCTGCCTGCCCTGCTCCAGTTTCTGACCTCGGGGAGTCCAAGACCTTGATGCGTGACTTCCTGAATGAACCTCTCAAGTCCCCATTTTGGCCTCCAACTGATCACCAGTCACATCAGGCCACACCTGGCTGTGCACAAATGGCAGCAAGCTCTCCAGTGCTGACTTTTGCATATAAATTTTTTTTTTATTACCAAAATAAATGGTACATTTTTTTTTTACAGTTCATACTTGTCCTTGTATTTTTTTACATTTCAATTTTGCAAGTGAGAAGGCATGTTCTTATTTTTAAAAAATTGGATATAAGGTGTAATTTGAAAGGGACACATGAGATAAGACAAAGCAATAAGGTTTCTATGGGGGGAACTTGACATTACAAAAAATAAAAGGATTTGCATTTTTTAAAAATTTAAAATTAAGGTGATTAAAAGCAGGATTTAAAACACACGACCAAAATAAGGTGACAATAAAAAAAAAAAAAAATATTGAGTCCAGTAAGAAAAAGGTTCCACCTAATTTTAAGGAACTCTGTGTGAATATCGTAAAAAAAAATTATTATATTGCTGTTTTGTGCCCTTAGAAAAAATTGTGTAAAGCGCTGCAAATAAACGATTAAATAATGTTGGAAGCGACACGAATGTGCTATCTCCATTCCAAACGCTAGTTTTACCTATGTTGGTCTCCAGTGTCTAAGTTTTTGACAGGTTTCTTAGCATACACACGACCGAGTTTCTCGTTTAAAAAACAGCCCGATGAAGAACTCGTCGAGCCAAAATCCACTGCCATCGAGAAAATAGAGAACCTGCTCTCTATTTGCTCGACGAGTTCCTCGGCGGCTCCATCGGGCCGAAAATTTACACACGACCGAGTTTCTCGACAGAATCCGGCTCTTCACCGAGATTCTCGACGAATTCTGCCGAGAAACTCTGTCGTGTGTACGAGGCCTGAGAGTTTCTGTAATAATATTGATTTGGTAAGTCTATACAGTGTTATGTGGTGGAGGAATTTACACAACTTTTTGGATATATTTTTAGAGCGTGGATGTGGTTATCAATTTCTGTGCTGCACACCATGGTAAGTTATTTGAAGTTGTAATTTTTACCACAATTCTTTTTTTCACAAAATTTTCATTGTAATAGCTTATTTCTCTCACATGGCATGTGCATACCACAAATGACACCCCAAAATACATTCTGCTACTCCTCCTGAGTATTAAGATACCACATGTGTGGGACCTTTTTACTGTCTGGCCACATACAGAGGCTCAACATGCAGGGAACACCATCAGGTGTTCAAGGAGCATAAATTACACATCTAACTTGTTGTCACATTTTTTTTAATAAGATATTTCCAACACATGGCATTTACATAGCACAAATTACACCCCAAAATACATTCTGCTACTCCTCCTGAGTATAACGATACCACATGTGTGAGACTTTTACACAGACTGGCCACATACAGAGATCCAACTTGCAAGGAACACTGTCCGGTGTTCCAGGGACACATAGCATGCACATACCAAGAATTACACCCCAAAATACATTATACTGAGCGAAAGGGTAAACAAACGATTACCTGTGGTTTTAGTAGCGCAGTTGTCCACAGGAGGATAGCACTGGTCCAGGCAGCAGGCAGGGACTTGGTCAGCAATGACAAACACAATTGTCCAGGCAGCAGGCATGGATACTGTCCATATACAGTCCATGGTCAGTGCAGGCAGAGATATTGTCAGCAGTGCCAAAAATATTTGTTCCTGGTAGTAGGCAGGAACATGGTCCTTGTGGTGTGGTCAGTGCGACAGGCAGAGGCATGACGGCAGTAAGTTCTACAGGCAGCAGGGAGAACTAGGGCCTCGTTCAGGACAGAATGGGGACAGGGGTAGAGGCTTCTCCCACCCAAATCTCTTTGAAGCCTCTGAGTTTCCAGACCCCAATCTAGGAATGAGAAAACAAAAAAAAATGATTTCTTAATCCAGAAAAACTATTCTGGAGACCCTCACACATGTGAAACCCCTTTGTGGAATCCCACTAGTCCAGTAGCACGGTACAAGATCAGTCCAAGAGGCAAACAAAAAACATGGTCAAACATTCCAAGGTCAGTTCCAGATCAGATATGTACAGAATCGTTAGGCAGACACATGGTCGAATAACAGTCCAGGGTCAGTTCCAGATCAGATCCAGATCAGGCAGAGGTATGTTCAGAATTAGTAGGCAGAAGCATGGTTGAATAACAGTCCAGGGTCAGTTCCAGATCAGGCAGAGGTATGTATAGAATTGACAGGCAGAAGCATGGTCAAATAACAAGCCAGGGTCAGTTACCGAGCAGGCAGTGGAATAAGGGGTGTGAAGGTAAATGGCAGGAACTGAGGATTACATTTACCATACTTCACTAATAATTTACTGAAGTATGGTAACGGCAAAAACAGTCACCTATGCAGAAGCCTGGTTGGGAAGGACACTGGGGACAATAATAAGACGTGTCTCTTCTGACTCCTCCACTGGTACACACCTTACATTTTTTTTTTACGTCTTTGGCCTATTGGTTTGGGAAGGATTTTTTCTGGTGGGCTGTTCGGGACTATAAGGGCAGTGAAAATGTTCTCCTGGTAGCCAAGGAAGGGTTGGGGGTTACTGAGTTGCAGTAAATTATAGAGTTGCATATGGCCAAATTAAAAAAATAAATTGCTATTTTTTTTATACCAATGGTATATCCTTCTTGTGGCAAGGTAGGGTTTGAGTATTTGGTCGTTGAAGCTGACTCCCCCATAAACAAATTGTATTCATGGATGCATGTTGGCTTTTGGATGCGACCATTCCTTCTGGGGAATTCCACAAAGGTATTATTGTGTATCAAAGACAGCATGTAGACATCCCTTCTGTCCCTCCACTTCACTGCCAGAATCTCATTGTTTTGCAGACTTGCCGTCTCTCCTCTTTTCAACTTCATATTGACAAGTTTTTCTTCAAAATATTTTTATTGAAGGGTTTTCAACGTACAATCGCAACATTGCATAAGTGAAACATAAATGCATAAATGAAACACAACCAGTATTGCATGACATATAACTGAGCTGCTGGAATGTGCAACATTAGAACAAGAAAATCAAACAGAATAATCAAACGGCAAGTTGTGTCCATGACAATAGGGTTTCACATCAGTAGATTTATCAAACAGAGGGGGAAGGGCGAGCTGAGTAGGGAGGATGCTGGAAGAGCAGAAGGAAAGGTGAGGGGGGAGAGAAGGACCTGAGAGTATTAAACAACATCATTATCAACGGTTGTGGCTGTTGTTGTACCAAATTTTCCATGGGTTCCAGAGGGACATCACCTTAGTGTTCAATTGTTTACTTCTAGAGAGAATAGTTTCATAAGAGTGGTGGGTTTGTACCAGGTTAACTACTTCTGGGAGAGTGGGGACATCGTTTGATTTCCATTTTCTGGCGATCAAAAGTTTGGTTGCTAGGAGAACATGTGTGGTCACTAGTCTGAGGTTTGGTGGCAGATCATCAATGGTGAGGTTAAGGAGAGCTAGTTGGGGAGTCAGAGAGACGGGGAAACCAAGTATATCCCATAACATTGATTCCACTTTAGTCCATATTGGTTTTACAAATGGGCATTTCCAGAAAACATGTATGAGGGTACCCGGGGAGTTACACCCCTTCCAGCATAGATGGGATGTGTGTGGATGGAATTTGGACACTCTGGATGGGGTCATATACCATCTCATCAGCATTTTTTGGGCAAATTCCCATAATGCGGTGCAAGACGTGTATGTGTACACTGATTTAATAGCCGCTTGCCACTGGTGATCAGAGAAATGGGTTCGTAGATCCTCTTCCCAATCTCCAAAGGGTTTGGACTTTTGGAATGTACCTTTCTCCTGTAGAGTGGAGTATATCAAGGACATACCTTTGAGGTTTTGTTTATCTGAGAACATGTAGTTCCACAGGGTGATGGGGAGGGAGCCGTCTAGCGAAGGGTTTGCAAGAAGGCATTGTTGTAATCTATAGTAATTAAAGTAATCTGTGGTAGGTGCATTAGATTCCTTTTGGATGGTCAGAAAATAGGTATTGGCAATCAGGGAGCGAAGTTCGGACGTGTAAGTAGCTCGGACTGTTACCCAGTGTGGGATGTGTAGGTCTGGGGTTAGCAATTTTAATGTTGCAATAGGTATGGGGATAGACTTTGTTGGAAGAGATGCCCATTTAGTGGAGTGAATCGCTTTCCAAGTCTTGACAGAGGCTTGTACGGTAGGAGAATAAAGATTGAGATGTAGGCTTCTGCTAGGTGTACTGAACAACCATAGAGATAGGGTAGGGCCTGGGGTCATACTATTTTCTATATTACTCCAAGGTGTAGAGGGGGTTGGGGACATCCATTCTTTCAGTTGTGAGAGAATAGTGGCTGTATAGTAGTCCTTGACATCTACCTGACCCATCCCACCCACTGATCTGTGTTTGATAAGTTTTGTATGGTTGCATCTGGGTGTTTTACCTTGCCATAAGTACCTCGTCAAAATAGATTGTAGTGAGTTAAGATAAGAGTGAGAAAGCAGTATAGGGAGCGTACGAAAGATGTACAATAGCTTAGGCAATATCATCATTTTGAAGGCTGCGAGGCGATCAGCCCAGGAAAATTCATATTTGGAAATCTTTGTCGTCTCCCGGATCAACATTTGTTTAACTTCCGTGTAGTTGTGGGTGAACAGTCCCTTAGTGGATTTAGTGAGAGTGATACCCAGGTATGGTATCCCGGTATCTGCCCAGGGATAAGGGTGCAAATTCCTAATGAGTGTACTAGTGATTGCGTCTAGGCCCATGTCCAGGATGTAGGATTTACCTTCATTAACTCTATAATAGGAAACACTGCTAAAGCGTTGCAGTAGCGTTTGTACAGAAGCCAGGGAAGAAAGGGAGTCTGTAACCATCATTATGACGTTGTCAGCAAATAAATTAATTTTGTGCTCCATAGAGCCAATTTGAAAACCTTTAATCACTTTGTGGCGTCTGACATGTTCAGCCAGAGGTTCCATCACTAGGTTAAAAATTAATGGCGACAATGGACACCCCTGGCGGGTGCCATTGGTGATATGAAAAGGTTTGGAAAGCATTTCAGAGGTGTAGACTCGGGCTGAGGGGGAAGAGTACAATGCCATAATAGCGGACATTATGGGTCCCTGAAAACCAAACTTGGTAAGGGTCGCTTTCATATTGCCCCAGTGGACCCTGTCGAACGCCTTCTCTGCGTCAAAAGATAGCAGCAGAGAAGGCGTATGGGTCGACTCAGCAGCATGGATGATGTTAATGATCCTACGTGTTGCATCAAAGGTTTGTCTGCCTCTGTTGAAACCCGATTGATCAGCGTGTATGAGAATGGGCATCAGATCAATCAAACGATTGGCTATAAGTTTTGCGTATATTTTTGTGTCTATATTGAGAAGGGATATGGGGTGAAAATTTTGCGCGCTTGTGGGTTCCTTACCTGGCTTCGGCAGTGTGATGACTAGAGCAGATAACATTTCTGGAGGGAGAGAGGAGGACAAGGCAGCGTCATTACATACTCTAGTTAAGAAGGGCGTCAAAATAGATCCAAATTTCTTGTAGTATTCGCTAGTTAGGCCATCAGGGCCTGGTGACTTATTCGAGGGGAGATCTAAGATTGTACAAGTAAGTTCCGATTAGGTAAATGGAGCGTTTAACAGTTGAAGTTGATCCGCAGAAAGTTTAGAAAGGGCAATTTCATGGAGAAATTATGCTATGTCTTGGGGAGTGGGTTGGCTAACTGAAGGGTCGTCCTTTAAGGATTCTAACAGGTGAGCCCTCAGTTCTTGTCTAAGGAGGCCTAGTCGTTTTTTTGGCGTCAGGAGTAGGATTAGATTGATTTTGGGTTTCTAGCATTTTAATTTCAGATGTGAAATCGTCAAGGCGCTGTGCTCTCCTCCTCCTCTCTCTGGCTCCCAACTGAACAAAAATACCTCTTATGAACGCCTTGTGAGCATTCCATAAAACAAAGTTATCAGTAACAGAATCAGTGTTAAGAGCAAAGAATTCCGCAAGACTTGTTCGGATGAGTTCAGAATATATCGGGGAGTGGATGAGGGAAGCATTCGCTCTCCAGATCCGAGTTGTTGAAGAGGAAGGTGAGTCGGATAGAGTCAAGGTAACAGGGGCGTGGTCAGACCACGTAATAGTAGAGATTTCCGATGACGAGGCTTTGGGCAGGGACCATTTGTCTCCCAAAAAATAGTCAATCCGTGTATATGAGTTGTGGCGGGGGGAGAAAAAGGAATAGTCTCTCTCGCTGGTATGGTGGCACCTCCAAACATCATAGAGATCATGTGATCTGATAAAGGAGCCCATAGGCAATGGAATTCTACTGGAGCAAGCCGAGGCGTCCGGAACAATATTGAAATCTCCACAGATAATGAGATGTCCTTGCTTAAAACGATAATTTTTTTTCATCAGCTTGGATAAGAAGCTAATTTGCTTCTTGTTGGGGGCATACACCGTCACAACGGTATACCTGGTATTATTCAAGGAACAGTCCAGGGCTAAGTATCGTCCATTGGTGTCTGCTAGACTGCCATGGAGCGTGAATGACAGCAAGTTTTTGATGGCTATTAAGACTCCATTTTTTTTCTCAGGACCTGATGCTTTAAAGATGTTCGTAAATTGTTTGTTGGAGCAATGTGGCTCTGCTGTTATTTTGAAATGTGTCTCCTGGACACAGAGAATGTCGCAGAGAGAATTTCGTGCTGTCTTCCATAGAGATGATCTTTTAGCAGGGTGATTTAGTCCCTTCGCATTTATTGACAGGAATTTTGGCATTTTGTGAAGCGCTGAGGGTAATAAAATGAAAAGGCGGTACTTACAGTTCTTGTCAGGTTTTGAGGTACAGCAGTGGACCGGAAGGTGGTCTGTGTATTCAGGGTTGCGTGCCCTCAGAAATCAGGTTCTCTCCAGGGATGCAGGGAGGGAGGGAAACAGAGAGGAAATTAACAAACAGTCAAGGATAGTTAGCAACTAGGTCCGCGGGGGTACGCGGGGGTCAGTAGTAAACCAGATGAACTACTGAGCACTGTGGAGGGTGAAAGTTCGTGGATAACTGCAACGAGCAGGCACGGAACCGGAGTGCAAAAGTAAGATGAACATAATACTGTAGGTGCACTCACCTCATAATCACTTGGTAGCACTGGGGCGCCCCCTGTCGGAAAGCGAGGAAGTGCTACCCATCAGTGCTGCCTCATTAGTGCCCATCAGTGGAGCTTCATCAGTACCCATCTGTGCAGCCTGTCAGTGAAGCCTCATCAGTGCACATCAGTGAAGGAGAAATATTACTTTTTTTTACAAAATGTTATAACAGGCACTAATTTTGGGTGTTTTTTCATGTGTTTAGCAAAAAATTTTAAACACAGTGATGATTAAATACCACCGAAAGAAAGCTCTATCTGTCATGAAAATAAAATAGTTTGGGTGCTGTGTTGCATGACCATGCAATTGTCATGCAAAGTGCTACAGTTCTGAAAGCTGAAAATTGGCCTTGGCAGGAAGGGGGTGAAAGTGCCCTGTAGGGCAATGGAATCTTGTCATGAGGGAAAACAAAGGAAATGAATGACCTGGAGCTAACATGCTGATTAGAACGTCACAGTGGAGTCAGAACCTTGAGGTGTAATGCCGCGCACACACCATCACTTTATGTGATGAAAAAAAAACGTCATTTTTTGTGAAGTAAAAAACGACGTTTTTGAAACTTAAATTTTCAAAAACGACGTTGCCTACACACCATCATTTTTTCACAATGCTCGAGCAAAGCGACGTTACGTTCACCACTCTTTTCCATTGAAGCTCGCTTCATAACTAGCTTCTGGGCATGCGCGGGTTTAAAAACGTTGTTTTAAACGTTGTTTTTTGCTACACACGGTGATTTTTTGTGAAACAAAAAACAACGTTTTGAAAAACGACACAAAAAATTGAAGCATGCTTCAAATTTTTTTGTCGTTTTTCACAAGACATAAAACGATGTTTTCCCCCACACACGGTCATTTAAATTGGCATTGGCATTATAGTAAAATCAAAGACCAAATAAAAATTGTCATTCTTTTGTATGACGACCATGAGATAGAACTCCTATCAAGCCCACTATGTTTGTATGAGATGTTTTGCATATTTACTGATCTGGTTGGGGACTTTGGTGTAATTAGACTAGCACAGCTGTTTAACAACCTGCACCTTCACCTACGCTGTTTGTTTAGCTGACACAAATAATGTAAAAATTATCTGATTACATTCACCATAGTCTCTCCCTATTGCCACGTGAAAGATTCTAAATATACAGAGCAATAAACAGTAGGATTACATTTCATGACCTAGAAACAGTTTTCCTGAATGAATTTATATATTCTTTATCCACTGTGGGAATCACTAGCGAATGCTTTTTTTTTTTTGCTTTTATATCTAAATAATGTTATCATGCATTTATAGAAAGATTACTCTGCTGGTGAAATAACTCATGGGAATTTCGATTTGGGAAATTCAAATGAAATCTTTGCTTGAAAATAGTCACAAACAAAGCAGGAGTTGTAGTAAATACATACATAAATAAAGTACAAGAATAACTGCTTTTCAAATTTTAACACATAGAGCAATACAGCCTGGCTTTTTAGGACAAATTGATGTAATATGAAACCGCAGGTCCATTTTAAACATGATTAATAGTGATGAGCTGAACATATACCTGGGTTTGGTTCAGGGTGAGTTCAACTAACTTTACTGAAATAAGGTACTAAAGTAATGCCCCTCCCCATAAGAATGAGTAAGGGGTACATAGTACTCCTACTCATCCACAAAAAAAGGAAACAATATATAAAGAGTCGACACTGCTCTTTTTGACTTTATTTAAAAAAACGAAGTCCCATGGTGTAAATCCATCTTTAACGATAAAAGGGAGTTACCACTCCAGGTGGGTGTGCTGGACAATTAATAGCTTCTCAGGAGACCAGGAGTGCCAGCAATGCACAAGGCAAATTGTAGAGGCTGAAAGAATGGACAGCCGCAATTCCAAAAAAAAACTTGGGTTGTCTTTATTTTAAAACAGATGGCAAATGCACTACAAGGTACAGCAAAACAATGGAGATAGCAGCCTACAGGTTTCACACTGGAGTTAGTGCTTAATCATGGCTCATGATTAAGCACCAACTCCAGTGTGAAACACGTAGGCTGTTTTAAAATAAAGACAACCCAAGTTTTTTTTTTGGAAGTGCGGCTGTCCATTCTTCCAGCCTCTACAATTTGCCATCTTTAACCATGTCATCTAGTGATACTGATCCTCCGCAATCTTGATGAACAATGCCAATCGGCACACTGAACAGAAAATATGATCCGATGACACATTTGCTCACTAGGTCCCTAGGTGACAGCCTAATGTAAACAAAGGGCCAGGGTATGCCCAGTAATATCACTGACCGCATATGGACAGAACCATATTTGGTGGCCTATTGGGTGCAATATTTCCAAAGGGGGCTTCTAGATTCTGAAAAGTCGATTCGCCTGAAGATCCCTACAAACACCAAGCCAGGGTTGTGGGGAAGAGGGTGTCCCCAGACCATGTGAGGGCATGTGACCTGGCATGGTTCAGGATGGAGGTACATGCTTTTTACCCAACCCAGTTCTGGTCTGCCACACTGCATGAGTATGGCTTGGATTTTGGTGGGACCCCATGAACTTCACGCATGACTCCACAGTGCTAGTGGTGCATTGTGTTGTTGCGCAGTGACATGCTGTGCCATCAGTGCGCTACAGAAAAATGCAAGCTGCATTTTTCTACTTCACCTCACAACCCACCAGTAGTGTGGTATGAATGGCTTACATAGAATACAATTGTTTTCTAAATGCCCTAGTGGTAACCTAAATGTATCCAGTAATGAAAAATGCAGGTCACCATAAATAGTGTGACCCCTTTCACACTGAGCCGCAGGCAGTGTTAGCAGTAAAGCACTGCTAGTTTTAGTGGCTATTTACCACTGTTTACCGTGGTGCTATTCAGCCTAAGAAAGGGTTAAATGCACCAGTGTAGCGCTGCTGCTGAAGCGCTTTGCATGTGCTTCAGCAGCGGTGCCCATTCATTTCAATGGTCAGGGGCAGGGAGGAGGGGTGTATACACCCTCCTCCCCCGCCTCAAAGATGCTGCTTGCAGGACTTTTTTTAATGTCCTGCCAGTGCAGCGCCCCCCGTGTGAAAGCACTTGGGCTTTTACATTGCGGTGGCAGGGGAGGCACTTTTCAGGCGCTTTACAGGCGCTATATTTAGCCCTATAGCGCCTGGAAAACACTTCACTGTGAAATAGGTCTAAATGTAAGCAATGTAATTACCTGAAATTGACTTTTTTTCCACTTCAGACTCAACCAGAGAAAAAATAAAAAAAATAAAAAGGAGAACCAAGAAACGAGGAGAGGGCCATGCTCCTGGCCCAAACTTCACTTGCCCGTGTCATCTCCTCAATGGTTTCGCATCATAAGTGGTTCATATTCATTTAATTAATATTTGATTTATTTTTTCTTTTATTTCTTTTCTTTTCTTTCTTTTATTTCTCTTTATTTTTTTTCTCCTTTTCCCTTTTTCCCCTCGTACACATCAGTTATTAAAACATGCAACAACAAAAAAGAGAGGAAGAAAGAAAAGAGAAAAAAGACACAAAAAAAAAACAGAGCAACAATCCGAATCCGAGTGGAAAATGATTACCATCTCTTCCCCTCCCCTCCCCTTTCCCCCCCACCCAAATCCCCCCTGCCAGCCTCCTTTTTCTAGTTTCGGTGCCGTTTCTCCCTACGTATCACCTCTATAAACTATGGGCCAGATTCACATAGAATTACGCCGCGTATCAGCAGATACTCCGACGTAAGTCCGAATCTAAGGCCGTCGTATGTTTAAGTGTATTCTCAAACTGAGATACACTTAAACATGCCTAAGATACGACGGCCAGCGCCGTTGTATCTTAGGGTGCAATATCTACGCTGACCGCTAGGTGGCGCTTCCATTGCGGTCGGCGTAGCAAATGACTAGTTATGCCGATTCACGAACGTACGATTGCCCGTCGTAGTGATTTTACGTCGTTTCTGTAAGAGTTACGCGGTGTAAAGATAAACATGCCCCCTAGGTGGTGTACTCAATGTTAAGTATGGCCGTCGTTCCCGCGTCGCAATTTAAAAATTTTACGTCGTTTGCGTAAGTCGTCCGTGAATGGCGCTGGACGCCATTTACGTTAACGTCTAAACAAATGACGTACTTGCGACGTAATTTCGCGCAATGCGCATGCACAGTACGGACGGCGTGGGAACGCACCTAATTTAAATGATCCACGCCCCCTACATGGATCATTTGAATTAGGCGGGCTTGCGCCAGTGCACTTTACGCTACGCCGCTGCAAGTTTACAGGCAAGTGCTTTGTGAATCAAGCACTTGCCCGTAAAACTTG
Organism: Rana temporaria; assembly: GCF_905171775.1. Taxonomy (NCBI): domain Eukaryota; kingdom Metazoa; phylum Chordata; class Amphibia; order Anura; family Ranidae; genus Rana; species Rana temporaria. The sequence continues at coordinate 165,267,770 of NC_053492.1, read as the reverse complement.
CGGCGGTGTAACGTAAAGGAGATACGTTACGCCGCCGCAGTTATACGAGAATCTGGCCCTATATCTCTATCTCCTTGAGCCCCAGTTCACGCCAGGCTGCGTGAGAGAGACCGCCCGAGCTCGGCTGAACCCGCACAATCCCCCCCGCTGATAGTACCAGTTGCGAATCGAACCCAGTCATACCCAGTGAGAATCTGGGCCCAATATTAATGCGTTATACGCCAGTAGCTTCAGCATAACCCATTGTATATTTAAACCTTTTTGATTTCTCCCACTTCTCTTCAAAATCTTCCCATTTCTCTTTGTCTCTAAATATTAAATATTCTAAATTATAGATTTCCTCTACTCTGTTACACCACCCTCTCAATGATGGGCTCTCTTTTCCCTGCCAATTACGCGCTATCTGATGTTTTGCTGTGTTCAATAGTTGTAGGACCAGTGTCTTCAAATATTGTTTAGTTGGGGTTCGGGATCCATGCAATACGCATACCCATGGATCATCCGGAAGTTCATTATTTGTGATTTCTCAGATTTTTTTTCTGATCTCCCTCCAGTATCTTCTTATTTTAGGACAAGTCCACCAGATGTGGGCCATAGAGCCTACTTCGCCACAACCCCTCCAACACAGTTGTGATGCAATTCCTGAAAATTTGTGTAATTTGTCCGGCGTAAGATACCAGCGAACTAAACATTTATAGTTTAGTTCTCTAGCATCGTTGTTTATTGAGGTCTCGTGAACCCTTGTTATAATTTGATTAATCTCAAGCTCATTTACCCGTGAACCCAACTCCTCCTCCCATCTCTCGATAAATGGCAGGGCTTTCTGTGTTCTTGTTTCGTTTAAAATCTTATATAATTTAGATATTATGCCCTTTTCGATCTTCCCCTCGCATAATTTTTCAACGGGCAGAAGGTTTGTCTCTGCTCTAACCGGTTGAGGGAGACTATCAAAACATTTTTTTAGTTGTATGTACCGCCATTCGTTAATAAGCATCAATTCTTTTTTATTTTTTAATTCCTGGATTGTTAGGAGCTTATTAAGCTTCATAACATCTTTTAGTTGTGTTCTCTTGTAATATCCATTTTCCAAACCTATTTTTTTCCCCAGGTGGGAAATATTTCGTATCCGTTAAATGAATTAAGGGAGAATTATAAGCCCATTTGTTTTTTTTATGTAATTGATCCTAAAGTTTTAAGGCATGTCTCGTAATATAATGAGTTTCTGAATTGACTCCTCTGTACTGTGCCGGGACCCAGATTCATTTTCCCAATGCTACCTTACTCGATATGATTTCCAGGTGTACCCACCTCTTTTCTGTGTTATATTTGGCCCAATCCGTAAGACGAGACATTACAGTCACATAATGATATTTTCTTATATCCGGTGCCCCTAACCCCCCTTGTGACTTATCTTTAGTCAATGTGCTGAATTTGATACATGTTTTTTTCCCTCTCCAGATACAGGGACATTGGATTCTAATTTTTTTAAATAGGCTTGTGATATTGGGATTGGAAGCATCTGCATTTTGTAAAGTATCTTCGGTAAGATTGTCATTTTGAAAATATTTATTCTTCCACTCCAGGACAATTGCCCTGGTGCAATTCTATTTAGTTCAGTTTTAACCTCATTTAACAATGCTATAAAATTAATCTTTATAAACTTTCTATAGAAGTTGCTAGCCTGATTCCCAAGTATTTTAAACCTGAAATTGACTTGGTATTATTCTTTTTGCAGTCCATGTACTGTATAGTAGTAGCTGTAGTGTAGTGTGCTGGAGTGTGAGAGGGAGAAGCAGTACAAGGAGCCAATCAGTTTATACGCTGATAGGGAGAAACAGAAGAGTAATGAAAATATATGATAATCCCTGTGCTACTTCTCTTTTCACTGCCCAGTCATGGATCAGGATGAACTGGGTTGAATGATGCTTGTCACTGGTCAAAGACATCAAATGGCAGAACAAAGGGAAGGGAAAATCATGGTTTCATTGGAATAACTTTAAGTATTTTGATGAGGGAAACGCTTTATTTGAAACCAGTTGCTGAATTATAACAATTATCATTCTGAATGCTTGCTACCTACACCCCCCCCCTTTTTTTATACTTTTCATAACCACGTTTAATCTATATGTTCATTTTGGTTAGGGAAATTCCACTGCTATGTATCACATTATTATTTAATTTTTCCTGACCATAAATGTTTTTTTACTAAAATTAATGGCCCAGATTCTCGTATCTGGGCGTAAAACTGAGGCGGCGTAACGTATGTCATTTACGTTACGCCGCCGCAAGTTTTACAGGCAAGTGCTTTATTTACAAAGAACTTGCCTGTAAAGTTGCGGCAGGATAGCGTAAATCCCCCGGAGCAAGCCCGCCTAATTCAAATTAACTGGGTAGGGGGCGTGGATCATTTAAATTAGGCGCGTTCCCGCCAAATGTACTGCGCATGCGCCATCCATAAAATTTCCCGACGTGCATTGCGCTAAATGACGTCGCAAGGATGTCATTGGTTTCGACGTGAACGTAAATGGCGTCCAGCCCCATTCACGGACGACTTACGCAAACAACGTAAATTTTTAAATTTCGACGCGGGAACGACGGCCATACATAACATTGGTTGCCCCTCATATAGCAGGGGCAACTTTACGCGTCGCAAATTTAACGTAAACGCCGTAACTTCACTGCATCGACCGCGCGTACGTTCGGGAATTCGCGTATTTTGTTAATTTGCATACTCGAGCGGGAAAACCATGGAGGCGACACCTAGCGGCGAAAAAAAAATTGCATTTAAGATCCGACAGCGTAAGAGCCTTACGTCTGTCGGATCTAATGGTTATCTATGCGTAACTGATTCTAAGAATCAGTCGCATCGATACGATGGCCCAGATTAGGACTTACGACGGCGCACATTGCGTTGCGCCGTCGTAAGCCCTTTGAGAATCTGGGCCAGTGTTTTTTTTTTCTTTTTTTCTTTTCTGTTTTCTTTTACTACAGTGAATATTGATATTATCTGTATATTTTAATGTAAAAAAAGTTTCTATTAAAGTGGTAGTAAAGTCTTTACTACCACTTTTACCTACAGGTAAGCCTATAATAAGGCTTATCTGTAGGTATAAAGAATATCTCCTAAACCTGTACGGTTTAGGAGATATTCTCCTCGCAAAACGCCGCTGATTGTAGCGGCGCATGCGTAGCAGGGATCCTCGGCTAAAGTGCCGGCTGCCGCCGGACCTTGCCGGAATGAAATCTCCTGTGCGCATGGAGCGGCGATACCCGGAAGACACGCCGAGGCAAGATGACATCTCGCTCGGCGTGGAACAGGTAAGTTCTCTACACCTCGTTTTAAGGTAAGTATTTCATAATGAGCTAGTATGCGGTGCATACTAGCTCATTATGGCTTTTGCCTTACAGGTGTAAAAAAAATTAAAATAACTGTGGGTATACAACCGCTTTAAATAAAGAATTGAAATAATTAAAAAAAAGAAATGTAACATGCTGCGTCATTTTTCTACTTGGAAATATGTTTAAGTAAGGGAGAAAAATAACAATACGACGTCCACGGGCCTCCTGGCTGGTAGGGGGTGCGCGCACGCCTGACGCATCACTCGGGTGGCGATGCGCGTGTCTGGCGGCCGCGATGTCCGCCAGATACCCGTGATCGGCAGTTACAGAGCCAGGGATGTGGATCTGTGTGTGTCAGGGAGAGGAGAATGATGGTGTATCCCTTGTACATAGGGACACCGATTGGCTACCTCCCCCAGTCAGTCCCCTCCCCCCACAGTTAGAATCACTCCCAAGGGAACATATTTAACCCCTTGATCGCCCCCTAGTGTTAACCCCTTCCATGTGAGTCACATTTTATCAGCAATCAGTGCATTTTTATAGCACTGTTCTGTTTATAAATGTGAATGGTCCCGAAATAATGTCAAAAGTGTCCGATCTGTCGTCCGCAACATCGCAGATAACCACCATTTACTAGTAAAAAAAAAAAAATTCATAAATCTATCCCCTATTTTGTAGGCACTATAACTTTTGCACACACCAATCACTATACGCTTATTGTGATTTTGTTTACCAAAAATATGTAGAAGTATACATATCGGCCACGCCCCAATTTTTTTTTTAATTGGGATATTTATTATAGCAAAAAGTAAAACATATTGTGTTTTTTTCAAAATTGACAGTCTTTTTTTGTTTATAGCGCAAAAAAATAAAAACACAGATATGATCAATTACCACCAAAAGAAACCTCTATTTGTGGGGAAAAAAGGACACCAATTTTGTTTGGGAGCCTGGGCAAGAAGGGGGTAAAAAAGCCCGGTATTGAAGTGGATAAGGAAAAAAATAGGACATTGTGGAGTGGTGATATAACAGAGTAGACATGTAAATCTGGTGGCAGATGTGAGCAATTGAGGGTCTCCCTAAGCCCACTGCTACCTGTGTATTTTTCACATACAAATTTTTTTGATTGTCATTTACTGGTCTAATGGCTGAGATTGCAGAAACCCAAAACTGTGACAAAACTGCAGACAGGGTTTCAGCATATATAAAACATTTAGTTAAAGCGGAGTTCCAGCCTTTTAGTGTTTATTATAAGTCAGCAGCTACAAAATGTGTAGCTGCTGACTTTTAATAAACAGACACTTACCTGCTCCTTGGTCCAGCGATGCGGCCACCCCTCTCCGGCCAAGTCCTCTATTCATAGTGTGGTAACCCCCACTCCCCCCCCAAAAAAAATTACATGCCAAATGTGGCATGTAAGGGGGCGAGGAGTGCTTAAAGCGGAAGTTCCACTTTTGGGTGGAACTCCGCTTTAAGTAAATTACACATGCTGATTACAAGCGTAACAGTTCCAGACAACCATGGCCCTTAAGATTCTCCAGCAACCCTCTGCACACTGCCAGATACTCTCATGCCGCGTACACACAACAGTTTTTCACAACGTGAAAAATGCCATTTTCTAAATTGGTCATTAAAAACGACGGTGTGTAGGCTCCAGAGCATTTTTCTCGACGTGAAAAATGGGCATTACAAATTTAGAACATGCTCTAATTTTTCTTGTCGTTTTTCACGTTGTCGTTTGTAGGCTTTAACGTGCATGCTCAGAAGCAAGTTATGAGACGGGAGCACTCGTTCTGGTAAAACTAGCGTTTATAATGGAGATAGCACATTCGTCACGCTGTAACAGACTGAAAAGCACGAAGACTAAAAAACGCAAATCGTCTCTCACCAAACTAAACTAACTACTAGTTTACTAACACAAAGGGTGGCGCCATCTGAATGGAACTTCCCCTTTATAGTGCCGTACGTCCCCTCGTACGTGTTGTACGTCATGGCGCTTTGCTCAAGCATTTTTTTTCACGATCGTGTGTATGCAAGGCAGGCTTGACAAGAATCACGTAGAGAAAAACGTTGTTTTTTCTAGGACATTAAAAACGGTTGTGTGTATTTTAAGATTTGCATGCTTCTAGCAAACCTATGCATAAAACAGGGAATCTTGACTTGTATATATTGCAATACATGTTCAATGTGGCCAAGTGTTTCAAGTGATCCATCCCCAGCCAGTCTATATTCTGCAGTCTGTGCTAAATAGTTTCTTGCTCGTGGCATATTTTAAAAAGACAAAGGGGATTATTCACAAAGCAGATACGTCGTTGTATCTCTGAGTCTGGCCGGTCGTATCTATGCGCCTGATTCATAGAATCAATCACGCATAGATTTCTATTAGATCCGACCGGCGTGAGTCTCTTACGCCGTCGGATCTTAACTGCATATTTACGCTGGCCGCTAGGGGCGTGTACGCTGATTTACGCCTAGAATATGTAAATCAGCTAGATACGCCAATTCTCGAACGTACGCCCGGCCGACGCAGTACAGTTACGCCGTTTACGTTAGGCTTTTTCCCAGTGTAAAGTTACCCCTGTTATATGAGGCGCATATGCAGCGTACCAATGTTAAGTATGGCCGTCGTTTGCGTAAGTCATCCGTGAATGGGGCTGGACGTCATTTACGTTCACGTCGAAACCAATACTTCCTTGCGGCGTACTTTGGAGCAATGCACACTGGGAAATTCCACAGATGGCGCATGCGCCGTTCGTGAAAAACGTCAATCATGTCGGGTCAGGGTTAATTTACATAACACACGCCCACCTCTTCACAATTTGAATTAGGCAGGCTTACGCCGGCCTATTTACGCTACGCCGCCGCAACTTTCTTTTGAGAATACGGCACTTGCCTGTAAAAGTTGCGGAGGCGTAACGTAAATAGGATACGTTACGCCCACACAAACATACGCCATTCTACGTGAATCTACCCCAAAATGTTTGGGCTTAAATCCAAATAGCATATTTAGCTAAATCATATGAGGTGCTGGAAGGGTGTGACCACTAAAGATTTGCTTAAGGACAAGGATTCATGGCGGGCAAATATTGCAACACATGTTCCAAGTTACATAGTTACATGTTTGGTAGGGTTGAATAAAGACACAAGTATATCCAGTTCAACCCAGTAAATATGTGTCACTACCATTTTCAATATCCCTGTACATTGCACTTGCTGAGAAAAAAAGATAAAAGTTTTTGTAAATTTATCTACACTCCCTGCTGACACTATTAGCTGTTGGAGGGAGTGTTAAATCCTTACTTCTAACAGTAAAGAACCACCGTGTGATCTATTTAGAGACCTTACATTAAGTAGTTTTCTCCAAATGAGTCACCATTTAAAGATTTGTATATGGTGATTAGATCCGTCTTAAAGAGGTTGTTAAGTCTAGCTGAAATCAATGGTATGCTCTCTGCCTCAGGCATTTTAAATATTATATTCCTAAATACCTTTTTCCACAGATCCCCTGTGCTGTCACGTGACCTCCCTTCGCTCTCCTTCCCTGATCTAAGGAGAAAAGTGGGAGGGGCTGACATTCCCTTTTTATGTCAGCAGAGGGAAACCTCATGACCGCTCAGCTGTTCAAGAAGGTATTTAGGAATATCATTTAAAAAAAGTCGCCACATAGTGCTTTATATATTAGTAAACAAGGAGGGATGCCAGGGATTCTAACATAGTATTATACAGTGTACAGTAATAGTGGTAGGAGGGGCAGGGAGGAGATCGGATCTCACACTGAGTTGACAGGCAGGAAGGGAGGGGGAGAGACTCACAGCAGAGAGTGGGATGATGGAGGCACGTAAACTGACCACTATATCATGGATCAGCAGCCATGATAAACGGTCAGTTTACAAAGGGGAATACCGCACCAGGCAGGATCAGCCAGGTATTGGGAAAGATAGAAAGGAACAACTGTCAAGGCAAAGGCACTGTGCTATACCTCCTGCCTTAAAGGTAAAGAAGCATGTTTTTTGTAGTGTTACAACCACTTTAAGCATCTCTTCTTTAGGAAGAATAGGTTTAATGTTTGCAGTAGATTTTTATACCTTAAAGCGGAGTTCCAGCCACAAACTTTTTTTTTTTAAGTCAGCAGCTACAAACACTGTAGCAGGTGGATTTTAATAAGGACACTTACCTGTCCAGGGAGCCTGTGATGTCGCCCCCCCCCTGAAGCCGATCTGCGTTCTGTCCATCAGATCAGGTGCAGGCGCTGCCAATCTAACTAAGGGAAACTGGCAGTGAAACCTTTGCGGCTTCACTGCTAGTTTCTTACTACACATGCGCGAGTCGCGTGGCGCTTTTTTTTTAATGGCCAGCTTGTCCCAGAAGACAGCGGCAGGGGATTCACCACACAAGAGGACGTGATGTCCTGCGTCACAGCATAGGTGGAACTGAAGTACACTTAGTACTTCCAAAAAGATACTTTAGAAAAAAAATGTAGATATCCAAAAACGAGGGGTGAAAGGGTGGTCTTTCATTTAAGACCACCTCTCAAAAGTGGGTGGTATTCCGCTTTAAATCCTCCAGCATCATCACTAGCTTTGTTGCACTTCTCTGGGCTCTCTCCAATTCAAGCACATCAAGTTGCCATTTGAATCAAAGTTATCCCTATCTGGCCAATCCCTATTTTACTTTGCATAGTGCCAAATACTTGGTTGCTCATAGCTTATCTTAGAGGAAAACAGTTATCGAAGATGAAGAAAAGCTTCCAGTGTAGGTATTCCTACTCTCAGTCTAGCTTTTGGTTTGCAGAAATTATAATATACTATTTAGAAAAAACATTTTTATGATTTTTTTGTTTAATGAATGAATAATTAGACTACAAATAATGTTGTTATAAAATGAGTATGAAACTTTTTAAGAAGTCGAGAGTGAATAACATCTTAGGCATTTGTTGGCACAAGATATTACTGAGGTGGAACCTTTTCATGCTTTATCTATGCTGGCAACAGTCCAGGACTGGAGTTTCAGTTTCTTATTATAAGGAATTTAAAGATATCCTATTTCCTCATTTACAGTATGTTTGTATGCACATTTTTTAGCTGATGATAATAATCCCCAGGCAGGGACAGTGAAATTGACTGTTATTTCCCTAAATTGCATCCGGAGCAGCGCAGCACCCCCTCGTCCAAGATGGTGGCGGCCCACTCCTCGGGGACACATGCGGCCTCACACGGAGCTTCTTCCCAGTGCTCCACCTCTGCCATGAAGACCAGGCAGAGGGCCAGCTCTCCCCCGGATTCTGATACAGGCTCCATCCGTTCTGCCTGTCATTTCCCAGACTCACATCATTCCTATACAGGCTGGGACATGGAGGCCTACATTAAGGCCTTGTCTACTAGGCATGATTTTGAGGCCTGTGTACAGAGGATGGAGCGCTCCTACAAACAGGAGATCTCTGAGCTGCGCAGAGGTGCCACAGACAGGCTGGAGGAGGTGGAACACAGCGTGGAGGAGACTGTTTCTACCCTGCAGGCTCATGAAGCTATTTTAAATGATCACACGGTGCAGATCCAACAGCTCATGCTATCCCAAGACGACCAAGAGAACAGAGCCAGGCGCAATAATATACGCATCCGCGGCCTCCCTGAGTCGGTTGACACCAAGGACTTGGTCCCGGTGGTCACTGCCATATTTAATGACCTGCTTCAGAAAGACAAGGAGGCTGCGATAGAACTTGATCGACTTCACAGAGTCCTGGGACCCAAGAATCCCAGCCCGGATCACCCCAGGGATGTGATTTGTAGGGTTCACTTTTAGGCCATAAAAGACGCCATCATGCAGGCTGCTCGTGCACAGAGTCCATCCACTTTAACAAAACCTGTATCCACCTGCTACCTGATGTCTCCAAGCTAACCTTGGACCTGTGCCAGGCCCTGAAGCCTCTCACTGGAGCCCTAAGAACTAAACATATCAAGTATTGTTGGGGTTTCCTCTTTCAATTGTCTGCTTCTCATGAAGGAAAGTCGGCGGTGTTCTGCACGCTGGGGGATCTCCTCAAATTCCTAGGGACTTTTGAGCTTCCTCAGATACCTCTTCCGGACTGGCCACTGCGTGCTGCCACTCCTGGATTTCAAGTTTTCTCCGGCTGGAAGAGATCTAAGAAACCTATACGTTCCAGGTCGGGGGCCTCCAAGTCACCCGCTGAATGATGAGACTTCATTCATCTCGTATCTCTGTCTTTCTTTTTTACAGGTTTTAGTCCGCTGAGATCTTCCTCTGTTGGGATGTGCGGTTAGGATGGGACGCTATGCTGTGGACTGTTATCTGGCTGGTCGTACAGGGGAGATAAAGTGATAAGTGCTTTTGCGCTACTACGAACCCTTAATGAATAATAACCTAAACTAAATAAATACAGTGCAGCAAAACCTAATAGTGTCTACAATACACAAATACAGTAATCAATAATAAATGGGATTCTGCGCAACGTATCACACAAACATGGTAAGTGTAAACAAAAAACAAAATCAAAATAGTGAGTGAATACTAAATAATGAACGATGAATAGTAATAATAATAATAAGAGAGCTCGCAAGCTCAGTAAGCATGAAGCCAAAAGTGCAAGTGCAAAAAAAGTCCCAAAAATATTAAATTGATGAGTGATAATATCACCAATACCAATATAGAATGGTAAAGTGGTGACGTGCAAAATAGTCCTATAATGAATGAATAAGCGAAGCTGCCAAATGGAACTGCTGTTGTTGCTGAATCTCCACTTAATCAGATCAGGATATGTAGACAAATGAATACACACATCCCTCCCTGGGCTCACAGGACTCTTACCTCCAGGCTAATAATAAAGGGCATCTAGTATAAGCCTCCCCAGCTTACGTCACTCCAGGTGTTTGTCCGTCCAATCCCTGGATTGGACGGACGTACACCTGGAGTGACGTAAGCTGGCGCTGTGGACGCCGCTCGTTTTTTAAACATTGCTGCACGATTTTATTGCGCTTGATGTAAGCACAGTTATTTCTTTTAATAAACACCCCTGAGTCTTACCTACTTCACTATTGGAGCCCCTCCTTTTGTTTTGCTTTCTCCTTTTCCATCCGGGTCTGAGCACTGTCTGGACTAGCTGAGGAAACATACACCCGTTTTGAAGGAGGATTGGCTATGATCATCCATTGAGGACTGCCAGGGAGGCTTATACTAGATGCCCTTTATTATTAGCCTGGAGGTAAGAGTCCTGTGAGCCCAGGGAGGGATGTGTGTATTCATTTGTCTACATATCCTGATCTGATTAAGTGGAGATTCAGCAACAACAGCAGTTCCATTTGGCAGCTTCGCTTATTCATTCATTATAGGACTATTTTGCAGGTCACCACTTTACCATTCTATATTGGTATTGGTGATATTATCACTCATCAATTTAATATTTTTGGGACTTTTTTTGCACTTGCACTTTTGGCTTCATCCTTACTGAGCTTGCGAGCTCTCTTATTATTATTATTATTATTCATCATTCATTATATAGTATTCACTCACTATTTTGATTTTGTTTTTTGTTTACACTTACCATGTTTGTGTGATACGTCGTACAGGGGAGATGTCTGACCCTTCAGTTGGGGGGGGGTTTCCCTGTTTATCCTGACTATGGTCCTTTCCAGCATGGCGGTCCCTAGTTGTTCTTTCCTTATTTTTAATGCGCAGTTTTTACTTTCCCAACTGAGGCGGCTCCCCCCGCCTTTCCCTTCCCTATTCTCTAGATAATTTTCCCTGTTACCTTGGTGTGTCCAGATGTTTTCCACTGGACCCTTTGGGATGCTGGGACTCTAGAGTACATGCTGGGGGCCCACCCCCTCTGACTTGTATGCATTTTGCGTTTTATTACATAGTCCCATTGGGTCTCGAATTGTTCAGTTTACCATTATTACTTGTTGTATATTGATCTGTCACGGTGTGTGTGGGAATCTTTCCATGCAATGACCGTGACCCCCCACCTAGGCCTTTCAGCTACCTTTGTGGTATTAGCTGAAATGTTGCCAGCAACATTCTTAGTGTGGCCTTTTGGCCCTTTTTTTTCTTCACCTTTTTCTTTTTCCTTTCTTTCTTACTTTCCTTTGGACTCCTAGCCCAGTGTTGTCCCTTTCCCCCTTCCTTTCCCCTGGAGACCTACCAGGAGTGTGCTCACTCCTGGTAGGTATCTATACACCCCTTGTGCAGCTATTTTCATGGCTACTCCCGCTTTCTTGACAGTATTCTCCCTGAACTGCAGGGAGTTCAACACCCCAGAGAAGCGGAGGCAGATTGTATTTCACAAATTGCGTACCCAAATTCTCCTCCTTCAAGAAACCCATTTTAGGTCCGACTCTATCCCCAAGCTTTTTCACAAACATTATCCCACTTGGTTTCATAGTACTAACCCTTCCGCAAAATCCAAATGGGTTTTCATTGCATTCCATGCCTCATTCACACCAAATGTAGATTCTGCAGGGAGATTTATTTTTCTTAAGTTGTCTTATAAGAATGTGGTCTACACTGTTATTAATGTATATTCTCCTAACCAGGACCAACTGCAATTCTTCTCCTCTATGATCTCACGCTTGCGGAAGTTTGGCACGACCAACATGATACTGGGTGGTGACTTCAATGCTGCTCTGATACCTCGCATTGACACGTCGACCGGTAAGTCCTTGCTCTCTCTGGCTACTCTGACCAAGCTGCGTACTCTTTTTGCTGAGCTCTCCCAAATAGATGTGTGGAGGGTCTTACACCCCACTGCTAGGGACTACACATATTATTCCCCTGTGCACTCTTCGTATAGCAGACTGGACTATATCCTCATTTCACAATCTCTGTTGGACCTTTCCCCCAGTGCATCTATTGGTCTCACGCTTTGGTCGGATCATGCCCCTATACATGTTTGTTTGGGGAAGGTTCCCGCCCCCAAACCCAGATCCTCTTGGAGACTTAACGACAACTTGCTCTCGGACCTGACATGCACTGACGATATCATTCAGACCATCACCAATCCGCTTACAAAGTGGGAGGCCCTTAAATGTGTCCTTAGGGGCAAATGTATTCAGCATGGGTCCAGGCTCAAAAAAGCCCGCTCGTCTTCTTGCCTCTATCGCATCTGTTGAGGACTCCCACAAGCGTTCTCCTGATGCTGCCACGTTGGTTGATCTAGCTAATGCTCGGAGGGACCTCTTGCAAATTTTTGCTAAATGCTCCTTGGTGGCGAGGGACAAGGGGCGTTTTATGCACTACTACTAAGCTAACAAATACGGCAGACTCCTGGCGAATACACTGCAACCGCGTCAGGGTAGAAAAAACATCCCTTTAATTATCTCCCCCAGCAGGGACAGGTTATTGGCTAACTCTGCCATCGCTGAGGAGTTTCGCCAATACTATGCAGGCCTTTATGATCTTCCTCCTCATACCCCCACGTCCCCATCCCAGTTTGATGACCCCCCCATGTGACATGTCGTCTTACATTAGAGACACCTCGCTTCTGACTATCCCAGCCTCTGCTGTTGTGGAACTGGACTCCCCCTTACAGTTGAAGACTTTCAACTGGCCATTAAAAAAATCAAAAATGGCAAAAGCCCTTGCCCAGATGGGTTTACCTCACGTTTTTATAGAATTTTTGCACCCCAGTTGGCTCCTCTTCTTACAAAAGCTTTTAACGCCATTGATGAAAATTCCTCTCCTTATTCTACTCTCCTTCTAGCCCAGATAGTAGTCTTCCCCAAACCCGGTAAGGATCCATCCCAATGCTCCAACTATAGGCCGATATCTCTTTTAAATATTGATTTAAAACCTTTCGCGAAAGTCCTGGCTGACCGCCTTTCTCCATTATTGCCCAACGTTATACATAGGGATCAGGTGGGGTTTGTCCCGGGACGTGAGGCCCGTGACAACACTACCAAGACCATACACCTTATAGCTTATTCCCAACGCAACCGTATTCTGGCATGCCTTCTCTCCTGTGATGCGGAGAAGGCCTTTGATAGGGTCAGCTGGCCATTCTTGCAGTCCACCCTTGCTCGGATAGGTCTAGGTCCGAAAATGCTTTCTCGTATCTTGTCTCTGTACTCCACTCCTTCTGCCTCTGTCTCAGTTAACAGAGTTCAATCGAGTGTGCTGTCAATTAAGAATGGCACTAGGCAGGGTTGTCCTCTTTCCCCCCTCCTTTTTGCCCTGGTAATAGAACACTTAGCCCAAGCGCTTAGAGCGAATCCGAGCTTACACGGGATCCAAACATCCTAATCCCATTGTAAACTCTCCCTATACGCGGACGACTTGCTTCTTTATGTCACTCAACCCCCCATTAGTATCCCATTTATTTGTCTGAGATTGACCGGTTTGGCAGACTTAGTAACTATAAATTAAATGTATCCAAAATGGAAGCGTTGAACCTATCCCTACCGCAACCTGTTCTTGTCAATGATTCCACAGGCTCCTTCGTAACGACCGCAGCTGCTGCGCCCCCTAGAGTGACCTGGCTTACACGCATTAGACAGCTTACTGCAAGACGCTTCATGACTCTGGACAAGTTCATAGACCCCTAACCGGGTTTGAACAACTTTGTTCTTTTCCAAACACCCAGCGGCATTCTCTTTCTTTGATTTATAAGATAATTCTAGGCCACACCCACGGTTCCCTCCCTAAATTCATCGCGGCTTGGTCGAGATATCAGTGAGGCAGAGTTGCGCAAAGCTTTTCTCTACACTTATAAATCCTCTATACCAAGTTATGCTCAGGAAAAAAATTATAAAGTGCTATCACGATGGTATCGAGTGCCAACCACCCTCAGGATTATGTTCCCTTCAGCCTCTGACTCTTGCTGGAGTTGTGCCTCAGCTACGGGTACGTATTGCCACATCTGGTGGGATTGTGATATGATTCGCCCATTCTGGACCCAAAGTTTCCAAATTTATTCTGTCCTTTATGATGAGCCTCTCACCCCTTCTCCTTTTATAGCCCTCCTCTCCATTCTCCCTGGTACTACCAAATTCCAAAAACATACCCTTTTAAAATTCTGTCTAAGTGCTGGGCGGCAGTTGATTTCTAGACATTGGAAATCGTCCCCCCCCCGACTATTGTCGAATGGATAAACGAAATGAATGGCATTATGCTTATAGAAGAATTACAAGCCAAATCCCTTGATAGATACGCTAAAGTCTCCTTCACTTGGAGTGTTTGGAGGCACTACTCCACCTCAGATAAACTCAAGAACAGACTCCCGCCCACATTGGCCCCATGATCCCTGGCGGGCTCCAGCCTATGGGCCCAAACTATGTGGAGGACCTTGCTTTCAGTTGATTTGATCTTACCTTAACCTGTCTTAACTTAATATTATTAAATTGTATTTTATTTAACTTAAAAGTATGCATTCCTCGTGGATTTGAGCACACCGTCTCCCTTACCCTGCCCTTTACCCCTCCCCCTCCCTTCTTTTCTTCTTTTTCTACCTCAGGCTTTCTTTTCCCTTCCTTTTTGTCTTCTCATTTTCTTTCTTGGCCGACTCTCTCTGGCCATACCTTTTCATCATGTACACTCCGCTAGTTTAATGTGTCAGTTGGTTTTCTTTTTTTTTTTGGGTGTGGTATGAATCTGTCTAGGTATCGAAGCCATCTGCATGTCCATCTTAGTTTTCTTCCCTCTACTTCCCTGGGCCATGGATGCAGCAGGATCCCATAGGGGCGTCCAGGTCGGGGGGGGGGGGGGGGTCATTATTGGTCGCAGGTTGGCCTTATTTGCTTATATTTGCACTACTAATTTACCAATGTGGTAACTGTTTGTACCCACTTACTTCTATGTTAAGGAATGTATGTGTTTTATATTTTGCGGATCAGGCTGCCCTTTGTCGGGCATTCGATCCGATTTCGTTTACTTTCTATTTAAACTTGTCTGAAAATACAATAAATACTTATTGAACCTAAAGGGATTCACTATTCCACTTGTTTTACAGAGCGCCGGATCATCTTAAAGGCTCTTCACTGTTAGGCTGGAAGTTCGGGACCTAAATTGTGTGGCAGAGGATCCCTGACTATCCATCTTTCGTTCTTAGACGGTCTGTGGCAGAGACTATTCTTATACTGTCCGTGCATCATGTGAGAGGGGCCAATCCAGGTGAGCAATACCCACTCAAGAGAGAGTGGTGAATACTGGAACTTTAGATATGTTTGTGCATTCTGTACCTCGTACCTGAACCTTCCCCTTCTCTCTATACTCTTTGCTTTCTTGACAAGTTTTATGCAGCAAAAATAAATAAAATGATTTTACAAATAAATATCTGAAAAGTGTGGCAAGCATTTGTATTCAGCCCCCTTTGCTCTGATACCCCTAACTAAAATCTAGTGGAACCAATTGCCTTCAGAAGTCACAAAATTAGTAAATAGAGTCCACCTGTGTATAATTTTATCTTGTTATAAATACAGCTGTTCTGTGAAGCCCTCAGGGGTGTTTTGGAGAACCTTAGTGAACAAACAGCACCACAAAGGCCAACAAACACACCAAACAGGCCAGGGATAAAGTTGTGGAGAAGTTTAAAGCAGGGTTGAGTAATAAAACAATTATTTATTCAAAAATGGAAAGAGTATGACACAACTGCAAACCTACCAATACATAGCCATCCACCTGAACTGACAGGCTAGGCAAGGAGAGCATTTATCGGAGAAGCAGCCAAGAGGCCCATGGTAACTCTGGAGGAGATGCAGAGATCCACAGCTCAGGTAGGAGAATCTGTCCACAGGGCAACTATTAGTTGTGCACTCCACAAAACTTGGCTTTATGGAAGAGTGGCAAGAAGAAAGCCATTGTTGAAAGAAAGCCATAAGAAGTCCAGTTTGCAGTTTGCGACAAGCCATGTGGGGGACACAACAAACATGTGGAAGAAGGTGGTCTAAAAGCAAAATGGTATGTGTGGTGGAAAACTAACACTGCACATCACACTGAGAAAACCTCCCCACTGTGAAACATGGTGGTGGAAGCATCATGTTGTGGGGAAGCTTTTATTCAGCAGGGCCAGGACAACGCTGGTCAGAGTTGATGGAAAAATGGATGGAGCCAATTACAGGGCAATCTTAGAAGAAAACCTGTTAAAGTCTGCAAAAGACTTGAGACTGGGGCAGAGGTTCAACTTACAGTGGGACAATGACCCTAAGCATACAGCTAGAGCTATAATGAAATGGTTTTGATCAAAGCATATTTAGGCGTTAGAATAGCCCAGTCAAAGTCCAGACCTAAATCCAATTGAGGATCTGTAGCAA
The DNA here is from genome assembly GCF_905171775.1 of Rana temporaria. Taxonomy (NCBI): domain Eukaryota; kingdom Metazoa; phylum Chordata; class Amphibia; order Anura; family Ranidae; genus Rana; species Rana temporaria. The sequence continues at coordinate 165,251,175 of NC_053492.1, read as the reverse complement.
GACTTGAACATTGTAATTCACAGATGCTCTCCATCCAATCTGACAGAGCTTGAGCTATTTTGAAAAGAAGAATTGGCAAATATGTCACTCTCTAGATGAGTGAGTGAGTGAAAAACTTATATAGCGCAACACATGCAAACTGAATCGCCTCTTGGCGCTGTATCCATTCCGTGAGTGAAACCCTTTGACCTCAGAAGAGATGAGTTTTAATCCCTCTCCTGAAGGCCAAGTGGTCCAACTCCAATCGAATGGTGGTTGGTAGAGCGTTCCACAGTCGAGGTCCCTGGACTGTAAACCTTCGATCTCCTTTGGACTTGTATCTGGCTTTGGGTAGATGTGCAAAGCTGGTAGATACCTAATAAGACTTGCAGCTGTAATTGCAGCAAAAGGTGGTTCTACAAAATATTGACTCAGAGGGGCTGAATACAAATGCGCCCCACACATTTCACACATTTATTTGCAAACAATTTGGAAAACCATTTATCATTTCCCTTCCACTTCACAAGTATGTGCCACTTTGTGTTGGTCTATCACATACAATCCCAATAAAATACATTTATGTTTTTGGTTGTAACATGATATTTCAAGGGGTATGAATACTTTTTCAATGCACTCTATACTGTATATATAATTTGGTGGAAACAAAAAATATATATATATATATATATATATATATATATATATATATATATATATATATATATAAAAGAAATATATGCATATGTTGGGTTTGCCACTGTTATATAGACACTAGTGCCTCTAGTACAATGTCATACTTCCTTTACTTACAAAATATAAGCTGCTGAAATTTAAATCGGTTGCATTCATCACATTTGCATCTGGCATCTATTTCTGTGGCATACCCATCAAAGTGTTAGAGAAATGGACCATTGCAAATATGTGGTGTTCATTTTCTGTTGTCAGGGAACTCCTGTGAGATGTTTTGCACACAGAATTGCACAAGCACAGCCTTTGCCATGAGCGAGCACGCGCACGCACATGAGTGAGAGCGCGCGTACACGTACGAGCCTAATTCCCCTTGGCGCCAGACAGCCTATTTAAAGGGAGTCTGGGCTCTTGTGCTTTGCTGACTGATCTTCAGCTGTGTTCCTGAATCCTGCTCTGATCCTGTGTCCTCCCAGTATTTAGACCCAGCTTGCTCTTGACCTTGGCTCTGTGTTCTGTTCCTGTACTATTGCCCATCTCTGACCCGGCTCTATTCCTGACTCTAGCTCTGTCTATGATTTGGTACCTCACTGCCCGCCTGCTGACGAACCTGGCTGTCCTTGAGACCTTGCTCCTGTCTATATTCCTGGTTGCTGTTAACTCTTGGTTACCTGCCTGGCTGTTTCCTGCTCCTGCTCAGCTCATTACAGTCTACTCCAGGCTGCTGAACCCTGCCAAGCTGTTCCACTGGGACCTCCTGCTCCAGGCACTCGTGTCCCTCTTGTCCTTCGGTCTCCTCTGTCTCACCTTCAGCGGAGCCAGGACAGGAGATATAAGAGAGGCTGACCTCATCAAATCAGTCTGCCATCTGATCCCTGACACCTGTTATGCAAACAGATTGGTTTAGAATAATGAGTGCAAATTCCAGGATTTCTGATTGGATGGCTCCTTTGGATTCATGAGTCCGTAATTTCATGGTTCTTATATTTCATATAAAGATTATTGGAACAGTCTAATTCCCCATTTATTAAACTATGCAAAGAATGTGTCTTTACATTGGAATTTATCAACGTCCTATCGTGTGGTTTAATCAGATAGATCATATAATGCACATGGAGGAACTAATGCAGCACAACCACAGAAATCTTTAGAATCTAATATGTGGAATTTTTGGAAATAACCTAAAACAGCTACACAATATTCACAGGCTTACTGTGCCTTGATTTATTTGATTTAATCAATAATTATTAAATTTGACCCTAATGCCCCGTACACACAATCTGGCTTTTGCCCGGTAAAAGAGAACATGTTCTCTATCTAAACTCTGATGGAATTCCTCAGAATATCCGATGGAAAAACTCTGATGGGGCATACATACGGTCGGAATTTCCGATGGAAAAAGTCTGTCTGACTTTTTCCATCGGAAATTATGATCGTGTGTACGAGGCTTTAGACGTAGATTTTTTTTTTGTTCTTAGACTGTTGAGCTCCATGGAGATATATTTGTTTATCATTTGAACATAGTGGAATTGATCATTCCCCTACCATTTTTTCTTTCTGTTTTTTGTACTTTTTTTGCTTATGTATAAGTTTAACTTTAATGTTTGCATGACAATTGGATTGGAGAATGTTATGATGAATATTTTTCAGATAAGGAAAGCATTTTTCTATCAATAAAAATGTAGTGAATAAAAAAAAAAGAAAAATCTGCTCCTAATTGTTTCATATCTACAGATAAACATGACTATAACCCCTGTTTGAAAAGGTACAACCAGGGTTCACTTCCAGTCTACTGAATCCAGTTTATTCACTTTTAATTCTAACAAGGACATTGATTAGTAAATACGTGGTTCTGATTTAAATGTCAATTGCATTAAAATATACTCTCTCACAATTAACATTTTTACTATTTCCAGATATAGGCTTGATTTCACATTTTATTCTAATCTGTTGATGTTTTACATTTTGATTGAAAGGGAAGTCAGGATCTCAGATTTTTTTTCAGACGCTGCTTAAGTAGTTTTGTAATATGCAACGATTGTGTTGGATAGAGAGAACAATATCATCTAGATGCATCTGCTTATCTGCAAAAAGTGAAACCTTGGAAACTGAGGGAGATAGTCATAAAAATATAATCAACTTCAAGCACAGAGAAGTGCTAATAAGACATAATAATATAATAAAAGAAAATTGGACTGAGATTTTCCAGCTGAACACTGTCTTTTTCATATTTTTTGTCCTGGCTGGTGAAATATTAAAAATATCCCTTCTCCTTGGGGGTCATATGACTTTAAATGTTAACTGTTTTCATTGAAAGAGGCCAACAAAAACTGTAAAACTTGATGTTGACCCCAATTTAGATATCGTACCACATATACTAAATATGGTACTTTTCTGGTCATAGACATGAAAGGCTCCTCACCAATTTCCTGTAAATAGCATTAAAAGACGAGGTTGCAGCTAACAGGACTGAGTGATGGTTTTCTGTTATAGGCACACACTGCCTATGTTATACCCTCTATCCTCTTCCAGGTTAATAAATAGATGACAGCAGATAGATGAGACGTTAGGAGGTTAAAGTGGATGTGAGTCTAAAAAAATGTACTTAAAGCAGAGTTCCACCCAAAAATGGGACTTCTGCTTTTTTGAATCCTCCCCCCCTCCAGTGTCACATTTAGCACCTTTCAGGGGTGAGAGGGGAGCATATATCTGCCAATACAGGTGATGGTCAGGTTGCATGCTCGGATAAGGGTCTGGTATGGACTTTTGGGGGGAACCCTACGCCATTATTTTTTTTTAATTTTGGCGCGGGGTTCCCATTAAAATATATACCAGACCTAAAGGGTCTGGTATGGATTTTGAGGGAGACCCCTATGCCATTTTAAAAAAAATGGCACAGGGTTCCCCTTAATATCCATATCAGACCTGAAGGGTCTGGTATGGATTTTGAGATGGACCCCTATGCCATTTAAAAAAAAAATGTCACAGGGTTCCCCTTAATATCCATATCAGACCTGAAGGGCCTGGTATGGAATTTGGGGGAACCCCACACAATAAAAAAAAAAAATGGTTCGGAGTTCCCCTTAATATTCATACCAGACCCAAAGGGCCTGGTAATGGACAGGGAGGGGAAGCCATGCCGTTTTTTTCAATGATTTTTATCTGTATTGCGGGACACGACAATTCATTATAGCCGCGAGCAGTTTTAAATGATTTTTTTCCTTTAGAAATGTTTGAAGATGTTTAAAGACCTCAACATATAGCTCACGCGACTTCAAAGAAGTAGCAGGAGTCTCTGACGCGGCCCTACCATGGTTCGCATCTTTCCTAGAAAATCGCACTCAGACTGTGAAACTTGGAGGTTTTACATCAGAAACACGGACCATTACATGCGGAGTCCCGCAAGGATCACCCCTCTCACCCATACTCTTCAACATCTACATCCGCCCGCTCCTCAAAACAGAACTACTCACCCTTCACGCAAATAGGAAATCCATTTCTAGGACCACATGGACACCACCCACCATCCTCGGACAAACCATCGCGCCAAGCAATAAAGTCAAAAGTCTCTGAGTCATCTTTGACTCAGACATGACGATGGATGCACAAATAGGATCAGTCGTCAGCGGTTCTCATCATCTGCTCTGCATGCTACGTAGACTCATCCCCTTCATCCCAGGAGAGGACATCTATTTACTGCTATTCGAGTGTTTGTGTACTGATGTTAGCCAATTTCTACCAAATACATACCCAAAGGGCCAGATTCACAGTCAGCTTACGCCGACGTATCTGTTGATACGCCGCGTAAGTTCTGTGATGCGCCATTTATCTTTGCGCTGTATTCAGGGAACAAGATACGCCTGAATTTTGCCAAGATATGAAAGACGTAAGTCTCCTACGCCATCGTATCTTGGGTGCATATTTACGCTGGCCGCAAGGGGCTCTTCCGTCGATTTATGCGTCGAATATGCAAATGACCTAGATATGCCGATTCACGAACGTACTTGCGCTCGTCGTATTAAGCTACGCCATTTACGTAAGGCTTACGTCCGGCGTAAGTTTACCTCTCATAAAGCAGGGGTAAGTCATGTTAAGGTATGGACGTCGGAACAGGCATCGATTTTTACGTCGTTTACGCAAGTCGTACTTGAATGGGGCTGGGCGTAGGTTACGTTCACGTCGTTGCCATTGAGCCGTCGTATCTTAGGGCGTAAATTCGACGTGATTCTGAGCATGCGCCATTCGTACGGCGCTTCATTTACATGGGGTCACGATTCATTATAATACAACACGCCCACTACCAGCCTACTTTGAATTACGTGGGCTTACGCCGGCCCATTTACGTTACGCAGCCGTAACTTAGGGAGCAAGTGCTTTGTGAATACTGTACTTGCCTCTCTATGAGATGCGCTACGCCCGCACAGAGATACGCCGATCACTGTGAATCTGGCCCAAAGTCTGTATTTTGAGTATTTTGGGAATATTTGTGGAAAAGGGGATGAAGGGAGAATCAGGTAATGTGGATTTGTGGTTTTAAAGTGTTTTTGTGCACTATGTTTTGACATTTGATTAAACTTTTAAGAAAATGCAACTGTTGGAAAATTCTGAACACAGATTCAATCAGGTTATGGGGCTCAATGGTGGTTATGATATTTCTACCCTCAGATCCACCAGCTAGAAAGAGGGTTAATAGACAGACATGTCTGGATTTGGAAGAGATGATGATTGTTATGGCAATGTGACTGTTTATTTACTGTGCTCAGATGCTCCTTTAACTCCTCTGGGTTCCCACGATCCCCTAGTCTCCTGGAAATGCTTAAGGAATATAGGTTTCCCTGTTTCTTACCCTCAGCAGCTCAGAGAGACCATGCCTGATGAGGCAAACATGGCTGGGCAGGTGTATAGTTGGTCCCCTGTCTCTGCGTGCAGGAAGCTGTGAAGGGGTCCAATAGCATGTAGCTTTCAGAAAAGACCCAGCCACCACAGAAAGAACTTCTCCAGTTGCTACCTGGGTACTGAGCTTCAAGTGGGGGGGGGGGCTGTGTATCCAGTCACCTAGCCTGGACTTTATAGAGAAGGACACTGTCTACAAAGATAAGCACAAGTAACGGTCTATCATGATTTTTCTTTAGTCCCTGTAACCCAAGAGCCTTAAGGAGACATTTTGTGGTGCTGCCACCTATTGCTCTGATTGAGCTGCAGGAGCATTGCATCGAAGAGCTAATGTTTGCACAACTTCATAATCTGTTAAAATGATTCTGTACTGTATGTATGCTATTTGCATTGTTAATGCTAATCTGCAGCTGTTTAGTAAATTGCAATGTCTGATAATTTGGCAAATTTTCACATCCTGTTACATTAGGAGTCAACTTGTTATGGTTTAAAAATGAGCCTGCCCTCTGAAAATCCACAGAGTTTAGAATGTCTAGAGCATTACAAAAATGGATTTAGCTGGTATTAATGAAGAGTATGTCAAATTCTTTGTATAAATTAGCAAAATGGTATAAATATATCTTGAGATGTAAACTATTTAGCACTTTCCCCTTTGCTGTTTAAATGTCATGTAAATAAATGTAATAAACTGTAATTACATTTTCACTGCACAATATAGTGTTCTGAATTATTCTACAGTAGGTGGATAATGGTAGGCACCTATATATAATTTTATATATTGGACCAGATTTGGAGGATGGGTACAGACAGTTGGCCATGTTAGGTAAAAGTTTTACCTTTAGTCTCTCCCCTCCTAACAAGTACTCCTAGACCTTGTAGAGAGATAACTTGATCTCTTGTGTGCAGTTAAAATTTCTGGCTACTAATGTTGTGTGTTTATTAGGGATAAGCTAAAGGTTAGGTCCTTGACTGTTTGGGTGTTCAGTTACTCATCCCAACATTTAATAATTTTTCTGTAATCTGGAATCTGGAAACCCCCTTTAATAATGAGAGAGCTCCCATATAATGACCCACAAGTGAGTACTCATTTACAAAAAAAATTAAACACTAAAAAAAATGGGGTGTACATGACATCATTGACCAAATATGGTCATATTGATATTTGGTCAAATACATCACCAGCAGACCATGACCCATTGTATATACAAACTGTCATCGCGAGACCTGTCATTCAGTGTGACTTGAGTGACAGGACCAAATGTGTGTTGGCAATGGCATGTGGCATTGTTTTTTCTTTAGGCTGATTAATGGGAGTCAAGCATTGTGATTGACATGGATCTGCATTACTGTATGATGTGATTCACTGTGCATGTACATCTTAGGACCTTTTCTTTAAATTAAAGGATTTGTCTAAAACTATGAGTGTGTTTTTTTGTGAATGAGTAAGAGGTACATAGTATCGTTAAAGGGGGCTTCCAGATTCCAATAAGCCCCTCACCCCCAGGCTCCTTCAACCACCAGGCCAGGGTTGTGGGGAAGAGGCACTTGTCCTCATCAACATGAAGAGATTGTGGCCTGATATGGTCCAGGACTGGGGGCACATGCTCATCTTCCTCCATTTTCTAGCCTGCCAGACTGTATGGTCTGATATGTGTCTGGTATGGATTTTTTTAAGGAGTTTGAACAGACCTCACACATTTTATGTGTATGGGGTTCCCCTTTAATATTATACCAGACCTGAAGGGTCTGGTATGAATTAGGGGGGAACCCAATGTCAATTTATTTTTGTGTGTGAGGGTCCCCCATTAACATCTATAACAGACTCTTGTCTAGAATAAGGATCTAGTATAATGTAGATACATGCATTCCCTGGCTGCTTTGTTTACAAACCAAAGGAAGTGGTTGGGAGCTGTAATTTTTCCAGCAATTTAAACACACTTGTTCCTTTGTAAATGTCAATGTAGCTATAGTAAACTGTATACATTGCACAGGTAGGGTCAAGGCATCCTCCAGGCATGTTAATTAATCACTTACGCACAGCCCACCATCATTATACTGCGGCACTTTGAAGTTGAATATTGTTGTTATGGCAGCAGCTGCCATAACCCCCGGTATCCACTTCTTCAGCGGGCAGTCACATAAAAGCAGCAGATTTGCCACAAGATCACTTTTATCGGTGGCGGGAGAGGGCCCCCCTCCCGCCACGCACCGGTGCCCTCCGCCGCTTACCAGAGACACCAGCAGTGGCAAAGGTGATTGGATCCTGTCCCCTGCTTGGCATGGAGCTGAGTGAGGGGAAGCTCCATACCATTACCAAGCAATGTCAAAATGTCACTTCCGCCCATAGCTCTTAACCACTTGCCGACGGCCGCACACACATATAAGTTGGCAGAATGGCTCAGGCAGGCAAATTGATGTACTTGTATGTCCCTTTGAATTTGCTGCCTATTGAGATCGCAATCACCGGCGGCCCACGAATGCGGTGAGGAGAGGCAGAACGGGGAGATGCCTATGTAAACAAGGCATTTCCCTGTTCTGCCTAGCAACATCGGGATTAGTGATCTCTGTCATGTTGTAGTAAGCCCATCCCCCTACAGTTAGAATCACTCCCTAGGACACACTTAACCCCTTGATCGCCCCCTAGTGTTTAACCCCTTCCCTGCCAGTGTCACATATATATAGTAATCAGTGGCTATTTGTAGCTCTGATCACTGTATAAATGACAATGGTCCCATAATAGTGTCAAAAGTGTCTGATGTGTCCGCCATAATGTCGCAGTCCCGATAAAAATTGCAGATCGCCACCATTACCATTAAAAAAATAATAATAATAAAAAAAAAATACCAAAAATATGTAGAAGAATACATATCGGCCTAAACTGTGCAAGAATTTTTTATATATATATATATATATATATATATATATATATATATATATATATATATATATATATATATATATATTTATTTATATATATATATATATATATATATATATATATATATATATATATATATATATATATATATATATATATATATATATATATTTTTTTTTTTTTTTGGGGGGGATATTTATTATAGCAAAAAGTTAAAAAGATTGCTTTTTTTCACAATTGTTGCTCTTTTTTTGTTTATAGTACAAACAATAAAAAGCACAGAGGTGATCAAATACCACCAAAAAAATAAGCTCTATTTGTGGGAAAAAAAGAACATCAATTTGTTTGTGTACAACATTGCACAACTGTCAGCTAAAGCAACGCAGTACAGAATTTCAAAAAATGCTCTGGTGGTCAGGAAGGGGGTAAATCCTTCTGGGGCTGAAGTGATCAATGGGACTTATTTTTTTCAAACATTTTTTTTTATTGTGTCTTTTTGACCCAAGATCTGATATTTAAGAGGTCCTGTCATGCATTTTTTCTATTACAAGGGATGTTTAGATTCCTTGTTAAAGGAATACAAGTGACACAATTATTATTATTTTTTAAACAGTGTAAAAATTAATAATAATAATAATAAAAAAAATTAACATGCTCCATCCCGCCTAGCTAGTGAGCAAAAGCGAACACATACATGAGTAGCGCCCGTATATGAAATCGGTATTCAGACCACACATGTGAGGTATCATCACAATCGTTAGAGTGAGAGAAATAATTCTAGTCCTCGACCTCCCCTGTAATTCAAAACATGCAACCTGTAGACGTTTTTAAACTTTGCCTACAGAGATTTTTAAGGATAAAAGTTTGTCGCCATTCCACGAGCGGGCACAATTTTGAAGCATGACATGTTGGGGATAACTTTACTGTTGTCTTATTTTTTAAAGTGTGCTTGTAGAACCGCTGCGCAAATACGATGCGACAGAAAGTATTGCAACAACCACCATTTTATTCTCTAGGATATTAGAAAAAAAAACATATAATGTTTGGGGGTTCTAAGTAATTTTTTAGCAAAAAAAATATTTTAACTTGTAAACAACAAGTTTGAAAAATAGGCCCGGTCCTTAAGTGGTTATGTGGAGTGCTGCATTTTTATTGTTTCAAGTTAGGCATTACTAAAATCCAGGGCTTTTTTTCAGGGGGAACTTGGGGGAACTCAGTTCCACCACCTTTGGCTCAGACCCTTTGGTGCCTGCTCACCACAATCACTTGTAAACACAGAAGTCTGATTTCTGTGTTTACAAGTGACAGCTTTGTAACCCCCTGAACTCTAAACTCTGTATGTAATGCAATTCTGGTATTTAATGCCCCTTTAAGACCCTTCTACTGTTTGTGAAATCTGAACGGGTCGTGGTTGAGTTCCTGCACCTATTTTCTGAGAAAAAAAGCTCTGCTAAAATCCATGTTCCCAGCCAAATAAATTGTATGTATTTATTTTTATTTTGCTTTGCTACATGTTATTTATGGTTTTACCCAGCTCTATCTGTCATTCTCTTGCCTACACGCCTCAAAAATGACTAGAATATTTTTTTTAACATTCAGGTCTGATTGACTTCAATAGGGATCGGATTTAGCACCTGGGCCCGGATTCAGAAAGGAGTTACGACTGCGTATCTCCAGATACGCCGTCGTAACTCTGAGTGTGAGGCGTCGCATCTCTGCACCTGATTCATAGAATCAGATACACCTCACTGTTGCCTAGATATGAGCGGCGTAAGTCTCCTACGCCGTCGTATCTTGGGGTGCATATTTACGCTGGCCGCTAGGTGGCGCTTCCGTTGATTTCCGCATAGAATATGAAAATGAGCTAGATACGCCGATTCAGAAACGTACGTGCCCCCGGCGCATTGATTTACATTGTTTACGTAAGGCTTTTTTCAGCATAAAGTTACCCCTGCTATATGAGGCGTAGCCAATGTTAAAGCGGAGTTCCAACCACAATTAGCATTTCTTAAATGTATGTCCTTTCATCCTGCGTTTTTATAATATAAATCTGGTCACTTACTATTTTATAATCTGCCGCCGATCCGCATAGATATTCAAAAAAGATAGTTTAAAAAACTATATCTACACTGTTGTCATTTTGCTCGCAGGCATTGTGAAGCCTACAGGCACTTACTTCCTGGAAGTCTTGGATGGGGAGTGATAATTGGACAGCGCACTGCATCCTGGGAACTGATGACACACATTTCCCAGGAGCATTAGAGGCAGATTTCGTGGGACCGCATAGCAACAGGCATTTCCAGGTAAGTAAAAAAATATATATATTTTTTCTTTTTTAGTCGTAAGCTACAGTTTAAAGCAAAATTGTTTTTTTGATAGAACCTCCACTTTAAGTATGGACGTCGGGACAGCGTCGAATTTTGCGTAGTTTGCGTAAGTCGTATGTGAATAGGGCTGTGCGTAAGTTAAGTTCACGTCTAAAGCATTGACTATTTGCGGCGTAATTTGGAGCATGCACACTGGGATACTTTCACGGATGGCGCATGCGCCGTTCGTTAGGAGTGTCAATTACGTGGGGTCACGAGTCATTAGCATGCAACACACCCACTACATGCCTACTTTGAATTATGCGGGCTTATGCCGGACCAGTTACACCATGCCGCCATAACTTAGAGCGCAAGTTCTTTCTGAATATGGGACCTGCCGCTCTAAGTTACGGCGGCGTAGTGTATCTGAGATACGCTACGCCCGCCGAAACTTACGCAATTCTATCTGAATCTGGCCCCTGGACTTTAGTCACGTTGGCTGAACCCTACTCGAACCAGGTCTGTTCAGCCTAAAACTAGTATCAATAAATGCATATTGTCTGCTGCTGTTTGCTGTGTTTTAGAGCTAATCCCTGGGTGTGTTTGAATGCTGCATGCAACTAATGAGTGAAACTAATGAGTGAATGTAAACTAATGTGGGATGATTCTGTAATTACACCAACTTCTAATTCACTCACCAAGTTTTCCACTAAACATAATAGTTGGAGGAGTACATGGATCGGGAATTCTTTGCTGTCAGGACATTTAGACACCTTGCTGTTGGGTGACATTAATATAGACAGAGAGAGAGAGCTGTTTGGGGCAATACATATCAATGCTGGTGAATGGAGTGATGGTACAAAAAGTAACGTTAAATAGTGGCAATATACTTAGATCCTTGATATATAGGAGAGGGAACAATCTGCAGTAAGTTACGAGAACCTATGAATTATGTTATTCTAATGTTAGTGTACCAGGGCTAGCAGAAGTCTGGCAGTGAAAGAGGAAAAAAACAGTTTACACATATGGGTTTTGATTTATAAAAGGGAAGTTGCACTTTGCGAAAGAATGTGCCCTAAAGTTTAATAAATAAAGTATCACCTTTCAAAAAATACCCAATGACATACCAGTAAAATGTAAAAAAAAATATTTTGCACATGAATGGATGATGGTAGTCACCATGCTGACCCTCATTCATTAAGTTCTGAGGCAAATTCTCGTACAAAGTGCAGCGTTCCTTTCAATGTGAACAGACTATTTGTCTTAAGTAAATGAACCTGATAAATTCATGGCAGTCAAGGGGAAGAGATCTTCTTTTCTTAAAATCAGAGCCTCATAGAAGTGTCAGCCCCTTAAAATGCAATGCAAGGATGGAAACCACTGGGAATACACCACTATGTTGTATTTCATGTACCACAACCGATAAATGTGTTTTTACCTGTGTACCTTCTTTTTCTTTCTTACAGGCAGGTTAGATAGCACAAACATTTGCAAACTTTCTCCAACTCTGAACAAAAAGTGGGTCAGATGATGAGAGAGTGAGGATAATGTTATAGTTACCGTATGTTTTCTTTATGTTTTCAGCTTGTTCCTTTTTTTTATTTGCTTACAAACTGTTTATTAGAAGTCGTTATAAAGGTACAAACACAGCAGAGGAACTAGTCTTCAGATACAGAAAGTACATAAATGTACAGAAGAAATGAAAATTCAAAGTGTAGCATGGGGAAAAAAACATAGAAAATGAATGAAGATGCAGTATCACATAATGTCAATTTTGGGCAAGTACAGTTGTGGCCAAAAGTTTTGAGAATGACACAAATATTAGTTTTCACAAAGTTTGCTGCTAAACTGCTTTTAGATATGTGTTTCAGTTGTTTCTGTGATGTAGTGAAATATAATTACATGCACTTCATACATTTCAAAGGCTTTTATCGACAATTACATGACATTTATGCAAATACTCAGTATTTGCAGTGTTGGCCCTTCTTTTTCAGGACCTCTGCAATTCGACTGGGCATGCTCTCAATCAACTTCTGGGCCAATTCCTGACTTATAGCAACCCATTATTTCATAATCACTTCTTGGAGTTTGTCAGAATTAGTGGGTTTTTGTTTGTCCACTCGCCTCTTGAGGATTGACCACAAGTTTTCAATGGGATTAAGATCTGGGGAGTTTCCAGGCCATGGATCCAAAATGGTCCCCGAGCCACTTAGTTATCACTTTTGCCTTATGGCACGGTGCTCCATCGTGCTGGAAAATGCATTGTTCTTCACCAAACTGTTGTTGGATTATTGGAAGAAGTTGCTGTTGGAGGGTGTTTTGGTACCATTCTTTATTCATGGCTGTGTTTTTGGGCAAAATTGTGAGTGAGCCCACTCTCTTGGATGAGAAGCAACCCCACACATAAGTGGTCTCAGGATGCTTTACTGTTGGCATGACACAGGACTGATGGTAGCGCTCACCTTTTCTTCTCGGGACAAGCCTTTTTCCTGATGCCCCAAACAATCGGAAAGAGGCTTCATCGGAGAATATGACTTTGCCCCAGTCCTAAGCAGTCCATTCATCATATTTTCTGCAGAAGATCAATCTGTCCCTGATGTTTTTTTGGAGAGAAGTGGCTTCTTTGCTGCCCTTCTTGACACCAGACCATCTTCCAAAAGTCTTCGCCTCACTGTGCGTGCAGATGTGCTCACACCTGCCTGCTGCCATTCCTGAGCAAGCTCTGCACTGGTGGCACTCCGATCCGGCAGCTGAATCCTCTTTAGGAGACGGTCCTGACGCTTGCTGGACTTTCTTGGGCAACCTGAAGCCTTCTTTACAAATGCAGTGGAATTTTTTTTATGGGATTAAGTTAATTTTCATGGCAAAGAGGAACTTTGCAATTAATTGCAATTTGTCTGATCACTCCTTATAACATTCTGGAGTATATGCAATTTCCCATCTCAAAAACGGAGGCATCAGACTTTGTGAAAATAAGTATTTGTGTCATTCTCAAAACTTTTGGCCATGGCTATACAAATGACAGTAACATATACAAAGTATTATAGAATTCAAATTTCCTACATGCTTTACTAGTAAAAACTGAATTCAACCTAGTAAATAAAATAGATCTCAAGATTCAGATATTGAAAAGTGGAAGTTGTTAAAGTTCCAATAATCCCATTTAGCAAAGAAATTTGACATTGAGTCATTGAGGGTATGGAAGATCTGTTCCATTGCATAATGAAATCCATATTGGAGATAATTAAGGGAAGTGGAACCGTATTAGATTTCCAATTCAGAGGAAGTGGGCTACTCTTATGCCACGTACACACGAGCGGTTTTACAGTCAATGGAATCCTGCCCAAGCTTGTCTTGCGTACACACGGTCACACCAAATTCTGACTGTCAAAAGCGCAGTGACGTACAATACGTACAACGGGACTATAAAGGGGAAGTTCCATTCCAATGGCACCACCCTTTGGGCTGCTTTTGCTAATCTTGTGTTAGTAAAAGTTTGGTGAGAGACGATTCGTGCTTTTCAGTCTTTGTGCTTTTCAGATCATTTTCTGGTATTCAGTTGATGCTTGTGGGTTGGTATCTGTCTTTCAGTGCATGTAGTGAGTTTGTATCTGGTTTTCAGTGCGTTCTTGCCCGCCCGTTTCTGATTTTCAGGCCATTCTTCATAGGCCTTGCTGTTCTTCAGTACGTTCTGTTAGTTCGTTCTGACCAGCTGACCGTTTTCTAGCCATGTTGCAGGTACGTACTCATCGTCGAGTTCGTGCTGTGCATAGGCTTGGTGTTGGGGTTCTTGCTTTGACCCAAGCTTAGTCCATGAACAGGGTGAGGAGGAGTTCATGGACGAAGAATTGGTTGATCCAGCGTGACCAATTCTGTCACATGCTTTTGCTGCGGGAGATCCAGGAGAATAATCCTGATGACTTCAGGCATTATTTCCGGATGACAGACCCAGTTTTTCACCGTCTGTTGGTTTTGCTGTCCCCTTATATCACGAAGCAGGACACCTGCATGCAGCAAGCCATCGCTCCTGAGCAGAGGCTAGTCGCCACGTTGCAGTACTTGGCGACTGGGAGAAGTCTGCAGGACCTCAAGTTCACGACAGGCATCTGCCTCCAGGGAGATTCTGCCATCATTAAAGTCCTGTGGAAGGACTATATTAAGGTAAGTTTTCTCCTTTAACATCACATTCTATGTATTTAATGTATGCTAATGTATTGCATTTCTTTCATCATTCCCTAATTACCATGATTGTAATATGCTGTGAATGTCATATTTGTCCCCATGCATGCTGTAAGCTTTAATGCTCCTTTTTTGGCCTACATGCATATTTCCCTTCATGCTATCCTTGGTCCATACACACCTAGCCTAGTCACTCAACCATGTATTTTGTCAGCTCCATTGTAGTGCTTTACCCTAAACACCCCCTAAAATGTGTACAAATGTATTTGTTCTCTTTAAATTCAGGCAGAGTGGCAGAGGCTTTTTTTGGGGGTCCCAAACTCAGCTAGACCCCCCCCTAAAAAATTTACAATGGCCTATCAGAGGGGGAGAGGAATCTGATAAGTGGGCCTTATATTTTTGTCTTTAAATACTCCTTAAAAGAAATGTTATACTGATGTTGGCCAAGAATGTTTTTGTATAATCTGCTTGCAATGTTCTGTGCAAATGTTCTGCACTAATATATTATAATTTTTTTTGACTCCACAGTTTCCTTCAACGCCACAGGAATGGCAGACTGTGGCCTCCTAGTTTCCAATGTGGTGGGACTTTCCCAACTGCGGAAGAACAATAGATGGGAAGCTTGTCTGCATCGTCATACCACCCCATTCGGGGTCATACTATTTCAACTACAAGGGGTTCCATAGTATTGTGATAATGGAGGTGGTGTCAGGGACATATGATTTTTTATATGTGGACGTGGGGAAAAATGGCCGGATGTCGGATGGTGGAGTGTTTTCCAAGACAGAGTTCTGCTGATGTCTCCAGACTGGTGGATTGGGATTGCCACCTGCAAAAGACAACGTGGAAGGACTCTCATTTGTGTTCATCGCTGATAAAGCGTTTGGGCTTGGAAATCATCTGATGAGGCCATTTCCCCAGAGGACCCTCACCTCTGAGAGGAGGGTGTTTAATTCCCAGCTGGCCAGAGCCAGAAGAGTGGTCGAGAATGCATTTGGCATAATGGCCAGCCGGTTCCAGCTATTTCATACATCCATAAATATGGTACAAACTCAACAACATTGTCATGGCATGGTGATTCTTCTCCTCCTTCCCCAATTAACCTCCAGAGCCTTCAAGGAAGCATGCAGAAAATGCTGCAAGGAAGGGTGCAGGGAAGGCTACAAGGAAGACAAGAAAGTGATTGCTTGGGTTCAGTCTGGTATGATAGAAGACACAGGCTGTTTTAGTACCACAGACTGGGGACATATATGTCATCTGCTGCTGTTCCTGATCTCTGGGAATCCAGGACCAGATTGTGCTCCCTGGAGTTATATGACCTTATGTAGTGCAGAAAAAGTTCAAAGTACAAAGATATCATATGTTTAGTAAATCTAATGATGAGAGGATGAATTTGTTGCTTAGGACACTGTATTCTTTACAAAATAATAATGTTTTACATTCTATGACTAAAATGTAAAAATCTTTGACTATGTATGTGTTGGTGTGTGTAAAAGTAGGGGAGATGGGTCGAAGTTTTAGACAGGCAAAAAGGGAGCAGCTAAGATGCTATAAATGAATTGGGAGTGTATCAGCAGTTTAACTCCCCTCAGTGGCGGCTGGTTGTAAGAAAAGAAATGGCTGCATATCCAGGAATTTCCGGCTGCCTTTTATTGTTCAAAGTGATAACACTAAGACACCAACATGAGGTCACATAGATGCGTTTCACACAAACATCTTGTGCTTAATCATTACAATGACTAAAATAACTGATAGATCTTATTGCCCATCAATTGCCACCACTGTGTGCATCAAGAGCAGCCACTATGTCCATCAAGTGCAGCCACTGTGCCCATAAAGTGCAGCCACTGTGCCCATCAAGCGCAGCCATGTGCCCATCAAACGCTGCCACTGTGCCCATCAAGCACAGCCACTGTGCCCATAAAATGCAACCACTGTGCCATCAAACGCAGCCACTGTGCGATCAATTGCCGCCGCTGTGCCATCAAACGCAGCCACGGTGCCCATCAAACGCAGCCACTGTGCCATCAATTACCGCCAATGTGCCATCAAATGCAGACACTCTGCCTATCAAACACAGCCACTGTACCCATCAATTCCTGCCAGTGTGCCCATCAATTGCTGCCACTGTGCCCAACAATTGCTGCTAGTGTGCCCATCAATTGCCGCTACTGTGCCCATCAATTGCTGCCAGTGTACCCATCAATTGCTGCTACTGTGCCCATCAAATGCTGCCAGTGTGCATCCCCCGTCCTCCTGGCACTTACCTGTCTTGGTGGGGCAGCGGGTTACGGCGGCGGAGTACTGCATGCTCCTCAATGTCTTCTCCTGTCCTCTCTATCAGGCGTCCAATCACTGCGCCTGTCATTTCAGTGAATCAGGTAACAGGTAACAGACCCGAGCACCTGACTCAATACTGCCTCAGTAACAGAAACTGGGGAGGGATCAAGGGGCACTTTGTCAAGCCTCTGCAGTCTTGAATTCAAAGCAGATGTTGTTCAAACAAGTGTACTTCTGTCAAATTAATATTTGGGTTTCCCATAAAAAAGACGATGGTAAGAGAGTTTATGGTTGACTTCTAGGAACCAAAGAAAGAAATGTTGGGGAATTCGGAAC
Organism: Rana temporaria; assembly: GCF_905171775.1. Taxonomy (NCBI): domain Eukaryota; kingdom Metazoa; phylum Chordata; class Amphibia; order Anura; family Ranidae; genus Rana; species Rana temporaria. The sequence continues at coordinate 165,233,637 of NC_053492.1, read as the reverse complement.
AGGCTGGCTTTAGTCAAGTTATAGGCCTTCCAGGGGTAATGATCTTGCTCTCCTCAGCTAGATAGAGGGTTAATAAACAGAAATTTGTGAATGTGTAGAAAGCATCAAATGTTTACGGTTTAAGATCCGGGAAACACTAGGTTGTCACACTGGTTTCTGCAATTGGGTTACCAGCCAAGAGATAGAACCATTCCCTAAATTGTATGGACCCTTCCAACAGGTAAATGTTTGCTGTTTTTCTGTTTATGCGCTGCTTTTTGAAGTGCCATTTTAACCCAGCTGGCCATTTGTGTTTTGTCAGGAATTTTTTCAGGAAAAAAATGTGAGTTTTTTTATTATCTGTTTTTTTTTCCAGCTATGGCCAAATCTCCATAGACTGACAATATTTGGTACAGATACACAGTTCTGCTTAAACCTGAACTGCTGTCTGTGTGGCCATATAGAAATCAAAATAATGTGCATGGACTTTATCGGTACCCAATATATACAACACACCACTTCTAAAAGAATAACAATTGTATCACTTTCTGATGAAAAATCATTACAAACAATATCAAATTAAAAGCAAAGAAAAGAAATTGCACCCTGCCGCATTGTTTAGGGTGGTTCCCCAAAATAGGATCTAGTTTGTTGTAAAAATGAAGTAACAGAAAAGCAGGTGTAAGTATACACTACATAAGGGAAGCACAAGCTCCCAAATGTTCAATCCTCTACATGTTTCTGGAGCATCCCAATCTTCTAAGTGAAGTAACAACCTATCCTCAGAAGTGGGTGTGGGAGCAAGCACACATGTGGAGGAAAGTACAAATATAAAATCATTCTAGAATGTGACCCAGCGCATGTGCAGTCAGCAAATCAGGCCTGGTGACATCACCTGCATACATATATAAGGGGGAATATCTCTCTTGGAGGTGATGTTGGGGGCACTCATCTTTGAAAACTCTGGTGTCATCTGGTGCCCCTAGAGTTTGCATTTTTATAATTCTATTTTAATCCCTCTTTTCATGGTAGATTTCAAGCTGGTACCGGACATCTGATATCTTACTTTCTGCAATTGTGATGCAAATTTATCTATCTGTTTTTTTTTAATTATATTACTCTTTTTCCATTTTTGTGTATGTGTATACTTACCTCCTGGTGAATGCCTGCTTCCATACCCACCCCTGGGGATAGCTTGTTTCAGGCCCCAGGTTTGTCTTCTTGCTGATACCCTTCCAATGTGGGTAAACCCCCCAATGTTGCACTGAATAATTGATATACTGTTATATTTACATTGTTATATTTATTATGTTAATTGTTAGAAGATTTGGATGTTCCCCCAAGCCTCCAGAAGAAGCGGTCACATCCATGAAACATGTAGAGAATTAAACATTTTGGAGGTTGTGCTTCCCTTATGTAGTTTAAGGGGACCACCCCTAACAATTCAGCAATGGGTGCAATTTATTTCCTTCATTCTTATTTAATATTGTTTGTATTGCTGTTTTTATTGAATGTTATACATTGAATTGTGATTCTTGTGTGAAGGAGTGTGTCATGTAAATAGGGTACCTATAAAGTCCATAATACACATTCTTAGTGAATAGGATGGGGTATCCCTCTTGAGGAATATTCTGACACTGATCCCATTTCCCTTACTGTGTTACCACATATCTATTACTGTTTGTGTGGGAACTTTCCCTTATGGGGTTCCCTTTACAGACTCTGAAAATATTTATTTCTCATAAGAGGTTTGCTTAAGTAGAATCCCTGTAAATATCATAAAGTTATTCTAAAGTTAGTAGACTTCCTGTGTCACTTAAGAGGTGACATTTTTTGCCAAATGTTTGCTGTTGTAAGAACTGCAAATTCATGTTGGGACAGATACCTACCGAAAGGGGTTCACCTTTAAAATTTTTGAGAGAAACTTTTCACAACAATTCTTAAATTACTGTACATTAATGATACTAACAAAATGAGTTCCACTTACTTTTCTAACAAAGAAAATTCCTTTGACAAAAAGGTTAATGCATTTATTCTTGTTTTGCAACTTTCGGTAAGTTTAGTTTATGTTTATGGTCCCAACAAATAACTTTAATTTCCCTTGTGAAAGAAGTGCTCTGACATTTTAATTCCATAGGTAACTAACTGTATGTCATACAGTTGCCATATTTATAAGGGAAAAACTTAATATTTTCCAATACTTCCCTGACCTTCATTTTTACTACTACTTTAATAGTGAACTCTTCATAGACAGGATGGTAATCTTCAATGTATATAATGAATCAGATAGCCTTTTGCTCTTGGCATCTCATGGTGGAGTCTGCAGACTGGTGTCAGATAATAAGTGTTGCACATTTATTTAAAATCATGAGGATCTCATAAGGGGACATTTAAACAAGCTGAGAGAGTTGTAGCAGGCGGTTAGACACGTGGTGAGCAAGAGTGAATCAATTTTTTATTGGGTTTTAATGAAACTTGGTTGAATAAAATGTTAGGTTCATGTTAGGTTCATTTCTTTGAGCCAATATTTTCTATTGTAGTTTTATCATTAATTTTATGCATTGCTCTCACTGGCTGGTCTTGTTTAAACAAATATACTTCTGTCAAATTAATATCTAAGGTGCTCATTAAAAAGACATTGGTAAGAGAGTATATTTCTAATAGCAACCAAAGAAAGGAATGTTGAGAAATTCTGAACATGATTTTAGTCAAGTTATAGGACTTGAAGGGATTATGTCCTTGCTTTTCTTAGCTGGATAGTGGGTTAATAAACAGAAATTTTTGAATGTGTAGGAAGCATCAAATGTTTATTGTATAAGATCCAGGAAACACTAGGTTGTCCCCTACCCACCTGATTATGGCTAAATAATGAGAAGGTATTCTTGAAATTCACAGACTTTTGGAGGTCTAGAGAGTTACATAAATGGGTTTTGGCTGGTATTAATGGTTGTATGTCATATGTTGATCAGTTACTTTGCATAAACACGCAAAATTGGAATAAGTGTATTCTAAAAATGTAAACAATTTAGAACTTTAATTTTTGCTACTAAAGTGCTATGTAAATAAAGTACACAACCAATTAGCTTCCATGTTTTATTACCAAAGCTTAATTGAACAAGCTGGGGTTATAACCTCATTGATTTCTATGCAGAGGTGAGCCTGATTTTGCACTTTCCAGCTTTAGTAAATAAAGTGGGGTATGCCTGTATGTTTAATAAACTTACATCTCCCTTGTACCAGTCACTGTCCTCTGGTTGGTCAGGTAAAAAAAATGGACCTTAAATCCTTTTTCTGTGCATTTCTATACACATCTTCTTGAAGATGAGTTTCAACTGTCTTCTGAATAGTTTTATTTGAAATATTCTGCCAGGTGAAGTGTCATCTACTGAATGTATACGACAATGAATAACATAGTCAGATACATTTGTATTTATTTAACATTAGATTATGTGTGATGTGAACTACAAGATAGCTGTAAGGCCACAGAAAACAGGATGGCACTGTAACTGGCAGACTCAACTTGGTAATTTATAAATGCCCTCTCCCTGTTTACTTGTGCCACATGACATATGAAGGAAATAGAGAATGACAAGGTTTTATTCAATCCATGAAGCTGTGTAATTCTCTGAAGTTGAGTTCTCTGCCATCCTGACCTCTTCAATATTCTTTATTGAACTTGGTAGGATATGTCTGTTCTGTTCTTTATTCACAGGCTCACTTACACGTGGGAAAGGGTAGATTGGTCTAAAGCATTCAAGTAGTGAATGATCAAAGGAGAGCAGCACACAACTGTATTTCATTGAAGTTACCGGACATAAATTCTGATAACTCATTCTTGTGACAAGCACTGAAGCCAGAAACGAAAATGGCACAACATGAATTCATCATTTTGACAGAATTTCAATGAGGATGAAGACAAGGAACACCAAGCACACGTTCATGCATATCTAAGCTATTTGTCTCTGTGTAATTTGATATTTATTTTCTCTTTACAAAATCCCACATACTTAGTCATTCTTTAATTGCTTTTATAAACTTGGTAATATCCTTCATCTTTTGCAGTTATGAAACCAGGGAGGGGAAGGCTCTGATTCCTGCCCAACCTAAAGCCCAAGTATTTAGGGCAAGATTCAAACAAATCTCCCCACCATGTATAATCAATTGCTCAGTAGCGGATTGATTCAGCTGTTCTTAAGGAAAGACAGGGATAACACGTGCACTGTGGGGATTTCTTGAGGGGAGGAATTAGTAATCGGAATTTAAAGCTGCCAGTCTTCAGGCAAAATTGCATTTTTGAGTCAGTTACCTATCTACTTGGAAACAATAAATTTATTTTTTCAGTACTAATTGGTAATTTCTATCTTATAATTCACAAATGTATTAAAAGTGAAAGAAAGAAAAATTTAGCTTATTATGTTTTGTAAACAGATTTTAGTTAACAATATTTTAAGCATGTTGGAAATTTGGTATATCATTGGAAATTATGAGTAAATAGGACACATTTCTGTACTCCAGATCTGACCTGGCAAACATTGCAAGATCAAATTCCATGTGATCTTTTGTGCATTTTGGCTACAGAGCTAAGGAAATATAAGACATTCAAGCAAATACTGTAGTTAGTTGTCAGTAAATCTGGCCTCCCATTGACACTTGATGCAAAGAGCTGTTTACATCCTGATAGATGTGGGGACTGTGACATGACATTGTGTTGCATGGGGACCAGTTGGATTAACCTCTGAAGATTTTTTGCGATACAGTACTGCGTTACTTTAACTGACAATGCAATGCTGTACCCAAATAAAATGTATGTAATTTTTTTTACCACAAATAGTGCTTTCCTTGGGTAACATTTGATCACCCCTGTGTTTGTCTTTTTTTGTTTATTGCGCAAAAAATAACAGACAGACAAAAGAAATAAAAAAATACTTTCTGCTATAAACACATCAAATATTTTTTTCATAAATGTAGTCCATAATGTATTCCGCTACATTTTTTTGGTGAAAAATCCCAATTAGCATATATTAATTGGTTTACACAAACGTTATAACGTCTACAAACTATGGGATATATTTATGGATTTTAAAATGTATTTATGTTTAATACTAGTAATGCCGGTGATCAGCGACTTCTAGTAGGACTGCGATATTGCGGCAGAAAATTGGACATTAACTGACGCTTTGTGGGAACCTGTGACACTAATACAGTTATTAGTGCTAAAAATATGCACTGTCACTGCACTAGTGACACTGGCTGAGAAAGGGTTACCATCTAGGGTGCTCAAAAGGTTAACTGTGTGCCTATCCAGTGTTTTTGTGCAGACAGTAAGGTGCTTTAACTAGGGAAGAGATGTATTCTAGTCCCTGCTTTGCAGGAACACAGAATCAATTCCTTCCCACCTGTCAGAACGGTCATCTGCCCTGTTTACAGATCTCTATTCTGTGTGTATTACCGACAATCGTCAAGTGCCAGAGGACATCAAGTGTCCGGCACCTGCAGTTCGGTTTCTGCTGTGAAAATTCACAGCACAAGCGGCCCCTTGGCAGCGTGCATGCCCTGTACAGGCAAAAGTGCAGAATCACATATATATCAGCAAACCTGCGTTGGTGCAGATGGGAAGTGGTTAAAGCAAATCTGTCAGACAAATGCATAAAAACAAAACAAATAAGCAATAAATAAATATACTTTCAGTTTGCCTATAGGTACCTATTCATAATTGCAGCAGCCTCTATGTCCCCACTGTTGTGCCTGAATACTGGGTCATTCAGATGGCCAAAGTTCTGGTACTTCCTGGGAGTGCTGGACCTGTCCCACCTTGCCACTTTTCACACATTGATACAGGCCAGTGAGTCAACCCATCTAGATTACTGTTTTTTATACTTGACATCAGCCTTTTTTCCCCAAACATAGAGTTGCTTTTATTTAGTATGTCCATCCTGTCTTGGCAGATTCAGTTGTCTGATGCAATATCTGAACAGGAGCCCTATTTATATTTCTATAATAAAATGTTTTGGTTTTCTCTTTCTTGGGTTAATTTTTAATAAAAGGGGTAACTTTTCACATTTTAAAACTTTATAAGCCTACTGAGGTCTAAAACCAAAGTTGGAGAAAAAGAAAAAGGGAAGTGTCAGGGAATTGCTTCTTTTATTCTGTTTGTAATACAATGTGTAAATATAGCATGAATGTGGCTTGATTCCCTGACCTTTATTTCAGACTCAGTTCCCTGTGTAGTTCCATTTTTATAAAGTCGTAGATATCCAGGGATGTTCAAGGATTTCTATGTTTCCACTGGGGATCAAAAAAGCAAACAAAAGACATCAATCACATTTTACACAGCTTAAGATAAACCTCTAATGAATGCAATTTTACCTAACTCTACTTTAGCCCTTAGTGCCCTCAGTGCCTTATCAGCCAATCACCATGCCTTTGTTGTGGCATATGGAAAGCATAGAAAATTGGATAGCTTTGTAACTACTGACTTTCAAAAAATCAATAGTTGCATAATGTTTACTAGGAGGTCTGGTGGCAGATTAGTGAGTTTAGGAGCATACTCAAAGTAATATAATTCACTCATGGTTGCTTCTACTAAGTCTGGGCATTAGTTAAAGTATAACTCTAACCAAAAGCTTCTTCAAAAACTTGTTTTTGTTGTTGTCAATTGTGGTAAAGTGTCAAAACTTCGGTCAAGTTTTTTTTTTTCTGATGCAAATGTACCCAATCATGACAGTGAGTAATAATTCATCTCTACATGTTGTGACAACCATCATGTTTATGAATTCCCTTCACTGTCTGCTTCAATGATAATAGCCACAATGACAAATAGCAAGGGTAGATCTCCATATTAGAGACCCTACCGTAAACTAGGGAAAGCAATCCATGCTCCTACAGACATGTGGGAGCTTGCTTGTAAATTTGTAGTCAGGTGCATATTCTGATGGTCTCTGAGAAATAGCATCCTAAAAAGGAATAAATGATGGCACAATCCAACATAAGCTGAATACATGTTATTATCTCAAAAACAAGGTACAGACATGAAAAACCTCTAACACATTTAATGCTAAACAGAGGTCTTTGGAAAGCATTGTTTTGTATGAAACACATTGAAGTTTTGCAGATCTATACCATTTTAGTACTAATAAAAATGTAAGCAACTTATTTAGATTGTGTTGTCCATTCCTTAAAGCTGTTCTTCACTCTATCCAAAACTAGAAAAAAATAGGATAACTCACTTAAATGTGTACAACTGTGCATGTTTACTATGACAAAAAATATTCCACTCCTAAACACAGTTTGCATCTAAAGTGGTCACATAACAAACCCTCATAATTACAGAGAAAAAAAAAACATACATACTGTTGATGGGTCATTATGGCTTTTATATTAAGCAAGAAGATTTAAAGCAACATGAACTTATATTTAACTACTTGTTTACAGCATGTTTACAGATTAACAGGTATGATTCTGGAAAAGAACGTGGCTCCCATGGTGCTGTAAGATTCTCCCTTATTCTGCTCTCTTAAACTTTGCTGTGGTGGGCATACGCAAGACACACCATTTTCCAGGGAGGCAGATCCTCGGCTGAACACCTATTATCCCTGTCGAAGTCTTTGTAGAGGAAACGGCGTTGGGTCTACAAGCTAGCCCAAGCTGCCCCATACTGCGCTTTTTTTACTACTATTGATTGCAATCTTTTTAATATCTGTAGTCATTTATCTGAATATTTTTTACTTTTTTCAATAAATACCCATATCATGGTGGGATTTACACTATGTGGAGGATTTCTCTACTTTTTTGTTTTTTTATCCCCCACCCCGTGTTGAAGCTCAGTCATTGGACCGTTTGGCACTCAGGATTCTTCTCTGTCTTCTTGGAGTTACCATTCACTCAGCTGTCAACACTGATAGAAGGAGGACATCATTGGAAGACTCACATCTTGAGTTCCATTACCGTTGGATACAAGCTCAGGTGACCCACAACTGTAAGGTTAGTCGGGTCCACAACCGCTGGTAAGAGTATTCATTCCCTTCATTTGTCTAAGGCCCCGTACACACGGTCGGTTTGGTCCGATGAGAATGAACCGAAGTTCATTTTCATCGGACCAAACCGACCGTGTGTATAGGCTATCGGTCTATTTTCCTTCGGTCCAAAATTTTAAAACATGCTTCAAAACCGAACCGATGGACCGCTGCCCCATCGGACCAAGTCGACGCATGCTTGGAAGCATTGAACTTCATTTTTTTCAGCACGTCGTGAGTTTTATGTCACCGCGTTCTGACCCTATCGGATTTTGAACTGATGGTGTGTACACACATCAAACCATCAGGCCACTTCAGCGGTGAACCGATGAAAATGGTCCGTCGGACCATTCTCATTGGTTTTGTCCGACCGTGTGTACGGGGCCTAAGTGTTGGAAACAATTCTGGGGGACCATTTATGACAGCACATCGTTTCAAGACACCTGTGATTACATCCTATTCAGTGTGTACTTTTTGTGACTGCATGGACTATATGTCTGTATGTGTATATTAACTACATAAGTGCCAATTTAATAGTTTTGAGACTAACATTCTCCACCAAAGATCACCTTTTGAGGTGGATTTGCATCACTGGTTTAGTGTGCCACTTATATATTTTTTAATTTCAAGAATTTTTTTGTGTTTTGGATTTATCACTAAGCCTTGGTGTTCAAGGATCACAATTTATCTAGGGTTTCCCTCCTTACATTTGTTGCAATATTCATCTATTTTACATTTTTATATAATTTAGGCTGACACCATTCACCCATTATCTCATTAGCACCACACTTTATATTATATGGGCATACGCAAGACACAACATTTTCCAGGGAGGCAGATCCTGGGCTGAACACCTATTATCCCATTGCAAGGGATGCAAAGTGAATTGAAATAACTGTCATAGTTTTCCACTGTGTCTTCTAGTGCATGTAAACATATGCTACTGGATAAGACCTTTATATACTATTGGTATTTATTTAATACCCTCTATAGTGATCTGTGTGCTGCTGTTTAACAGCAGTACATTGACTCTGTGTCTTGTAGGCAGCCCTCACAATTCACATATGCTCTTAAGAAATGTCATTTCACTTTGGAGCTCTGTACATCACTGCTGTCCTTTTGCTTTGCTGCTATTTATCATACTTCATACTCTGCTAAATCTGCCAATTTTTATTTTTCTCACTGACAACAGCTGTCAGCACTCAATTTATGTCTTTAAAACTCTTGGTGGCAGCATAATCACCAGCCGCTAGATTTGTGCTTTTCTGTTTTCTATTCACTACCCTCCATTTGTGGCTTAAAACTGGCAAAGGCACTGTAACTAATTTCTGTTCAAGGGACTTATTTACAAAAGGTTAGCATACACGTATGTCATGTGATGATGATTGATTATCACCTAAATCATTATGCATTACACATTTTATTTTAGACACCATTTCAATTCTGAAAACTTGCATAATCCCCCTACCCACCCCTTTTTGTACAAGTAGGCCAAGATTTCTAATAAAGCAACATAGGCCAATGCCTAGGGCAGGACGAGTCTAGAGGGAGGCAGATGGCTTCTTGTTTTATATTTCCAGGGAAGCAATGAGTAATTCTCATTTTATCACAGACAGGATATATGTATCTCTTGTAAAAAAACAAAAAAACAAATCTTAAGCCACATAGCTATGTGTTAAGCACAATGAAAGGAGTCAATGGGGTACAACTGAAATTGTATCCTGTCTGCTGAGAGTATTTTTATTGTTCAATATTTGTATTAAGAAACATGGACAGGTTACAGTTTAATGCATGCAGCATTAACGATATATAAAGAAACGTTTACTGATGCGTACTGTTTTTTACCTATGTTATCATATATATATATATATATATATATATATATATACATATATACATATATATATATGTGTAAGATATACAGTTTGGTAATGCACATGTTCATACCTGAAAATGTTTTTCACAAAAGGACATCAGAAGAAACAGGGGAACAAACTACAGGATAGGTGCAGGTGGCGGTAGGTAGAAAGGAATGGGGGGGTTGCAGGTGTAAAATAAAGTAATTGGGTACTGATGGAGCTGGTATTAGTTTACCCTTGGTGGTGTTGTTAGGGTTCTAAAGAGTGTAAGCCATGTGGGAGATATGTATCTACCCAGGGCTGCATACTTTTGTATATTTTGAGAACCTGGGAGTATTTTAACAAAGTTATACTGTCTATTACTTTCTAATTATTTCACAGATTATTCTACAGATTATGCATTTTAATTAATGCAATTTAAGGACAGCCTATGTACACAAGTTAACCATAATTTAAATGATTCTGGAACACATCTGTTGATGTGAATTGTCTGATTTTAGATGTGTCAACAATTAATATAGGACCTATTGATGACAAAGGCATGAGAGCGGAACTTGCCTCTCCACACATTAACTGCAGAAGAGGACCCAGAGTCATTGGTGTTGCTGTGGACAACAGCGTTCTCAACAATCTCACCCTACGCCACCTTCTTACAATTCCAGTGAGCCTGGAAGCAGAGGCGGCTCTCTAATTAGACAAAGTAGGCGGTGGACTAAGGCCTCGCCCTCACAAGGGCCTCGCGCGCGCCTACTTTGCCGAATGTGTGAAAGGGAATGTGCCTGGTCAGAGTCCCGAGCGGGTAAAGCTATGCAGGTTCCAGGCGTGCTGGCTGTAAAATCCTCCTCACACTGAGAACAGCTCATGACCGCCTAGCCTTCTCCGAAAGCCGACAACAGTGCTGGAAGGAGGGGGAGGCGGGGGCTGGATTTTGATCTGCATTATGCTTATTCAGTGCAAAAGAAGTGACCTGATCTGAGGTTGTGCACACTGTGTGCCTTCTATCTGTAGCTTCAGCCAGACGAATACCCATATAGAAGGACAATCCTCCTGGGTTTGAGTGGCTGGGTCGGAGTTTGCACAGTGAGGAGCAGCAGAGGTGGGCGGAGCAGCCAGAGAAGGTTCATCACACTGCACACTCTGCAGCACCGATCACTGTCCAGCCCAGCAGTTACCTGAGCTCTCCCCCAAGGCCCCAGACCAGCTCACGAGCTTTTCATTCAGTCCATGGAAGCTGCTAGTAAGGTGAGATGCTAATCTATTTTCAGAACAAGCTGGTTTAGTGTCAGAAATACCAGAGTTGTAAAACGTCCTGTGTGTGTCAGTCTGCAATCAGTTCTTGCAGATTACTGGTAAATGATCAGTATCCTGCAACTCTGATGAGTTCACAGACCAGGAAAACTTCACTACTTCCCAGGATCAGAAAACTTCACTGGACATTTACTAAAGGCATGTTTTGTGAGGGTCTACTAGAATTAAGATCCAAGCCTGTGATCAGTGACATATTCAGTTAAAAATCTAAAAAACCTTTCTACAATGACACATTATCAATAATTTTGGTATAACAGAATGTAGCTGCTAATATATTACAAGAAATCATAATTTTAGGCTGGCAATGGAACACAAGATTTAGCACCAGAGCTGCCTTCTCGCTCAAATTGCGCCACTCCTCAATCACAGCCACACAGAGCCCTTTAAAGTGATTGTATTATGTATGTGTTATTTTTAAATAACAAACATGTTATACTTACCTCCACTGTGCAGCTCGTTTGCACAGAGTGGCCCCCGATCCTCGTCTTCTGAGGTCCCTCAGCGGTTCCTCCCTGCATCAGACAACCCCCCTAGGAGAAGCGCTTTCCTGAGGGGTTATCTTGCAGGTGTGCTACCGAGTCCAGCATTTGCGTTTATAAATAAAAATGCCGGCCCGCCACCCAGGCATATTATTGGATTTGATTGACAGCAGCCAATGGCTGTGCTGCTATCAGTCTATCCAATCAACAGCCGGGACTCCGCACAGTCTCTGACTATCACCTGTATCATGCCCGCACAGTCTCTGACCATCTCCTGTATCATGCCCGCACAGTGCCTGAACATCTCCTGTATCATGCCCGCACAGTCTCTGACCATCTCCTGTATCATGCCAGCACAGTCTCTGACCATCTCCTGTATCATGTCCACACAGTCTCTGACAATCTCCTGTATCATGTCCACCCCTGTATCATGTATGCACAGTCTCTGACCATATCCTGTATCATGTCTGCTCCTGTATCATGCCCGCACAGTCTCTGACCATCTCCTGTATTATGCCCGCACAGTCTCTGACCATCTCCTGTATCATGTTCGCACAGTCTTGACCATCTCCTGTATCATGTCTGCACAGTCTCTGACCATCTCCTGTATCATTCCTGCACAGTCTCTGACCATCTCCTGTATCATGCCCGCACAGTCTCTGACCATCTCCTGTATCATGCCCGCACAGTCTCTGACCATCTCCTGCATCATGTCTGCAGTCTCTAACCATCTCCTGTATCATGCCCGCAAGTCTCTGACCATCTCCTGTATCATGTCCGCACAGTCTCTGATCATCTCCTGTATCATATTTTGCAGAGTCAATGACTATCACCTGTATCATGTCTGCACAGTTTCTGACCGTCTCTTGTATCATGTCTCTGGGAAGGTTACAGAGGAGTCAAGAGCGGGAGCGATGCCAGGGGTTCACGTGAGGAGTCAGATGTGTGAAGACTGCAGAGAGGATAATATGGGGTGTAACCAGAGCCACCAAGCTGGAGCCTAGAGAGGACCGTCTGACTATGCCCTGCAAGGTGCACCTGAGAGGAGGTCAGTGACAGCGCTGCAAGGCCAGTCTGAGGGGGATCACTGATGTAAGGGGAGACTGAATACAGTAAGGTAAAGGGGCACTGATTTAAAAGTTCCCCCTGATATCAGTAACCCCCCCTCAACCTTAGTGCCTTCACTCTGTGTAAAGTGGATTGTGGTCACCAGAGCCCCCTTAATGTCAGAGTTCCCATTTTAGATGCAAGTTGAAACTCTGTGGACCCTGATGTAAATGGGAACTCTGATGTAAATGAGAATGCTGTGCACTCTAATATAAGGTGATCACTGGTCACCAAAGCCCACCTTACATCAGAGTTCCCCTTTACACCAGTCTGCAGCATTACCTCAAATGTCCCCTTGTTCTATAAGGAGGAATCATGCATACTCTGATGTAAGGGGGAACTCCGTGTTGGGTTATATTAACCTGAACTTTATGTAAATGGTTAAATATGGTTTTGACTTTTGTTATAGTTACACATTTCTAGTAGCAGCTGCACAAATTGTATCTATATTTGTGTGGGTGTAATAAAAAAATTATATATATATATATATATATATATATATATATATATATACCCTATGTTTAATGATATTTGATTAGAGAATAATTGGTAAGAACACATTTTAGAAACAATGAATTCATAGTTCATAGTATTTAAGGCTCTTAATATAGGCGATTTATACAATATTCTTTTTTTTAGCTTGAATTATTTTCCCCATTATGGGCGAGCATGGGGCCTCATGTCTACGTTTTGCCTAAGGCCTAACAAAGCCTAGAGCCGCCTCTGCCTGGAAGCCTGGCCCTCATCTCCTCATCACCAGACCTTCAATCCTTCTCCTTTACTTGTACTACTCCTCTGCTTCCTTTTGCCTCTGCCTCACAGTGGTGGAGGCAGTAAGCATTAGGTCCTACCAGCCCTGAGACAGGAGGAAGTCCTCCTCCTCCTCCTCCTACTGATGTACCTCCAGTACCCAGACTATTCTATACCTCAGTGTGTGCTCCAGCCGGCATATCAAAGGGATTGTAGCACAAATCTATGCCTAGTTGCGGCTTGCAGTTTTGGTATTTTGGTAGCCTATTTAAATGCTGACTACAAGTGCACTAACAACAAGTTCCAGGCCTTAGTTGTATCGCATATCAGGAAGCTTGATTGATCCAGGTGAACAATTAATGATTATGGCCACAAAATGTGGCCACACACTCTTCTGGCCTGCCTCATCCTAGAAGACATCCTAGAAGTCTAGGTACCTAACTAGGAACGTCTGCATCACCAGGTGCAGGACATGGGGCAAGCAAGGTACATGTGTGACATTTCTTTGCCAAAGGGCAGTCAGCAGGTTGATGTTGTTGTGACACACAGCCTTGGTTACACAGGATAGCTTGACATTTGCCACTTCTTTGGCTGCTCCTGAATAGAAGCCAGAATCCCTGGCCCAGCAAGACTTCTCTACCCCAGGCATACCAGCTGCAAAAAAGCATTGCAGCATTTTTTTGGGACTAGTGGTTCTGAGGAGTCACTGGCTGAGGTTATTGAGTAGGAGTAGAGGTGGCATTGCGTTCACCATCAGCAAGGTGCAGGACAAGGGGGATGCACAACCAGCTTCAGTTGTGTGGCCCATCCTACATCCCAACCCAGATATTGCAGTAGATGCAAATAGAGACTTTTGTACAATGGGGGGTGGGGGGAGGGGTGTAGTTCAGGCCTTTTATTGCAAACTGGTATCATTGAGGAGCTGCTCCCACCAAGTTGTGTGTCCACTGAGATCCTCATGCATGTGATACTAAAATGACAGAATCTCTGCCCTTTGTGTCTATTGTATAATCAGACATATAAACTTCAAAACAGAGTGACAGGGTTTCCCCTGGACAGTTGAGTAGGCTCTTGCTTGCTTGGGAGAGACTGGTGGTTATGATGAGTCCCCAGGGGAGGCCATTGAGGACCACGCTGTCACCATCACCAAGTTTCAGGTCATGGGGCAGAACTACCAGATGCAGTATATCTCCCAATGCTGCATCCCTCCCAGCTGTCAGAAAATGTTGCTGCTGGATCCTGTATATGTGGTCAGATGGCCCTGCCAGTGACATTATTTTCCTAGTGGCATGGAGACATTATTATCCACATGTCGGTGGAGAGCAAGGAAGGTCTTCTGTCCAAAATAAAAATGGCTGGGTACCTACTACTGCGATGCATAACAGGTTTTTAAGGTTGCAGAAGGGGCTGGACTCCACCAGCTGGAATGGGAGCAACTGTAAAGCCATCCGTTTTGTCAAGTAGGCATTGAGATGCCAGGCATAGGGCTGTGTGAATATTGTTTCTTCCACTCCAGCAGCTGCAGGAGAGACACCTGCCTTTTAAAGAATGCTGCTGTGGGGTGGGATTAGGAGATTTACAGCAAGGTTGAAGCCTATGCTTGGCCCTACTGTCTGTGGTTCCATGCTGACTTTCTTACTTGCTTTATGTGGCATAAGTAGGCACTGATGGCTCAGCTATTTTTTTTTATAATTTTAAGCTGTGTAATACTGATGCTCGGCAGGAATTGGCCAAAATTCAAGCTGCGTATAGTTAGTTTTTGAGTGTCCTTTCAGCTACACCCTGGGCAAGTGACTGTTTGGTCTTTTCTACTTGGAAGTATCAGTATAACATCCTGAAGTTTTAAAATATTACTAGTACACTAATTATGTTATCAGCATGAATTTAGTCAACATCCTTTTCTTATTACTTCACAAATAAGGTCAGTACCATCCTATGCTTTCACTTATTGCAATGAAAGCCAAATATGATTAATGTGTTTAATATCGGGCTTTTATTAAGTGTGTAAAATGTGTTTAAGTATAAGTTATTCAATAATGTAATGTTATGTAGATAACTTAGTCTGATTAATTTTCTAATCGTGTATACGCTATAATAGTCTTCTATTGACATGAATACAAAATACTTTGTCACACTACATTAATTCATTAGATTGTTGACAGATTATACAATAAAAATAATCATTTTAACAATGTGAACATTCTTTTTGCAGTTAGCATGGATCAATAGGATCCTCTGTTTATTTTATACTAATGGGATAGTGCGTGATCTCCAGTGACATTTCAGATAATCCTTTTTAAACTGAAATTTGATGACAACAGTATAGACAATAAAGTATCTGTGTTTACTTTTTTTTCAAATGGTCCTATCTATACCAATAATACTGAGGTCAGTAGAATGGCAGTGTGCTTTTAAATGTAGTCATGTTAAATTTTAAAATGTATGTAAACCCTAACAATAAAATTCTCTAATTTTATCATTTTTAGCCTGTTTTATAAATGGGCTCCTTCACACATGCCCGCCTGACAGGCTCCAGGAGATCACTCCTCAAGTGAGATGTATATGCATAACAATAAATTGGGTTGGCTGGTTCACTTGTAGGCGCTCAGTCAGGAGAGTTTAGGTTTAAGCTCATAAATTAGTTAAGTTATCAAGAGGAATAAACCCTGAAGTCTAAAAAAAAAAATGTTCTGCTAGCTTAGTTTGGGCCCTACATTGGTGCGGAATGAAAGGTGCTGTCCCTTTAAGAGGAAAAGGAAAAGGATAGTTCTCTTTGAGGGGCAGAATTGTTGACATGGGTCACTTTAAGTAATGAGATCGTTGACAAAGTTCACTTCCAAATAAGAAATTGCAGGATAAGGTCACTCTAGGTTGCCAATGTGTAGACCAAAGTACTTGGTGGCAAAGTCACTTTAAGGGGGGTGGATCTATGGGTCTAACACACTTTACAAGGTACATTTGTTCTTAACGGACAAGTGACTCGTAAAGGCTGAAGAATGTCTTTGAAATGAAAGAACCTGAATGTCAGAAAACTGATTGTAACTGAATATGCTAATGTGTAGGTCAGTGACCCCCTTACCCAGTTCCTATGTAGCAATTAGCAAAGCGATGAGCGTGTGGCTGGGGGGTCCCCTTTCTACATCTATTTTTCACAAAACTGTTTTTCACAAAACTGTTTTTCACAAAACTGTTTTTCTGTCTTTTTGTAACACTCTCTGTGAGTTCACATTACAACTATAATGTGTACATTACACATCCCATAGTTCATGGTACCTAGGCCATCATCGGAGTGAGCAAGTGGGGGTGGCTACAATCCTACATATAGTGGGACTATGGAGAATGTACATAGACACCACCTATCAGGAAGTTGGCTTACAGCAGTTTTTGTTTTAGTTTAACATACATAATTGAATAAAGTTTAGTGTTACTTTAAAAATTGCAGCACTTCTAGGATAGAAGGTTTTAGATTATGGCATAGAAGGTTATTATTCATATTTATCTTTATAGAAAGAATATAATATTTCTTATGCAATTACATTTTGATAACAATTCTTATAAAACATCTAGAATTAGGTGATGCTGAGGCAAAGAAAGTAGCATAACATACATTGTATATGTTGCTGGTGTGGTTTTCAGAGAAATATGTAAGAAAGAGATCAATGGCTAAGCTCATGCATGATAATAGTTTGCCCAACAAGTCCAGTGATCCATGGAAAAGATTAAATAAGAACTTCCATTTCCTGAAAAAAAAGATTGGGCTACATATTGAACAATCTGACCCTTTCACCCAGGCAGCTGTTTTCAAGGTTATGGAAAGGTACAGTGGAAAATGGTATTGAAACACATTAGAATGTATACGCACAGTTTCTCACTGCATTCTTTAGTGACGTTTTAGATATTTGCTGATGGATCAATGTTGGTTAAGGTTAACATATTATCACATAAAATACTTACATCAGTCAAAACTATTGGAATAATAAAGACACTGCAGTATATTTCATATTAGTAGCTTTTTATTTCCAATCATAATAGCTTTTAAAAACTTGCAATACATACAGTAACTTTCTTGTTTATTTTTTATAAAAGCAATCATAGGCCACATTCTTTCAAAATAAGAGCTAAAAGTAAGAACTAGTAAATGTGTTGTAGTATATATTGTAATACAGTGCCTTGAAATTTTCCACATTTTATTATGTTACAACCAAAAACGTAAATGTATTTTATTGCGATTTTATGTGATAGATCAAAATAAAGTGGTACATATTTGTGAAGTGGAAGGAAAATGATAAATGGTTATCAACATTTTTTTACAAATAAATATCTGAAATGTGTGGCGTGCTCTTTTCGCTGATGACATTATTCTGTCACTATCAAACCCCTCTAACTCCCTGAATAGAACCCAACAACTGATCGAAGAATTTTAAAGCGTCTCCTACTACAAGATCAACGCTAACAAATGTCAGATCCTTGCCATGGGAATACCCGAAGAACAAATAAATCAACTAAAGAATGAATTTCCCTACTCATGGGGAGCTAAGTCAATAACATACTTAGGAATTCAACTTTCCTTTCCAGTTAGCTCAATTTATGAAACCAACTTTTCTTCCTTGTTGTCTAATATCTCTGATGATCTAAAAGGTTTGGGGAAAACACGGCACTCTTGGGTGGGAAGAGCGGCCGCCTTTAAAATGCAGATATGCAGGTCATGGAGAAGTGGAAGAGGACTCCAGTGGCAACCTGTGAAGCTCTGGTGAACTCCATGCCCAAGAGGGTTAAGGCAGTGCTGGAAAATAATGATGGCCGCACAAAATTTAAACCCTTGTGCCCAATTTGGACATTTTCACTTTGGGTGTGCTCACTTTTGTTGGCAACGGTTTAGACATTAATAACAAACAAATGGCCCCTGCCCCCACTTATAACTGTCCTTCACATCAAGGAGCACATGGAAGGGAAAACACATGAAAGACAAAAACAGAACATTCCATAGCTTAACTCACCAACCAGTCTGCCAACCGTTCAAATTAACCTGTCCAACAGTCTGTGTTAAAAACAGGGGCTTAGTTAGCTTGCATTTGCAAATGCATGCAAAAGCATAGACATTAATGGCTGTGTGTTGAGTTATTTTGAGGGGACAGCTTATACAAGCTGTACACTCACTACTTTACATTGTAGCAAAGTGTTATGTCTTCAGTGTTGTCACATGAAAAGATATAATAAAATATTTACAAAAATGTGAGGGGTGTACTGTTGTGAGATACTGTATATATTGTGTTGTGGCCCTGAAACTACAAGGTCCAGATGATTGTACATGTTTAGTTTACTAAGTAATCACTCTGGGCCATATTCTCATACATTTCAGGCGGCGGAACGTATGTACTTTACGTTACGCCGCCGCAAGTTTAAGTGGCAAGTGCCGGATTCCCAAACCACTTACCTGTGAACTTGCGGCGGCATCGCGTAAAGTCCACCCGTGTAAGCCATCCTAATTCAAATGATCCAGGCAGGGGGCGTGGATCATTTAAATTAGGCGCGCTCCCGCGCCGATCGTAATGCGCATGCTCCGTCGGGTAAATTACCCGACTTGCATTGCGCTAAATGACGTCTCACGGACGTCATTTGTTTTGACTGTAACGTAAATGGCGTCCAGCGCCATTCACGGACGACTTACGTAAACGACGTTCAATTTTGAAATTTCGACGCGGGATCGACGGCCATACTTAACATTGACTACGCCACCTAGGGGGCATCTTTATCTTTACGCCGCGTATCGCTTACGGAAACGACGTTAAAACACTACGGCGGGCAAGCGTACGTTCGAGAATCGGCGTGAGTAGTCATTTGCATATTCTACGCTGACCGCCACCTAGCGGTCAGCGTAAATATTGCAGCCTAAGATACAACGGCGCAGGCTGGTGTATCTTAGGCATGTTTAAGTGTATCTCAGTTTGAGAATACACTTAAACATAGGAAAGGGACTTACGTAGGCGTATCTGTTGATACGCCTACGTAACTTGTTTAAGAATATGGCCCTCTTTTCTTGCAGCTGAAAAAATAGCTACAGAGATGTCTTTTCAGAACCTTTATATTATGCCAGAAAGAGAAGCACATTCAACCGCTACATCAGTATGACAGCATTTGAAAGCATAACATTTGTGGAGTAGATATGTATATGTATGAATGTTCTACTGGAAAAATGTCTCCAATACGCAACAAATGCAGAAATCATAATATTTTTCCCAAGCAGTGCTGTAACCTTGCAGATAACATCTAATAAATAACAAATGTATACAGAGAGAGAAAACTTCTGAGAAAAAAAAAATCTATGTATTGAGATCAATCTATTGACAACCAATATTATACAACAACTCAGCACTAAGCAAGGTCATTGGAAAATCTGAGTAGATAACCTCAATATATACACACAATACATACATTATAGACATATGATTAATTTATTTCAGGTGTTTTATTGCTATTAAAAGTTAATAGTTAAACACAAATATAATTAAAAAATGTCTATCGACCCAATACTTATTTTCAAGGGGACTCCACTGGTATGTTTTTTTTCACTCAGTTGCCAACTTGGGCCTCAGCCCTTGGTTGCAGCAATAAGAGACTTGCTTCTACAGCTAAACACTCTGTAATGAAGCATCATTTTTCCCACACAATAAAAGTGCCATTTTACATTTTATATTAGTAATAGTTTAATGATACCATTTTATTTGTCAGGTGCCACAAAAACTAGGAAGCCTGGGAATATGCTAAATAAGGAGAAGGAACAGTTAAGATTGCCCTATCATAGTTGTTTTTTTACATATTTCTCCTCTTAAAGCGTAGTAAGCCGCATCCAGAAAAAAAAATTGGGCCCAGGGTAGTTTAACCACTTGCCAACCAGGCCAATTCTGACACTTGGCTCCTACATGTAAAAATAATTTTTTTTGCTCGAAAATTATACAGAACCCCCAAACATTACATATGTTTTTTTAACGTAGACCCTAGAGAATACAATGGCAATTATTTCAAATTCTTTTTATCTCGCACGGTATTTGCGCAGCAATTTTTCAAACGCGTTTCTTTTTAAAAAAAACTGTTTTATGCTTTATAAAAATAATAATGTGAAAGATTAAGTTGCGCCGAGTAAATAGATACCTAGCATGTCATTCTTCAAAATTGCACACACTCGTGAAATGGTGCTAAACTTTGGTACTTAAAAATCCCCATAGGCGACGCTTTAATTTTTTTTACTGGTTACATGTTTTGAGTTACAGAGGTCTAGGGCTAGAATTATTGCTCTCACTATAACGTTCGCGGCGAAACCTCACATGTGTGGTTTGAACAGCGTTTTCATATGTGGGCGGAACTTACGTATGCGTTCGCTTCTGCGTGCAAGCACACGGGGACAGGGGCACTTTTCATTTTTTTTTTTTTATTGTTAATTTTATTTACATTTTTTTATTTTGACACTTTAAAACATTTTTTATCACTTTTATTCCTATTACAAGGAATGTACATATCCCTTGTAATAGGAATATGACATGATCGGACCTCTTTACAGTGAGATATGGGAAGCCTAAAAAAAAGAAAAAAACAAAAAACGATCACAGCTTCCTAGCCGAAGAGGCACCGTTTTTTTGAATGCAGAGGCTGGGCATGACATCATAACATCGCGCCCGGCCTCCAACATTTATAGAGACTCTGGTGACCATCTGGTCCGCTCGAAATCTCTATGGTCAAGAACCAGGGGCAGCGGATCCATTCTCCGACTCGCCAATCCCTCAGGTGAGTCGGTAGAAGCACCGAAGGGTGGCGGGAGGGGGGAACAGCCGCTATGATCGTTCTTATGGTGAAGGGAATCGCAGGCTGAAAACGGCAATATCTGAATGATGCCTGTAGCTGCAGGCATCATTTAGATATAGCCCCACAAAACCGAAGACGTCTTTAGACGTCCAGCCGTCGGCAAGTGGTTAAAGGATAATGTCCTCTTTTGTACACTTTTTTTTTCAACTCCCCTATGTACCAATATAGCATTTATGTACTTTTTTTGCAAAAATATCTTCAGAATAAGTCGGAAGAAGCCCCCGGAGCTGCCTATTAAATGACTTTAAAAACCTGTGTAGTGTGTTTTTTCTTTTACACTTTTCCTTGCAGCTCATTTACTAGCGGCGGCCCGGTCTTCCTCCTTCGTGTTCTTCCCTCTTCTTTTCTTCAGATGTTGCCACGACTCTCCCTCCCACTGTAATGCCGGGTGTGTGGTGCGCAATGATTTATATAGGCCTCTTATGAGTCACAGTTCCATCATGCTCCAGGTAGTGACAACATAATTATCCTACCCCCTTATGTCGTCACCACCCGAAGCATGATGGGACTGTGACATCATAAGATGCCTCAATAAATTGTTGCACACCGCACACCCGGCATTACAGAGGGAGGGAGCGTCGTGGCAACATTGGAAGAAAATAAGAGGGGCAACCAACGGCCAGGGTTTTTGGGAAGAGGTTCTTATCCCCATCAACATAGGTACAGGGTGCTTTTGGGTGGGGGGGCCGCAGGGCATGTGGAGGGGGGCGTTTGCTCTTTCCCACTCCTCTCCTGACCGGCTGGGAGGCGTGCTCGGATAAGGGTCTGGTATGGGTTGTGGGGGACCCCCCACACCGTCTTTTAGCCGTAGGGGGGTTCTCCTTAGAAACCATACCAGACCCAAGGGCCTGGTATGCTCCTGGAGGGGAACCCTTGCCAGCTATTTATTTAAAATTTGGCGTGGATTTCCCCCTCATGATTCATACCAAACACAGTGTTTGGAATCCAAGACGGATCCCCATCGCTTCTTTCTCGCGCCCGCTGTAATGTGTTTTTCTGATTGCAGCCAGTGCGACATGTACAGCACCCTGTCGCCGAGAACTAGCGCAATGCGATCGTGCTGGACATTCGCACGGACAGGTACTGTAGGGGAGCTGGAATTTAGAAAGAAAAAAGTGAACAAAGGTGAACTTATCCTTTAAGTCATAATGTGCTAGTAACACATTATGACAGACTTACCTGAAAATTAAGCCCTCCAGCGGCACGCTGTCACCATTGAAGGTGCTTCCATCTTCAATCGGTATTCTTTCCGGGTCCGTGGGCTTCAGCTATCAGATTGGCGGGAATCACTGTTTATGGCACAGCTCTGATGGAAAGAAGAAGGAAAAGCTCCACTGGCATCTAAGAGCAGCATTTATATTTTGGTCTAAAAGAATGTTGTGCCTTCTGAATAGAAGGAATGAAAAGGAACAGAGGATCTTATTTTATTGATGGGTCCACATTAAAGTTCATTCTTTAATTAAACTAAGGGCCAGATTCACAAAGAGATACGTCGGTGTATCTCCTGATACGGCGTCGTATCTCTGAGTTCCGTCGGTCGTGTCTATGCGCCTAATTCATAGAATCAGGTTCCGCATAGATCTCCCTAAGATCCGACAGGTGTAAGTGACTTACACCGTCGGATCTTAGGCTGCAATCTCACGCTGTCCGCTAGGTGGCGCTTCCGTTTGTATACGCAAGGAATATGCAAATGAGGAGTTACGCCGATTCAGAAACGAACGACCGCCCGTCGCTTTTTTTTTACGTCGTTTGCGTTCGGGTTTTTCCAGCGTATAATTACCCCTGGGTCTATGAGGCGCAGCCAATGTTAAGTATGGCCGTCGTTCCCGCGACGAAATTTGAATTTTTTACTTTGTTTGCGTAAGTCATTCGCAAATACGGATGGACGTAATTTATGTAAACGTCGAAACCAATGACGTCCTTGCGACGTCATTTGGAGCAATGCACGCTGGGAAAATTTCCGGACGGCGCATGTGCTGTTCGATCGGCGCGGGGACGCGCCTGATTTGAATAGTACACTCCCCCTAGCCACGGAATTTGAATTCCGCCGGGGGATTTACGATACGCCGCCGCAAGTTTTGAGTTAAGTGCTTTCTGAATTAAGCACTCGCCTCAAAAACTTGCGGCGGCGGATCGTAAATCAGACTAATCATCTAAAGATCCGCTAACCTATCTGAATCTGGCCCCATATGTAGCCTGAACATATATCTACAGTACATCTATAGCAGTGGTTCTCAACCTGGGGGTCGGGACCCCCTCGGGGGTCAAATGATGATTTGCAAGGGGTCACCAAATTCTGGGCTGTTCCTGAATCCTGCATCGCTCCCCCAGCCTTCTTGCGGCTGCTCAGCAGGGCTGTCTCTGGAGCTGGTGGCCACCCAGCTGGGCTGTTCTTGGAGCACACGGCTGCCCACTCAGCCTCTTCGCAGCCACCCATTCAGTTCACGGCATGGGTTGGGGGGCAGAGACTAGAAGTCTGCTGACTGGTAAGGATTGTGAGGTGGGAGGGGCTGGAGGAGACCGTATCTCCTGATTTCAGCATAGGTGTCACTGCTACGAGACACCACAAAGTCAGAGACACACTGGGTAACACTACCTATGATTATAGTTGCCATTGAAAGTCCCCACTACAGTTCTCAGATCAGCAGATGACCTTGATCAAGAGCACCTAAGTTGGCTGATCAGAACTCTCCCCAGCATTGCCACTCATCCCATTCCCCCTCCACCAAGGAGTAAGAGAAGGAATTAAAATAGAGAATACATGGAAGGGAGAGGAAAAGAGGGGGAGGAAGAAAGAAAAAGGGAGAGAAAGAATAAGATAAAAAACAAGAAAGACGGCTAGAGAGAGGGTTGGGGAAAAAAGAAGAAATTTGGATAGCGAGAGATAAAAGGGAAAAAGAGGAGAACAAAGAGAAAGAGTGGTACATTTAAAATGTACCATATGAGGTTTTAATACTTTACGAGTGGAGGGGACTCAGGGAGCGCTAAATTTCCATGGGTTAGGAGCGCAAATTACTTGTCTTGCCTTGGGTGCTGACAACCCACGCTATGAAAATAATTTTACTGTCCCCACAACTTGGGAAATTTTATCAAGGGGTCACGGCACTAAAAGGTTGAGAACCACTGATCTATAGGTTCCTGTTCTTGTATTTAGATGTCTACTAGAGTGCCATGGTACCCTAAAACCCTGCACCGATGTAGGTGCCCACTTGCGTATTACAGCTCTTCA
Organism: Rana temporaria; assembly: GCF_905171775.1. Classification (NCBI taxonomy): domain Eukaryota; kingdom Metazoa; phylum Chordata; class Amphibia; order Anura; family Ranidae; genus Rana; species Rana temporaria. The sequence continues at coordinate 165,209,057 of NC_053492.1, read as the reverse complement.
TGTTTTTTTTTTAAAGTGTGGCCTTTTTTATATGTTATCAAATTTACTTTTTGTAATTAAAGCCCAACTCCATACAGTCAAAGTCCAGTCACAGCAGTCTTTGACCACAAGAGGATTTTTCTGCTCAATTTTAAATTCTATTTGCAACCCAATAAAAGTGATTGGTTTCCTGTTTTGTCAGGATAGGTGATTCAAATACATTCTATCCCTTGTCCAGGCTACTAGAATTTATTTATTTATTTATTTTTGATGAATTTGTCCCATAGGGTGAAATTTCCTATAATTTCTGTACTTTCTGACACAGTCAAATAAACAGATAGTGGGGAGAGTTTCTATCGCTTACTACAGACTATATCGTTTATGACAGAAATAAAAACATGTAAGATGTACAGTTCAGTGGTGCTGTAATTTGGCTTTTTTTCCCCCTAATCTTTATAACAAGTTGTCAATAATGCATTGAAAACCCCATGTGATCCTGAGGCATTAGCTGAACACTACCAATTTAAATTGATTTGAATAATCCATGTGTAAAAATGCTGTTATATTGATTTATATTGAAATCATGCTGCATGATGATCCGTCCCGAATGCAAAACTGATGGTGGAAAACTAGAAAATAATTCAGCATGATATGTAAAATATATCAGCATGCTCATAATAGTATAATAAACCATGCCATGGCAGTTAAATGCTCTTTTATAGGTCATTCTTCTCCCCAGAATTACCAACACAAAGTGCAAAGTGCGCACACTTTTGCAAAAACAAGATATTTGGCAATGGTGTATATCCTGTGGAAAATATTATCAAAATGAAAAGCACTAAATACCCATGTTAAGCTTTGTATTTTACTGTAATAAACATTGTAATAACACATCCGAATAAAAACTGCTAGCAGGAAATAGATGTTAAACCATCACTTAATTGTTGCAAAGAAATTGAATATTACAGATTTGTGGAAAACATGACCGACATGCAAATACAGCTGCAAATAAATCAGGTTTTTACAAATACAATGGCTAAAAGATGGCAGTCGGGTTACGCAAAATAAACTGCATCTGAGCATAAATATAATAAAATCCCACAAAGAAACATTGTTGCTCAGTGACTGTAACAAATTAACACTGGAAAATGTGCAGGATATAATCAGTTGTCTTCCGTTCAGCTACAGAGATTATATTTTTCATGGTGATGTAATCTTATTAGAATTGAAGGTGTAAATGTATTATAGAATGCTCAACTGTTATCCATTCAGCTAGAGATTATGTAATCATATCAACAATAGTAAGAGATATAACTGCAACAATATATCATTAGATAGTGTGTGTTTTAGATTACTGGAAGGGAGGTGTATGCAATGCCAAGGTTCTTATAATATGTAACATCAGATTGCTTTGCCTTTGGTGTTTTAAAATTTATTTTGTATATGTAATGTATTTGACTCTCTAAATTATGTATGTCAAATAAATCCATGACAACAGATTTTGCTAGACTTTAGTCTCTTGTCATCATCATAACTTATGGTGTCACATGACCTATAGTATTACTATTTATTACTCTCGTATTCTTCTACATGACTGCTTAAGCTGTATAACTTGTCAATATACAGTCCAGAAAGTCTTACACAAATGTGATCTTTCTTTCTGCCTTGTAGCATAGTTTATATTGCAGTATAACAATGGCCAACCTTCTACCTTTTCCTGGAAGCTGACACCTAAGCAACACATTTATTTTCCACAGTGGCCTCTGGAATACCCATATGCAGACATATATGTAAGTGACAGTTTTCTAGCACTTGCGCAAGCGCAGAGTTCCAAGGATGGCCACTTGAGCTTGGAGCTTCAACCCGCCCTGGCCTTCTAAGCCACACCGCAGCCATCAGAGCGATTGATCCCACTCCCCACTGCACCCAGGAGATAACAGGGGCACCCAGGGACCCCCACTGTAGCAGTCAGTGGTGCCCAGAGGGACCATACACACCATCTAAGAGTCTATCCACAGAACCTAGGCATATCCAAGATGGCGCCCGGCTCGCAGCATGAGGAAGACACAGGGTAGAGGACATAGAAACAGCCATGGAGCATTCTTCTCACAAGGCCTCTCTCCCAGGCCTAGCTGCAGTAAGTCTGGAGCTTGACAAAGGAGCGCGACTGCCGCGTCATCGCAGTACGCCCGCTCAGGAAACGTGTCGCACGCCAGTGACGTCCCTGCCCTCAGACTGCTGCAAATTTTCCATCCTCCAGCCTTGCTTTGAAGTTCCCCCACCACCGCCGGCTTCAACACCTCACAGCGGTGAAGGATGTCTTCACACAGCACAGCGGCCCAGCAGAAAAAGGAATAAGTGACTGACCTGATGATTTCTCCTAAGGATTTTTGTACAATTTGAACTCTACCAAATGTGAGTTGCCTGTACTTATCTATTCATTAAATTGTTTTAAACATCTACACTTAGAGGCGCCTCTTCCCTTGCTTTTTGTTTACAGTACTGGAACATGGGTGTGAGTGAGGGCGCTATTTAGTGAATCACCTAACGTGAATCAACAGAAATCCTGGTATGAGAGATACACGTGCTGTGGTGGATCTAGATATCAGGGTGTAATTACAAAAGTTAAACACTCCACTAAGAAAATTATTGAAAACAAAATAGTTACTCCTCCATCGCAATGGTTGCGGATAAATTTACATATAGAATGAAGAAAAAAGTCCAAAAAAATGAAATCCGTGATATTAAATAAAATAAACAAAATAGTGATTCTTGAATGAAATAGTTCATAAGGGAAAATCCAAGTAGAGATTCTTCTATAAGTGATCATGCAAATAGTTTCCAGGTGATAAAGCAGCCTTCACCATCTATTAGACTTCACCCGAAGTGCTCTTAGTATTCAATGCGCTTACCAAAATGTATGGACCACTTTAATGAAAAAGTTGGTCTTATACGCTGGGCAGGTATAAGTGCCTGCACACTATGCGTCAGAATCTGGAACGATGCCTTCAATATTGGTAGCCAATAGGTCCAACCACAGAAAACAAAAGGGGTCTCATAGTGTATTATTGTTTAATAAAAACATAAATTAAAAACAAGCTGATTGGCCTCTTACTTGAGTGAGTGCCTACCCGGCACTAGGACTGAATGCGTGTCACCCCTTGTATAATGGACGTTGCTCTGTCACACCGATATCGAGTGGCTAGATGTCCAGGGTCTTGGATGTGATGGCGGGTAGCGGGATCAGCTTTGGACGGGGTAGTCAGATCTAAGCCGCCGACATATGTTTCGTGGAATTCCGCGTCATCAGGGGGGCGTGTCTGACCGCAGAGGATTCTGGTATATGTAGGAAAGGTGGGGGGAGCCAATGAAAAGTGCCGAAGGGCGTGTAATAGTGGCGCTCGCAGTCTCAGTGCCGTGCAGTACTACATTTATCAGAGGCAATTTGTTTGTTCCACATATACATACTTGCTCATTTACAAAAAACCCTAACATTATTATATGGCACTAATTTGTATACTACTAATATAGGACACGACCGGGCCAATTGAATGAAATATTCCCCAGGTATATCTATATGTTATTTAAATTTATCCTAAATCACCAGTTATCAACATAGTTGTATATTTAGATTAGAAAAGCTATATAAAAAAGATTGACTTATAACAAATGAATATATATTTCTTCTTTTAAAATAGCTTAAAAAATATTTAAAAAATGTAGTCGTAATAGAACTTAACTCTATATAGGGATATTAGAAGCAAACACAGGGAATGATACATATACCATGATAGGTGCTGCCATCTACTGGATGTAGATGTGCATTAATTAAATTTAAAACCAATAGGAGGCATATTATATAATGTAAGGAATCTACAGAATTATAAAGATGATATTACACCTACAGAATACCAGTTATTCTCCTGTATATGTCCGATTATACTAGGATTGTGGTTCCCTTCTATCTATTTCTATGTTTATTATTTGACCTGATTTATCACTGAAGATGCGAGTATGTGTAACTGGGCATGATGGCATTATAAATAGATTATAATTAGTCATTGGCTAAAAAACTATATAAGTCGAATTCTATGTTTAACCCTAATGGGTGCATAGTCTTCATTTTGTGTATCCACATGGTTTCATTTTGCGATACACTCCGTGTCATGTGTGTTCCTCTCCAGTGTTTAGATATTTTATCAATTCTGTAAAAAGTACATAATGAAGGGTCACTGTTGTGGTGACTGGTGAAATGCCTTGACACACTATGATTTGGAACATCGTTCCGAATATTGGCTAGATGTTCGTTTATTCTTATTCTTAATTTACGCGTCGTTCTCCCCACGTATTGAAGTGGGCACGGACATTCCAGCACGTATGTTACGTGATCTGAATCGCATGTTATAAGGGGTTTGATTTGAAAATGGTCTCCCCCGACATGCGATTTAAATTGTGTACGTTTTTTAGGGGCTCTAGCTTGCCGTGTGGTTTTACAGGCTTTGCATCTGATGCAATGGTGGAACCCAGGAATATCAAGGAATGTTAAAGGTTTTTTCGGTGGGTCTGGCACATTACGTGCTACTTTGTTCCTCAACCCTGGTACTCTCCGATAGATGAACTTGGGAGTTTCTGAGATGCAGGTTTGAAGATCTTTATCTTTTAGCAGGATGAACCAGTACTTTCTATAGATAGTTTCAACCTGTCTGTACTGTCTGTTATACCCTGAGATGAGCGCTACTTCTCTTTGTTGTTCTTTTTTGGGATTGGTTACTAGGAGAGATTGTCTTTCCATTTTGAAGACTTGTTCTTTGACTTTCTCTAATATTTCCTCGGTGTACCCTTTTTCCATAAATTTGATGGTAAGTTGTTCAGCTTGCACATGATAATCTTTGTCTGTGGTACAGTTTATTTTGAGTCTCATATACTGCCCCTTGGGTATTGAACCTAACCACCAAGGATGGTGGCAGCTAGATGTTGGTACAAATCCATTGCGGTCTGTAGGTTTGAAATAGGTGAGAGTTTCGAACCTTGCTCCGTTTTTCCTGATGGTTAGATCTAGATAATTAATTGATACGATGCTGACTTCGGCTGAGAATTTTAAACCATATTTATTTTGATTCATGAGGGTGATGTATTGATGTAGATCCAGTTCTGTCCCCTCCCAGAAAATGATCACATCATCAATATACCTTTTGTAGAACTTGAGTGACTTGTGCCTATGATGGAAAATCGTTTCATGTTCCCATTTGTTAAGGACTATGTTTGCTACACTGGGTGCATAGCGGGCACCCATAGCAACACCACCCACTTGGGTATAATATTGATTATTAGCCCAAAAATAGTTATTGGTCATGACCATCTGCAACCCTTGCAGCAGGTAACTAATTTGGTCTAGTTTCAGCTTAGCATCTTCACTTAAAGCCCATCGGAGTGCTTCGATTGCATCTTGGTGCTGTATATTTGTATATAAAGACTCTATATCCACTGTGGCCATTATTTTGGAATCTGAGGCCTGCAACTGCTGAATATCCACTATCAAATTACGGGTGTCTTTAAGATACGAGGGGCTCTGGGATACTACATGTTTGAAGAAAGTATCTAAATACTCTCCCAATCTTAAAAATAGTGATCCGATCCCACTGACAATAGGTCTCCCAGGGGGCTTCACCATGTCTTTGTGGATTTTAGGTACCGTATATAGTACTGGAACTCGAGGTGCATGAGGGACTAAATAATTAGCCTCCTGCGAGGTTAGTATTTTGTTATTAGATCCTTCGTTAACCCAAGCGGAGAGTTCCTCCTTAACCCTCCTCTTGTGTTAGGTTCAGAACCGACCCGTTTTCAGGTTTTGAATGTCTATAAGTATCACATAAATTTGTTTATTGCATCAAGATTTTTTTACTTTGTCAGGAACCTCTATTTAAACAATGTAATAGAAAAATAAAAATTTTCACTAAATTATAAAAAACTGTGGCGAAAATTAAGAAGTTTATGGTGTTAGGGTCAATTCTGACCCAGTTATAATATAGGATTATAGGACACTAATAAGTGCCAAAACTGAAATCATAAACACTCTCTCTGCTTAGTAACACTGACAGCCAATCACCTCTCAACCCTGTGAGCTGTAGTTAGGGAGGGGCCTATCTCTTTGCCTGCTTGTCTGCTTCTCTAAATAAAGTAAAGAAACATAGGACCAATTATAATATTCTATTGAGGAAATGGGGGAGAGTAGGGGCGAAGGGCTAGTAGCTGAAGCTAGACCTGGAGCTACCCACTCAATGGTTTGGGGGGGACTATCACGGTACTGATAAATATGCATAAAACATAATGATATAAAAAAGTTTATTAATATATAAAAATTGCAAAACAAATAATTGTACAATTTATTGATTGGTCAACGTCGACTAGTTTCGCGGGGTTGCCGCTTTGTCATGACAGCCAATCTATAGAATAATGCAATAAGAATATGTAACAAACATCAGCAATACAGTAATAATTGATAAAGAAAATTGATAGTTGCTTACCGAATGAGTCAATTGATAATGCGCGGAACCAGGCGGCCTACGGGGGGTCCCCCGGTGGCGGGCAAGGGGATGGTTGATCGTGAAAGTCTGGGTGTAAATAAGCAATATAAAAATATGTATGTATATAAGAGAATGTTTAACCCCATAGAATCAGTGGGCTGGGCAGGGCAGGGCAGGGCAGGGGCAGGGAAGGGTATAATGGGGAGGGGGAAGGGAAAAAGAGAAAAAGAAAAAAGGAAAAAGGGAGGCGGGGGGATAGGGAAGAGCAGGAGGGGTAAATAAGAGGGGGGGAAGGGGGGAAGGGAGGGAGAGGGGGGAAAAAAGGGGGGAACGGAGAGGAAGAGAAAAGGGGGGGGAAAAGAAAAACAAGTGGGGGAAAGGGGAGAGGAGGGAGAATGGAGGGGCATGGGAAGGAGGGTGGAATAGGCAAGGGAAGACAGGGATGGTGGAAAAAGGGGGGGGGGGTGGGAAGGAGGGGGGGAGAGGAGCACCCACGGATAGCTAATGAAGGAAAGATTTAATGGGGGACTTACCACCATAGGAAATTGTAGGGAATGCAACCAGGCCAGGTGGAATAAAATCCTGGTGCAATGACACCAGATCTGCCGGACAGAGGACATGGACAAGGCAGCACAGTGGGGAATTACCAGGGGCGCATAGGTACACAGGTCCAAGGATACTGGTGAGTCCAGTATTGAGTCATCTAGGAAGGGTATCCATAAGAATGACAGATGCATGGTAATGCATGGACTAGAGGGTAGCGTGAACTGCGCCCAGGGAGAGCACCAAATTGCAGCTGACCACGTCCTGGGCTATCACAGCCGTGCCATCGGACCGCCGATGGACCGATCAACGCTGCTTATCCAATGGCCTGTCGGCCATTAAGTAAGCGTCCCAACCCGGAGACGCCGTGAGCGCCGCTGGATGGCCGCGCCGTGACGTCACCGGGTCAGTCTCCCCGTACGACGCAAGTGCGCAATAAGCGCTACTATGCGTGTACGATCGACTCAAGCCAAGGGGCGGAAAGCCCCGAGCCGAGAAATTACAAGAGGGGGTGAGACATGGTATCACCCCCGCCAGTAATGACAGCTTAGACCACAGTGAAAAGCTCCCAGTACTGTGGTTATAAGGAAACAGGCAACCAGGAAGTGTGGAGATCACAGCAGAATTACAGCAACTTCAAAGCAAAAACGAACAATAAGGACATGAAACCAGTACTGCAGTAAGGTAAAGGAAGCTATTTAGCTAAAAAAGTGATCCTTTAACTCTATATAGCACGTGTATCTCTCATACCAGGATTTCTGTTGATTCATGTTAGGTGATTCACTAAATAGCGCTCTCACTCACACCCATACCAAATATTGCACAGTACATATCTGTATTTTGAGGAGCAGCTTGGTAGTATTATTAGCATAATATATTATTTATTTCACTATTGTGATTTTCTAATTTATGTAAACCACGTTGGCGCGGAAAACACCCTACTTCTATTGAGTACTGGAACATGGTTTCTGTTTCTCTATGATGGCAGCCCTGAGGTTGTATTTGTGACCCCTGCAACAACATTTCTCCATCCATCCCTGGACTTTCTCCCATTTTGTACCTCCCTGAGCTTGGACTCTTTTATACTGTACAACCTCTTGTACACTATTATCATTTATACCATTACCATATTTTATTTCCTTATTATCGAGGAATGTTTGTATTTAGTTCTTGCGCATTTTTACTTGTGTACTAGCTGCAGTAAGTACCCACATGTCTGTTGTCCTTTCCCCAGCCTCCACAGAATCTTTGTTAGAAAGGACTCTGGATGAACTTTTGTTAACCCTATGGGGGACATACAGGGGTTCCCAAAAACCTGGTTTTCTTTCTCAGAACACCCAGGAGACCCCTTTAAACCTCTCTGCAGTAGATGCCACTTTCTCTAAAATGTTAGCCCAGGGTCTGTCACAAAAAGCCACCCAAATAACATCAACAATTTAGGCTGATCATCATAACCTGGGTGCCAGAATAGAGGCTATAGAACAAAAAGTGGAGCTTACAGTTTCCAAAGGTAATCAAAACCCTGCTCGCATTGAGGATTGCAGGATCAGCTTGAAACTGCCCTTGCTAAAATTGATGATCTAGAAAATAGATCTAAACACTACAATTTCAGAATTAGAGGACTCCCAGAATCCATTAAAGATGTCCATGCAGCCACATGTTCCTTTATCAAAGAACTGTTCCCGGACATTCCTGATCACTGTATGGAATCTGACAGAGCTAGTAGAGCACTACAACCACTGTGCACTGATGGATTGCCGGGGGACATTGTGGTGAAGCCTCACTTCTATAGAGTCAAAGAACACATCATGAGAATTTCCAGAGACAGGGAACTTATTCAGGATCATGTTCGTTCTGTCCCAGAAATCCTTAAAGTACCGGAAAAAGACTTACAGCTTTTCATCAATCCATGACGGGGAACATCTTCACCTGGGCATTCTTTCTCAAGGACCAATGTTCACGTCCTCGTACAAACATCCTGGTTAATCCAAGCGTGATTGGTCCCCATGGTCCTGTTCTTAGCCCTTTTGGGCCATACTCGCCTCCACCTTCTGGTTCCATCTATGATGGGGCAGGTACATTTCCGCTTTGTGAAATGCTTGGCGTCCTCTCAGCTCCATAATGCCAACAGACACCCCTTTATTTCCTTTACGCATTGCCACACATAATGTTCAGGGACTAAACTCCCCAACAAAACATATACAATTATTTGAGGACTATCAATTCCAGAAACTAGACGTTTTCCTTTTACACTTCCCTAAACATTTCAACCCTTCCTTTATCCACCACAAATACCCCCGGTTCTGTTTGGCTAATGCAGAAATAAAGCTTGAGGGGTTGGGATATTCTTTTCCAAACGGACTACTTTCTCTCTACTAAAGGAAATCGGGGACCCCGAGGGTAGATTCATACTTCTTTCAGGCTCAATTGAAGGTTCCCTTTACCTTTGTCTCATATTATGCCCTTAATCAGGGACAAGCAACATTTGTTGCAACTATTTTAGAAGCCCTCAGTCCCAATTTTGTAGGCGCAGTAGTATTTTGGGGGGGGGGGGACTCTAACATAGCTCTTGATCAAATGCTGGATAAATCCAGATAGGTATTCACTTCTGGCTCTTACGCCCTCCTAAACAAAGCTTGCACATATCTAAGCTACTACATTCTTACGGGCTGGTTGATATTTTGAGAGAGTTTCACCCAACTGCTATGGACTATACTTACTTTTCTGCACCTCACCAAACCCATTCCAGGATAGATCATATCTTTACGTATTTAACCAACCATACCCTCAGTCTCTAAGTCAATTATTAGGAACACCCCTCTATCTGACCATGCAATGGCCCTGATGTTCCTTTCAAAGCCTCTTGGCCCTAGCCGTTGGCGCATCAATTAATTGTTAGACCTTCTGAGGAAAGTGGCCAGACACAGCCCAGTGGAATGACGCGGCTGGAGCTTTGGCATTTCTTATATAGGGGAGGCGGGCCACCCGTCACGTGACCCCACCCCCTCTGACGCAAGGGGGAAGACTGGGCTTCCCCAGTGACGTAGCAGAAGGTGCGTCAGAGGGTGCAGGGTTACGTGACGGGTGGCCCCACCTCCCCTATATAAGAAATGTCAAAGCTCCAGCCACGTCATTCTGCTGGGCTGTGTCCGGCGGAGAGAGTCAGCCTCCGATGCTGTGCTCTGGAGCTCTGGATGCTGGATGATCTTCTCATCGCTGGACCGGAGAGGAGATCACCTGTCGCTGGATACAGACAACGTTGGAGCAGGAAGCCGGGACCGAGTGGATTACCACCACTGGATTTTTTTTCTTTTTTTAATTAATAAAGGACTTTTTTCTATGGTGTGTGTGTGTTTTTTCCAACTATTTACACTTCCTTCGTGAAATGGTAGGGGTACAATGTACCCCATTACCAATTCACATAGGGGGGGCAGGATCTGGGGGTCCCCTTTGTTAAAGGGGTCTTCCAGATTCTGATAAGCCCCCCGCCCGCAGACCCCCACAACCACCAAGCAAGGGTTGTGGGGATGAGGCCCTTGTCCCCATCAACATGGGGACATCCTCCCCATGTTGAGGGCATGTGGCCTGGTACGGTTCAGGAGAGGGGGGCCGCACTCTGTCCCCCCCTCTTTTCTGAGGCCGGCCAGGTTAGGGTGCTCAGATAAGGGGTCTGGTGTGGATTTTTGGGGAAACTCCACGCCATTTTTTTATTTGGGGTGGAGTTCCCCTTAAAAACCACACCAGAACTGAAGGGTCTGGAATGGATATTTGGGGGAAACCCCACATCAATTTTTTTTAAAATTGACGGCGGGGTTTTCCTTAATATCCATACCAGACCTGAAGGGCCTGGTAATTGAATTTGGGGGGACCCCCATGCTTTTTTTTATTTTTTTTATAAATGAATTCTCTCTGAATTGCCAGAGCCGACAATTCATTATAGCCGCAAGTCCGGTTTTAAATGTCTTTTTTTCTTTCAGAAATGAAACTTTGTGCAGGGACAGTTCTAAGTACGGTAAACATGCGATATTTCACATGCTTACTTTACACCCCCCCCCCCTAGGTACGAAATTTAAAGGAATATTTCACTTTTATTGTTTCACTTTTAGCATTATTAAAATCACTGCTCCTGAAAAAACGGCCGTTTTTAAAACTTTTTTTTGCATTGATACATGTCCCCTGGGACAGGACCCAGGTCCCCAAACACTTTTTAGGACAATAACTTGCATATTAGCCTTTAAAATTTGCACTTTAGATTTCAAATTTTCGAGTCCCATAGACTTTAATAGGGTTCTAAAGTTCACACAAACGTTTGGTGTGTTCGCAAGTTCTGGTGCAAACCGAACAGGGGGGTGTTCGGCTCATCCCTAGTAGGGACTGGATAAGGAGAGCTGACAAACTGCATAAGGGGAGAATCAATTGGGAAACTGTGGTTTTCTTCTGAGAGCTCTTTGGGCACCCAATCCTTTTTGCTTTGGTTTTCTTTGTTCTTATTGTTAGGGCATTTTGTCTTTAATTTTCTTTGTGATTGAATTGAAGGTAACAATCACTGCTTTTAGCTCTTTTTTTTTAACTAAACTGACTAAAGATGAACTAAACTGTGTGCTTTTGTTTCATGGGGTAGTATTTTGGAATATTTCTTCTTGTGTATTAATTGGGGCTATTTTTAAATGTTGGCATGCTCAAAGCATAGCATTTAGTTGTTATTGAATAGCTGCATTTGCCTTTTGTTGACCCCACAATATTGCATCATGTGAAAAAAAAAAAAAATAAGTTGGCAAACAGTGTTCACCTTAACCATATTAAATCCCCCATATTTACTGCAGCCCCCATCCGAATACTAAAAATATAAAGTAAGCATACACTAATTAGGTTTGTTCTTTGTGATTAAAACTGTCCTGCTGCTGGCCTGTTTTTACCACTTTATCATCTGTGATCCCTTAATTCTTGAATTAAAGCACCTGCCTGTGCCATGTGTCTCTAGGCCATTTCAGGCTAGTCTTACTTGTAAAAACTGCCCTGACACTGGCCAATTGTACCCAGGGCCGGATTTGCTCTCCCTGCTGCCCCAAGGCCATGTTCTGCAATGCACCCCCACCCCACCAACCAACCCCCCCCCCCCCAAAATCAACGGAGAATGGCAACTGGATGGCAGGGGCGGCATGGTTAGTTCAAATATTTTTTTTCAATTTTTTTTTTATTTGGAGCTTGTCGTTTACTTTTTTATTTTTGTATAATTTTCTTATTATTTTTAATATTATTTTTCTTATTCTTTACTTTTTAATTTTAATTATTATTTCTTACTATTTTTTTTATTTGTTTATCATTTTTTTTTCACTTTACTTCATTGCTATCACACAGGAGAAAACAATTCCCTGTGTGATAGCAATTGGAGGTGACAGGTTCTCTTTATTGACCCTGTCACCTCCAAAGCAGTCCTAGCACTGTGTTAGAACTTCTGTCACAGCTGAGATGGGAAGAGCACACCTCACCCCTCTCACTGTGTACATCGGCGGCAGGGACAGGAGACAGACTCGGCGGCCAGGGCAGACAGAGCCAGCAGAGAGAGGTATGTGGGGGGAGTACGGACGCACACATTTTACAAGTGATTTCAGCAACATCGCCGCAATCACATGTTAACGAGCGAGCGCATTCTATGCCGCTGCCGCCCCTCGGCGCCCTGCCACCCTGAGGCCTGGCCTCAGTGGCCTTGTGGGAAATTCAGGCCTGATTGTACCCTTCTTTATCATCTGCAATCTCTTATTGCAGGAAAACAATCTGTGCCACGTGTCTGTTTTGGATATTTTCCCCTCAAGATCATTTTGTATTGTTGTGTCATCCACAGTCTCTTAACGCTTAATAAGAGTTTGATAGATTTTAGCCAGCGGTAGGAAATACTGTTTTGCATCAGCTAAATCAGGGCCAGCCTCATCAAAATGCTATCCAATTTCTAACAGCTGGTTAAAGCAGGTCTAATACTGACTGATGAAAAAGCTTGTATTACCGTTAAAACTTCCTGATAATAAAACAGTTTTTTAAACTGAATTGAACCTGATTTGGGTGCTGCTGCTGTCAGTAAACAAAATGTATTATAACAAAATCAAATCAATTCAGCAGCCAAATATTTTGTTTCCTGAGTTTTTCCAAGAAAACCATAGTATTCTCTAACACCATCTGTAACTTTAATGATATGTTGTTATCTCATGACATCAATGAGGCAACATTACATGCTTTCCTCATGATACAGAATTTTTTGTTTTGGTGTGGGATTTCTAGGAGCATTTGTGGACACAAGCATTCTGTTGTCAATGATACGATTTTCCATTTACTAATTGTTGTGTTTGATGAGGCTGTAGAACAAGAAGCAAAGTGCAGAATTTCTGTATAAGAAAAGTTGCAAGGTATGTAATCTGCATTTACAGAAGACATGAGTTAGTGCACATATGTGACTTTGTTGTGGGCTTAGCTTGCACTACTAGGGCCAGGTTCACGTAGCCCGGGCGCAGCGTAACGTAACCGATTTACGTTACACCGCCGCAAATTTTCTGTCTAAGTGCCCGATCCACAAAGCACTTACCTGGAAATTTGTGGCGGTGTATCGTAAATCCGTCCGGTGCAAGGCGGGCCAATTCAAATGGGGCGGGTACCATTTAAATTAGGCGCGCTCCCGCGCTGGACATACTGCGCATGCTCCCGACGCAAATTTCCCGATGTGCTTTTTGCAAAATTACGACGCGCCGACGTTTTGTGAATCACGATGTGAAAAAAAGACTTGCGCTGGGAAAAAGAAAATGTTTTAAAAAAATTCAAAAGCGACGCGGGAAAGACGGGTATACTTCTACATGGTGGAGTAATTTTCTACTTTGTAAAAGGTGCCCTATCTTTGCGACGGCAAACTAACACTCGTGGCGACGTAACGACGGGAAAAAGCTTTGTGGATCGCCGTAACTCCTAATTTGCATACCCGACGCTGGTTTACGACGCGAACTCCCCCCAGCGGCGGCCGCGGTACTGCATCCTAAGATCCGACAGAGTAAAACTATTACACCTGTCGGATCTTAGGGATATCTATGCGTAACTGATTCTATGAATCAGTCGCATAATTAGAAACAGGGATACGACGGCGTATCAGGAGAAACGCCGTTGTATCCCTTTTGTGAATCTGGCCCTCAGATCCTATCTTGTGGTCAATATGCAAAACAGAGTTAGTTCAATTATTTTAAGAACCTGAATTTTTTGTGTAGGATAGAAAGTCAAAGAGTTTGACCTTTGTCAGGTGTTTATCCCAGTCTGTGTTCCCGTTTTGGGTTGTCCGCACACCCCCATTATTGTTGTATAGGGGTTTTTCCTCTTCTCTATTCGGCTTTGAAAAAAAAATCCAGTTTAAACTAAAGTAGGGCATAACATAAAACATCATTCAGGGTACATCCTTATGCAGAGCTAGACACATTTAGAAAATAAAAGCTTTCAAGGTCATGTGCTTTTATGCAATTCTTTTTGTCTTACCTGAGGCTGCAGCTTTTTCACTCTTGTATCATGTTTCAAAGTCATGTGTTTTTTTTTTTTCCAGCATGCCTGTCTGGCTGTTTTATTCAATCTTGAACCGCCCAGCCCCCATTGCCATACGTCACTTTTATGTGTAATTATGTGCCCTCTCCTATTTTGATCCCTGCCATCCAAACCTTGTTACAGATTGAATAGTGTGAGCATTATCATGTTCCCGTTTGACCTCCACACATTTAGTTCAGTATGGTACTACTATCATTATTCAGGATTGGGCAGCACAGTGGTGTAGTGAGTAGCCCTCTCGCCTAGCAGAAAAAAGGGTTGCTGGCTCGAATCCCAACCATGACACTATCTGCCTGGAGTTTGCATGTACTCCCTGTGCCTGTGTGGGTTTCCCCCCGGGTACTCTGGTTTCCTCCCACACTCCAAAGACATGCTGGTAGGTTAATTGTCTTCTGCCTAAAATTGGCTCTAGTATATGAATGTGAGTTTTGGACCTTAGATTGTAAGCTCCTTAAGGTTAGGGACTGATGTGAATGTACATTGTATATGTAAAGCACTGTGTAAATTGACGGCACTATATAAGTACCTTAATAATAATAATAATAATTCCCTAGTATTTACGTCAACTCCCTAAGTGTAGCTAGCTTTCCTCTGACTACTTATCCAACATTTTCTTACAGTATTTAATTAATATGAAACAGTGATGTTGTAAATTAAATAGATTTTATCACATTAATTCTTTGTTCAGAGACTGAAGTGTTAGTATAAAAAAAATCAGAGCAAAATGTAAAGATTACAACAGTTTATATCACAGCCTCTAATCAACTGTAAACTGCTAAAGTCATAACCAAGTTATCAAGCAACATAATGTCATTATATGATAACAGATTCAGTAAGTCACACAAACTGAGCCACTAATCTAATTCTAACAGATATAAATCCAGTCTGAGAAACAATAGAAAGTTAAATTAAATATAAAAGGACATGTAAAGATAATTGTTAATAGTAAAGCAGATTTACAAAAAAGAAGCAGAAGAAAGACAAGCATAAAAATTTGCAGAATAAACATGCCACATGATATATACAATACTTAAAGTTAAAAGAGATGTATGGAATTTTTTCTTTTTCAGAATCATACTTACATACAGTAGGTAAATGCAGCATTGATCTGATGCTGCATCTGTCTCGTGCCAGCTCTAACAGAACCGAGTACTCTAACATCGCCAAACACTCCGTTTTCAGGGCTCCATGAGCAGATAGTTGGTGACTGTCATTCACAGCTCTCTACTCTTCCCCCTAATCGCTCACTGGAGCACTGAGTTGTGTATGGGGTAGGAGCCGCTGGCTCTGGTTCTCAGCGGCTTGTTGAGAGGCTGAACCAGGTACTGGTCTAGGCATATGGGTGGATACAGACTCCATTGTCGTGATCTTGCCCAAGCCTGGACCAGCTCTGTGACATCAGCAGACTTAAGCCCGCTGTCTGCTGAAAACGAGTCACAGGGTGAAGAACAAACTGCACTCCTGTGATCTATAGGAGGGGTACTGCCAAACAAGCTTTCTCCTTTAAAGACTACATCCAGAATTACTGGGCAGATAATGCATAGTTGAAGACAATTCAGGATAAAAAATAATACATTGGATTTAATGCACAGATTGAATGGCTGCGTCTCTATACTGCATGGCTGCTTTCTTAAATGGTTTTGATCATTTTGTTTTTTTTGTAAAAGCCATTTTCTATTTTTTTGTATAAATAAGTAACTGTGTTTGATAGGGTGAGTTGGAGGTTCCTGGAGGAGATGTTGGGCCAGGTGGGTCTGGGGGCACATATGATTAGGTGGATCATGAGTGTTTACACCAACCCACGTGCCTCAGTAAAAGTAAACGGAGTCCTTTCTTGCCCGTTTAAGATCACAAACGGCACAAGACAGGGATGCCCCTTATCGCCCTTGTTGTTTTCTCTTTCATTGGAGCCTTTATTAAATAGAATTCGCCGAAACGTGGATATCCAGGGAATTCAAATGGGGAAGCAGATGCACAAAGTGGCAGCATACGCAGATGATCTGCTTTTTTCCTTGACTAACCCTCATATCTCACTTCCTAATTTGGTAAACAAAATTGAGTTATATATCAGACAGGAGGCTCATATCTTATGCATTATTCTTTCTTTAATAATGCTCATAGCAGAAAATTCAGTAATCCATTTAATGTAACTGAAAAAACTTCAAAACTACAACTCCCAGCAGTCCCTGGGCCACCATAGCCCCTCCTAGACTGTAGCCTGTATATAAGGGACTGCCCACGGTGAATCATCCTCTTTCTTTCTGCTCATGGCAGAGCATTACAGATAAGTGTTCTCCCTATATTCCTTTTCTGTAGGCCTCCTTAGGTTATAGTGATATCTGTGGGAAGATAGGGGGTTTTTCCTCCCTAATATCTTCCCGGTTTTGCCTTTTTCTCTATATTTATATTGCCCTTTTCTCTATATTTATTTGTATCTAGTTCCGGTGTCAGGAATTTTATTTTATTTTCCCGGCGTCCTAGGCGTTATCTCGCTGCTACCTCTGCACCTTTCCATCCCCCACCCCGATTCCCTCGGCGGGCGCCATTTTACCTGCTCCTGCATCTTCTTCTCCTCCTTCTCCTTCCCGCGCATCAGGAGGCGCTTCGGCGTCCTCCAATCAGAGTTCAGAGGGACGTAGTCTCGCGAGACTTCGTCCCCTGAACGCAGGGTATCTCGGGCTTTCCTTCCTACCGCTGTGCCAGTACAGCGCTAGCGGTGAGGAGGAAAGGAGCCTGTCCCACTATTATAGGTACCTCATAGTACATAGGTACCTACTGCCTTAGGTTACTGCAGGTTTTACGGATACATATAGTCCTTCCTGTTAGTTTTCCCTCTTATTACAGCGGAATTTATTCCGGCTTGAGGGATTAGATTCTATCACAGCAGAGCAATTTTGTACATTCCCCATACTAAAGCCTATAGTCATGGCTGAGGAACCCACATCTGTTCCCCCCAGAGGGGAGGGTTTTTCACTGGACTCTGCTCAATTCATGACAGCAAACCAGATCCAGGACCTAATCAACAGGCCGGTCCAGACGGCTCTGGCCTCGGCCATCCCGCCTTCAGGGTCGCCACTAGCGATACCCAGTCTGTCAGCCCCGCCACTTCAGAGTGGCAAACCGCCAATCAAAAAAGGGAAAGCTTCTCAAAAACGGAAGCATTTTATGGCGGCACCCGACTCCCCGACAGGGGAAGTAAACAACATGATTCAGGCGGTTCCTTCCTCGGTCTGCCAACCCCAGCATCCACTAGACTCCGATCGACCCCTGGGCCTCAGGGAGTTAGAGGAAAAGAGGCATAGGTCCTCAAGAAGGATAAAACCCGATTCATATATAGATTCCTCTGACGGGGATTCATCGGGTAATTCTGATGACAATGAGTCTGACGGTTACGAATCTGATGCTAGTAATATGGATGCTGGGGATACGGCGTTTGACTCCAACGCCACCCGTGCTACGCAGGGTGAGGTGATCCTAGACGCCCTAGGAGAACCATTTTTTCCCCCCCGACACCATCTCCCACCCGAGATCAGGCGAATGGTCACCTCTCCCGCATGTCTCCAAGTACGTGGAGCTTTGGGCCAGAAAGTCCTTAGACAGGACCGCCCGTAATAAGCTGCGGGCTGAATGTCCTAGGCCCTTTATTCCCAACAAGGTGGTGGCCACACCAGAGGTGGACCCTATCCTAGCCAAATACCTGGCAAAATCAGGCAAACTTCCCAAAAAGGGGATAGAGCGCTCTTTCAGGTCTATCCAGGAGCGTATCCTAGATTTGATGGGCCCTCTCACCAAAATTCTAAATTTATCCGAGCAGGCGGCCGCATCAGAGCAGCCGGTTGACTTAGCTCAACTACGCGGGTGGGCCCAGAGGGCTATATGCCTAGCAGGCACCGCCAACACTACCTGCTCGGTGGAGAGGCGCCGCTCCATTCTCATGCGGCTAGATCCCCAACTTTCCCACCTGGCCAAAACCGAACCCGGTCCAGCGGCGGTTGGCATGCTGTTTGGGGACAATCTTATGAAAGATATAAACTGATTCGTCGGCCTGTTTACAGGATTAGACAAGGCCCAAACCTCACTAAAAAATTTGGGTTCAAATAAAATTTTTCCCAAGGCCGGCAGAGGTAGAAGCCGATCTGCCGGCCGCTATTCTTCCTATAGGCCACAGGGCAGACCAGCTGTCCACTACCAGTACCAACAGGCTCCTCCTTCCTACACCGTTCCGGTGGCACAACCAGCGCCTTTCTTTCCACCCCGGGGCAGACCCTGGCGCGGACGTGGCGGACGCGGCTACCCCCGTTTCCGTCCTCCTACCGGTGAGTATACCTTGCATGCCACAATCACACATACCAGTGGGGGGACGCCTGATGTATTTTATCCATGCTTGGTCTGCGATTACGGCAGACGCGTGGATACTACAGACAGTCTCGGGTTTTCAAATAGAACTCCTCTCACCACCGGTCCTAGACATAATACCTCCTCCTATCAGGTTTGCGGCCCAAAGCGTTGTTCTCATAGACAACGAAATGACGGAACTCAGGTCCAAACATGCGATACTAGAAGCCGAACACACTTCCCCAGGGTTCATAAGCAACCTCTTCCCAGTGAAGAAAAAAGGGGGCGGCTACCATCCCGTGATAAACCTCCGGGATCTAAATCAACATGTCAGTTACAGACACTTCAAGATGGAGGGTATTCACTTCCTCCGAGATCTCTTGCAACCGGGAGACTGGTTGGTGAAGGTGGACCTGAAGGACGCCTATCTCACCGTCCCGATCCACCCGGAGTCACAACACCTGCTCCGTTTCCTATGGAAGGGTCGGAGGTGGCAATTTACTTGCCTCCCATTCGGCCTGTCGTCCGCCCCGTGGTGTTTCACCAAACTGATGAAACCGGTGGTGGCGTCATTAAGGAGCAGAGGGGTACATCTGATCATTTATTTGGACGACCTCCTCATCATGGCCCGCTTCAAAACCCTAGCCTCCCTCCACATGTCGTGGACGGTCTCACTACTACAGAACCTAGGGTTCTTAGTCAACCAAGAGAAGTCGGTCCTGGCCCCGGCCCAAGAGATGGAGTTCTTGGGCTTCTTGGTAGACACCAATCGAGCCGTTCTCCGCCTCCCAAAAGCCAAACTAGCCCTGATACGCAAAGAAATCAGGGCGGTTCTATGCAAGGGTTCCTTGTCTTTAAGGGTTCTGGCCCGTCTGGTGGGGCTTCTAGCGGCCTCCATCCAGGCTATCTTCCCGGCCCCTCTTCACTACAGGGCCCTTCAGAGGCTCAAGATCATGCATCTATGTCAGGGCCTCAGATACGCGGACGAGGTCCCCCTCTGTCCGGAGGCTGTGGAGGAACTACATTGGTGGCTTAGTCATGCCGTCGAATGGAACGGCAAAGCCATTTTCAACTCCAGCCCGGACGTCATCATAGAGTCGGACGCGAGCCGTCGCGGATGGGGCGCTCGGTGCGGGGAAGCTTCCACAGGAGGGACGTGGTCCTCCTCCGAAGCAGATCTGCATATCAATGCATTAGAACTTCTGGCGGCATATTTTGCCGTCAAGAGCTTCATACCTCAAGCCTACAATTGTTGTGTGTTGTTCCACATGGACAACGTGGCAGCGGTTCAATACGTCAACCGCTTAGGAAGCACCAGGTCCAGGATCCTAGCAGACCTTGCGAAGGAGTTCTGGCACTTTTGCCTGGCACGCAACATTGTCCCAATAGCGGAGTATATTCCGGGGGTCTCCAACGTGGTGGCCAACTGGAATTCACGCTATCTTGCCGATTCCAGCGACTGGCGACTGGATCGTTTCATTTTCCTTCGCTTGAGACAGCTTTGGGGCCCGCTATGCGTAGACCTCTTTGCCTCTCGTCTCAACCACCAATTACCTCGCTTCTTCAGCTGGAGGCCGGATCCGGAGGCGTCTGCAGTATACGTTTTCCGCCACATTTGTCCGAGGGGAACGCACTATGCGTTTCCCCCCTTCCAGATGATCTCCAGGTTTCTCCTACATGCGGCGAACCAGAGGGCGACGGTTGTGTTGATCACACCCTGGTGGCCGACGCAACCATGGTTCCCTCTCCTCCTGGGGATGGCCGTGGATTATCCCAGGCTGATTCCCCACTTTCCACAACTTCTGACCAACCCGAACAGAGGTCTCCACCCTCTAGTAGTGGAGGGCAACCTTCATCTCCTAGCATGGTTGGTTTCGGGGTCCCGAACGCGGATAGCGATCTTTCAAGATCAGCTAGGGTTCTCCTCGCCTTGGCCTGGGCCCCCAGGACTAGATCGGCCTATCGATCTGCCTGGAGACTCTGGGTTCGTTGGTGTGATCAACGGCAGGTTGATCCCATACATGCACCTGTGTCGGTAGTGGTGAACTATTTGGCAGATTCTTTTGTATCTGGCAAATCTTATAGTTCCATCAATGTATACCGTTCAGCTATTTTGGCATATCATTGCCCAGTGGACTCTCTACCAGTGGGAAAACACCCACTAGTGTGTAGACTTCTGCGAGGCATTAAATTCAAGCGTCCCCCTAGGCCTAGATATCAGGCAACCTGGGATGTCTCCAGGTTGCTTGACATGTTCGCCTCGTGGGAGGACAATGACAACCTTTCCCTAAGACTGTTGTCATATAAATTGACTGTTTTACTATGCTTAGTTTCCATCAAACGCGGACGTGAGAGCGTTGGACATCTCTAGGCGACAAATCTCGCCTCGGGGGGTCAAATTTTCGGTGGTCCATAGGACCAAGACGGGTATTCACTCGGTTTTTTATCCGTTTTTTCCTACACATCCACGGCTCTGCGTTGTACGTTGCCTACAGGCATACGAATCGCAGACAGCTAACCTGCGCTCACCGACTTTTTCCTAACTTCTCGTCTCTTATGTCAGACCTCATCACCCAGTCTCTTCTGCTACACTAGCGCGTTGGGTGCGTTCCGCCATGGAGATGGCGGGCATAGACATCTCCCTGTTTGGAGCTCACTTATCCAGGGGCGCTATGGCTACTAAAATAGTCACCTCAGGAGGCTCCCTTTCTGACTTATTAATGGCGGCTGATTGGTCTTCTGAGACCACCTTTCGCCATTTTTACTTCAGACCGGAGGACCACGTGTCCATGTCAGTTTTATGATGTTATGTCTGGATTATTGTATACTGATAGCACTGCTGTTGTTAGCTTTGAACTTGCATAAGATATGAGCCTCCTGTCTGATATATAAATCAAGATTTTCCTAGCTTGTGACGGAAAATATTAGTTATATGAAGACAGGAGGCGAGTATCTTCCCTCCCTACCCAACCCTGTTACGATTCTTGTTTCTTTCAGGATATTGAACACTCTGACCGTTGTCCTGAAGGCGGCTGATCTGTCGGTTGCAGATGGTTGGGTTCTCTACAGTCCCCATTGGGATGAAGTTGGGCCACAGTTGGCCATGTTCCCTCGAAGTTACCACCAGAAGTGGAAGTTGCGGACCGGCCGGTCATGATTTCGTGCAACGGTGGAGATGTCTGGGTGGAGTTCGTGTTCCTGGGCGATGCTGTTTCGCATAAAGAAAGAGGACGATTCACCGTGGGCAGAGCCCTTATATACAGGCTACAGTCTAGGAGGGGCTATGGTGGCCCAGGGACTGCTGGGAGTTGTAGTTTTGAAGTTTTTTTCAGTTACATTAAATGGATTACTGAATTTTCTGCTATGAGCATTATTAAAGAAAGAATAATGCATAAGATACTCGCCTCCTGTCTTCATATAACTAATATTTTCCGTCACAAGCTAGGAAAATCTCGATTTATACGGTAGGATGTCTAACTTAAAAATCAATAGATCCAAATCTGAAGCAATGGAAGTGGCAATGCCAGCCAATATGGGGGAAACCATAAGACGGAACTTTGGATTTAAGTGGGGGAAGGTCCTGAAATATTGCAAAGAATGGATACCTCTAAATGAGGTGGGACTTTTAGGGCAACCAAAAAAGTGTTGGTGACAACTAGGTCATAAAAATACAAGGATTTATTACAAATAAAATGTATTTGTAATAAATCCTTGTATTTTTATGACCTAGTTGTCACCAACACTTTTTTGGTTGCCCTAAAAGTCCCACCTCATTTAGAGGTATCCATTCTTTGCATTGACATAGGGATGTTGGCAACATCATGCCCTCATACATGAGCCAAATCTTTTCAGGTCCTGAAATATTTGGGTACGTATATACCAGCAAATATAAAGAATATTTTCGGGTTAAATTTCCCATCCTTGTATGCTCAATACGAATAGAGTAGGGGGGGTGGCTGTCCCAGATATAGTGAAATACTATAGAGCAATTCATCTGACAAGGATGCTTGATTGGTGCAGGCATAGAGAGTCAAAATGCTGGGTAGATATGGAACAACAGGTTAGCCCGATCCCATTATCTAGAGCATTGTGGTGTTATCCAGAATTACCAATATACCTTAAAAAACATCCTACAATAGGACCTACGTTAAGAATAGCAGCAAAAATATGCAGGAACCAGGTATTCTCGTCAAAACATTCACCATTGCTACCCATATTAGGAAATCCGAATTTTACCCCAGGACTGGGAAAAGGTAATTTTGAGAATCTAAGACAGAAGGGCGTCTATCAGGCTGTACATTTTACACAGTCAGATGATTGGCCATCATTGGGGGACCTGACAAGGAAGGGGGGGTCCTTTGGGCTTACTTTCTGGCAGGCAATTCAGTTAAGCCATTTCCTGAGATCACTAGGATCGGTGGAGGACTTTTAAAGGCAGTTGACAGTGTTTGAACAATACTGTAGTGATAAGGAACCACTCTCGCAGGTGGTATCAAAGATGTATGGCCTTTTGAATGCTCCTCCAGAGGATTACATGATGTCAGGAATTGGCAAATGGGAAGAAGCGCTGAAGAGAAATTTTACTCCAATTGAACGTAAACAGATTATTCTACTGACTTTTAACTCTTCAATCTGTACAAGAACCCAAGAAGCCAGTTATAAAATTCTCACACAATGGTACTATACCCCAGTAAGGCTTAATAGATTTGCTAAAGAAAATTCAGACCAATGTTGGAGATGTGGGCGGGAGCTAGGAACCCTTTTGCATATATTCTGGACCTGTAAAAAAATGAGGCATTATTGGGAGGAGGTGAGGAGAATATCTCAATATTTTACAAAATATCAGATACCAAATGATCCCGCCTTTTTTCTGCTTCATTGTTCACAGATTCCAGTCCAGAGCTACAGGAAATCAGTCATATGTCATATGATTAACGCAGCTAAGGTGGGAGTCACACAAAGCTGGAGGGATTCTAGACCTCCATCTATAGCGCGGTGGCTTTCTAGAATTCAGGAGATAGAGGCAATGGAGGATTTAGTTCTTTCAACTCAAAATAGGAGGAAACAATATAATGACATCTGGATGGGTTGGAAAACATTCATTAACTCAGAGGAAGGGAAGAAAATGCTGGAGGAATAATAACAGAAAGGAAAATATTTTCGGCTGAAATTGGAATTTTGAATATGAAAATATAGGGACCCTATAAGATTTGGTGCCGCACATCTCAGGGAATAGTGGGCGGGGGGAGTTTTTTTTTGGGGGGGGGGGGAGGGAGGGGGGTAGGTTTTAGGTTGAAGAAGTTATAGTAATGGGGAGAGAGGGATACATAAAGTATAGGGAATACCCGTTCAAGTTAGGATGATGGAAAGAATAAAATATAGGTTATATATTTTTGCAACTGTAATATTTGGACGTGGTGATGTAGTTTTTTTTTTTTTGTTTGGAATATGTATTCTGTTCTGTATGCCTTTCCCTTTTACAAAATAAAAATATTGAATATTAAAAAAAAATAAGTAACTGTGTAAATTGTTGTTTTAAAATAGATATTTATTAGATAGTGCTTTTGTGTTACTATTTGTATTAATTGTTATTTTAAAATAGCTACATGATGAAGTGTACTTTTATGCTACTGTTTTTCTAAATTATTATTTTACAATAAACATTGATTAAGAGTACTATCATGTTACAATATTTTAAATCGGAAAGCCACCACTAGCTCTGTATGTTTTCATAGCTGCTACTAACAGTAAGAAAGGGGAGTATGAAAAGAAAAGAAAAGAAAAAATGACACATGCTATAGAGATGGTAGAGCTGCTCGCCCCGGAAATGATAGAAAATGGAAAGGTTTCCCCCGTTTTTTGTGGGGCTTTTAGGCAGCAATGTCAAAACAGTAAAATACTGGTAGCTATATAAGAATAGTATTTATTAAATGGAAAGAAGATTTGGATATCACAACATATAGGGGTTACAGCATAAGAACAGTTGTAGTGGTAAGTTATCGCATTCCATGGTACTTTAGACATAATCATTACACATGATATAGTATTTCATATTGTAGTATATTGTTGATCCCCGACGCGTTTCGACCAAATTGGGGTCTCTTCAGGGGGATAATTTATTTCTAAAAAGTATATCACAAAAATATAAAATTAATATATATAATGTAAAAATAGAAACATATAAAAATGACATGTCAGTAATACATCACATAGATTCTAGCAGGATATATATTTACCGCTAAACATGGAATGGACGATATTGAAGTCACTGAGTAGTCCGAGGGGACCTGTAGAAGCCCTCGTATTCCCGAGGGTGAGGGGTCCACCCATAGGGGCCTTCAAGGAGCCTCAAATAATTGACACCCCGCCGGCGGAGGAGGAACCGCCACCTGCAATGGATACCCAGAACAGCCATGTGTAGTTAATTGAATGAGTAATTACAAACAAACCTATCAAATTGATGGCTGGAATGTGTATTTGTATAAGAGGATAAGGGCAAAAATATAATGTTATGTGAGGCATTCCTAAGTATTCCAGAAAGGAAACAGTTGACTAGACGATAAGGAATAATAAAGGTAATAAAATAATTGACTAAAAGGTGACCAAACAAAAGGGAATAATGAAGGTAATCGAATGAAGGTAAGTGTGGGAAAAGTGACATAATGTGAAGCGTACTAAAGTGTATAGGTGTGATGTGAATAATAAGTGTATAGGGGTGCAACATTGATGCGAGTGTCAGACTGCCAATGTGATAGATGGATAGAGGTTATAATGTGGGGATGTTCCCCTTCTGATTTTTTCAGCCACTTGTATTTATTATTATTTTTTTTTTTTTTTATTTCCACCACCTCAGACTTAACCATTTACAGAGGAAGGTCGCGAGACTTGCCCGCCTTTCATTTTCCCGCCCTATCTCCTTCCTGGTTTCGCATCATATGTGGAAGTTTTTATATGTGGGTTTTTTTTTGTTTTGTTTTTTTTGTATTGTTTTTTCCCCCTCTCGTGTCCAAAAAGAACGAATATATATTTTATCAATTTTTACATATTTTTAAGCATTTCTACTTTAATTCTTATAGTCCTTCTACCCCACCATTCCCCTCCCCCCCGCCCCTCCCCCAGGAACTCCAGTTGCCTTTCTGTGTCTTCTAATCTTTTTTTTTCCCCCCCTTTCTTCTATCTTAATTTTAATACTTTCTTATATTGTATCCATCCTTAAAAATCTAAAAAAGTTTTACCAAGTACTATGCCCTATGCACCCATTAGCTCCGCAAATGTCATGGAATTTTTAAACTCTGTCCACTTAGACCAGATCTTTTCAAATTCCTCTAAACCGTCTGAATCACTTAACCTTAGGAATTCTAAATTTTTAATGGAATTCATTTTATTACACCATTCTTTAATGGAGGGACTTTCCCTTTCTTGCCCGTGACTGGCTATCAGACTTTTAGCAGCAGTTAACAGGTGGGGTAAAAGACTTTTCTGATATTCTTTCATAGGTAATCTTATACTCTGATGCAAACATCCCCAGGGGTCTGGAATCTCTGTATTCGTTATTTCAGTAATTAGTTGTCTAATTCTTCTCCAATACAATTTAATTTTTGGACACTGCCACCATATATGAGCCATATCTCCGATCTGCCCGCATCCGCGCCAGCACAACTCTGAGGCTTCTTTCTTATATTTGTGAGCCTTGTCAGGGGTAATATACCATCGCAATAAGCATTTATAATTTAACTCAATTGTTTTACTATTTGCTGATGAGGTATGTACTCTTCTCCATATTTGTTTTAATTCTACAATACTCAGAGATGATCCCAGTTCCTCCTCCCACTTTTTTATATATGGTGGAGTGTCCAGTTGATCAAATTCCATCATATTTTTATAAATCTTAGAAATAACTCCTTTCCCTGTTTGTTCTTGACTAATTCTCTCAAGTGGGCGTAGATTTTCTACTGATCTACACGGCTGTGGTAGAGCCTCAAAAAAATGTTTTAACTGGGCGTACCGCCATTCGTTTATCTCTATTACCTCCCCTTTGTCCTTTAATTCCTCATAGGTATTCAATTTATCTCGCGTCATGACATCCTTCAGCTGAGCATTTTTTTTTTTATCCATTTGCCAGATATCTTCTCTACCCCCGGTGTAAAATAGTTTGAGTCTTTTATTGGCATGAGTGGTGAATTAAAATCCCATTTTTCCCTCTTGTGAACTTTGTCCCAAATTTTTATAGCGTGACGAGTAATGCTATGTGATTGCTTACCTAACTCCCTATATTTGTCTGGGATCCAGATGATACTCCCTAATAGGACGTTGCTCATCTGGTATTCCATGTCTACCCACCTTTTTTGCTTAGTGTCCCTAATCCAGTCTATCACTCTTGTGAGAATTACTGCTTCATAATAACCTCTTATATCTGGTGCTCCCCATCCCCCTTGTGTCTTATTTTTTTCAAAGTTGCCCAACTGATACAAGCTTTTTTACCCTGCCAAACAAAGTTTAGTAAAATTGTTTGTACAGTCTTAAAGTACTTCTGGGGTAGAGCAATCGGTAACATCTGTATCTTATACATGATTTTGGGCAGGATTACCATCTTAAAAATATTCATTCTCCCCCCCAAGATATCTGCCCTGCCGTGAGTCTACTAAGTTCTGTTTTAATATCTTCCAACATTGGAACGAAATTTACTTTATAACGAGTCGGCTCTCCCCAGGGATAGTGCAGCCAGGCAGGGTCCACCACACCCCCCTAGCCAATTGATCCAGGGTTGCACCGATCGCCGTTAAGGGGTCAGGAAGGAATTTTTTCCCCCGATCGCTGCAGATTGGCACAGCACGCCTGGGGTTTTTCGCCTTCCTCTGGACCAATCTGGGAGAGAAGACTCAACGAGTGACGGCTCACTTGGACAGTCTTCCACCCATCACGTCCGGCGTCTCGCGGCTCTTCCCGCATCCGCGCCAGACCAGGCCTCATTCGCGGCCGCCGCAATTAGGAAAGACTGACGACAATGTGACTGGCGACAATGGCTAATCTGCGATACTCTGCGGACTCTATTCGGGGTCTGAGACAATTCGCAACAGCATTACCAGCCGTCACCAAAAAGGCCTTAAAAATAGAGCAACTTTTGAGATTCGATCGACGATCGACCATCAAAAATTTTAACTATTTAACCCAGCTCGAGCACATATCATGTGCTTTGATCAACACAAGATCGGCAGTAAAACACCGATTAGAAATCCACGATTTCTTACTACAAAACGATCTAGACTGCCTCTTTATTACAGAAAGCTGGCTCTCAGACGACTGCAACACCATTCTCTGAGAATTGGTGCCAGAAAACTATCGCATTATAACGGAAAACAGAATAGGGCAAAGAGGAGGAGGCCTGGCGGTGATCCACAAGAATCGCATTACAATCACTAAGCCAGCCCTTCAAAATCCTCTTCCATTCATGGAAACCCTTACTCTTCAACTTCAAACTTCCCCCCAGGAGACTGTTCACATTCTCCTCTGCTATAGGCCACCTGGGCCAAAATCGCAGTTTTTGCCATCATTAACGGAGTTTATATCCACTTATACCCTTAACAGCAAACACCTTTTGCTGCTCGGGGACTTAAATCTGTGGGCCAACTCCGCACAGGATCCCATTGCGGACGCCTGCATTGATCACCTGGAGGGATTAGGGCTACAGCAACTTATATGCGGGCCAACACATGCTTCAGGTCACACACTCGACCTAATTTTCAGACAAAATCTGAAAATAAGCATTTTAGAAAATGAACCATTGCCATGGACAGACCACCATGCAATTAATTTCATAATCTCCAAAATTCCCCCAGTGATAAAAGCACCCAAGCCGGTGACAATACACTGGGCTAGATCTCAGAAGAAGCTCCATTCGGAACTCTTTAAATCTACCTTGGGAAACAGAATCAAAACAATCCATCCACATCAAACAGCCGCAGATACACTGGATGCCATAAACGCAGCCCTGCTACAGTCAGCCGATTTAGTAGCACCGAAACGCAAAGCCTGCATCCGAAAAAGAAAGTCCGGCTGGTTCAACAACCAGCTGTCGCTTCTGAAGCAAGAGCGCAGAAGGGCGGAAGCCGCCTGGAAAAGAAGTCCTGCAGAGGATAACCTCATCATCTACAAGGCAATAACAACACGATATCATAAAGAAATCTTCAAAGCCAAGAAACACCATTTTTCTATGGCGATTAACAGCGCCCTAAACCGCCCCCGCGAACTCTTTAAGATGGTCACCCAGACCATGAATCCAGGATGTCTTGAAGTCCCCAACTCAGACACCCAAGAGTTCTGCAATGAACTATCGGATTTCTTCATCAACAAAATTGAAAGAATCCGGGAAAGCATCATGCAAAACAATACCCCCCTCAACCTCACCGTCAATCAACCACAAAACACCCACAGAAACGCTCTACAATCAACAAAGTTCACTCTGGAACCGATCTCCATCGATACCACAAAAAATATCATTGGTGCTTTGCGGAACAGCACATCGCCCAATGATATCATCCCCACCAAACTGCTGAAGGAATGTGCCGACATCCTGGCACCACCCATCACACAGCTTATAAACCAGTCATTTAAGGAAGGCACAGTGCCATCCCTGTTGAAAGAGGGCACAATCCAGCCCATCTTGAAAAAACCTAACCTGGATCCCAAGGACCCAACTCACCGCCGTCCCATAACAGGCCTAAATGTTCTCTCCAAGATAATGGAGAAAGTAGTGGTACAACAGCTGCAACAGCATCTAGATACCCACAATCTACTGGATCCATTACAATCAGGCTTCCGTCCCGGACACGGGACAGAAACGGCCTTACTCAAAATATGGGACGATGCCCTCGAGGCCGCAGACGAAGGAGAATCTTGTCTCCTGGTTCTGCTGGACCTAAGCGCAGCCTTTGACACGGTAGACCACAAACTGTTACTGATGCGACTAGCCAAGGTAGCAGAAGTCGCAGAAGGTGATTTACCATGGTTTTCTTCCTTTCTTGAAAAGCGATCACAAACAGTTAAATTGGGTTGTTTCACGTCGGAAAAGCGCACGGTGTCATGTGGAGTCCCCCAAGGATCCCCCCTGTCACCGGTGCTTTTCAACATCTATCTTCGCCCTCTCTTTGATATTATCAGTAGCCAAGAACTACTCTATCACTCTTATGCAGACGATACGCAACTGTATTTTCGCATCTGCAACAAAAAGGATCATCATCTCAGTTTAGAGAAATGTCTCTCTTTGATAGAAAACTGGATGACTAAGAGTTATCTTAAACTCAACAGTTCAAAAACAGAATTCCTTATGTTTCACGCCAGCCGAAAGAGTCAACTGGCAACAACCTGGACACCCCCGCCCATTCTGGGCCAAATCATCACCCCTAGCTCCAAAGTCAAAAGTCTCGGGGTCATCTTCGACACCTTCATGACAATGGACGCACAAATAGGGTCAGTAGTCAGCGGAGCGCACCATCTGTTGCGCCTACTACGCAGACTTATTCCATTTATCCCCAAAGAAGACGTAGCAGTCGTGGTGGGAACAATCGTGAATTCCAGACTGGACTATGCAAATGCCCTTTACCTTGGACTCCCAAAGTACCAAATCTCCCGTCTGCAAGTCGTTCAGAATACGGCCGCCAGACTGGTGACTGGGAAAAAAAAATGGGAATCAATCTCACCTTCGTTGAGAACCCTTCACTGGTTGCCAGTAAAAGACAGAATTGCATTTAAAGCACTCTGCCTGACACATAAGTGCATCCATGGGAAGGCTCCGCAATATCTTTGCGACAAGATAGAACCTCACAATTCGAATCGCGTTCTGCGATCCACCGACCAAAATCTGGTCAGGGTACCAAAAACCAAATACAAGTCCAAAGGAGAAAGAAGGTTTGCTTTTCAGGGTCCTAGACTATGGAACGCTTTACCAACCAGCATTCGGTTGGAGGAAAACCATCTGACTTTCAGAAGACGGATCAAAACTCTGCTCTTTTGATGTCATGAGACACGAACAACTAGCGCCCAGAAGCGATTCAGTTCGCATGCGCCGCGCTTTATAAGTTTTTCATTCATTCATTCATAAATCCTCTCTTTGGAGATTGCTATTTTTACCCCTAAATATTTTATTTCCTTTTTCCCCCACACAAATGGGAACTCCTTTTGGTAAGTATTTTGGTCTTTCTTAACTATATTAATACTTAGGGTTTCGGATTTAGATGGATTCATTTTGTAGTTAGAAAGCTCTCCATATTGTTTCATAAGTTTTAATAAGTTTGGTAACGTTGTTCTCGGACATGTTAAGTAGAACAGGATATCATCCGCGTAAGCCGCAAATTTGTGTTCCTCCCGTCCGACTTCTATGCCCTTTATATCAGGATTCTTCCTTATTTTCCTTAGTAATGGTTCTAAGGCTAAGACGAACAGTAAGGGAGAAAGGGGACATCCCTGTCTTGTACCGTTGTGAAGTTCAAAGGCCCCTGAAAAGTTCCCGTTAATTTTTACTCTTGCACTAGGTTTGTTATATAATACCTTAATCCAGTTTTAACACTTGGATTTATTATGATACGTGTTTATTCTGTTTTACAAAACAGCCTAGTTAGATCTATATACAGGTTTCTCATATTTTTCTGAAACTGGCCTTGTATTCACAACCCGCTGTATGCAAGAAGGATATATGAAACATTCAATTGTATAATTAATCTTTACCTGAATAACACAAAATCATATATGTTATTTTGTAGTCGTGAACACTATACATATATAAAGAATATACATTCAAAACACCACATAGTCTCTTTTAAACATAACAGTCTACAAATATGAAATTTTTTGACTGGATCAGGTAATAACGTTCAAAAATGTTTTACACCTGCCTAAAACTTTTGCACAGTACTGTACTTAGCTCATGACATTTGTATCTTTTATCAGTGCACTGGCTCCAGTTCATAAAACACAAAGATTATCATAGAAACTTTTCCTACATGTCTGGATAGCACATGTGACACTGAACATTTTGGAAAGTATGGTTTAACTTCCAAATCAATATTTTTCACTGTATTCATTGCTAGTGTCTCAAATGTTTTATTCCAAAATGTGCTTATGAACACAGTGCTTGACTTGTCACCTGCAGGGTTAATAGGGAGTATAGTAGAGGATATTTAAAAAAGTAAGCAGAGGTTTACACATGTGTAGGCTGCATGTGCAAACTCTTCACTGCCTGACTGTTATGCCGGGTACACACGATCATTTTTCGGCATGAAAAAAACCGACGTTTTTCGGCATGTAGAAAAAACTAAGTTTTTCAAACTTCATCATTAAAACGACGTTGCCCACACACCATCGTTTTAAAAAAATGCTCTAGCAAAGCGCAGTGACGTATAGCACGTACGACGGCACTATAAAGGGGAAGTTCCATGCGGATGACGCCACCCTTGGGGCTGCTTTAGCTGATTCCGTGTTAGTAAAAGACGATTTGCTGTCTGTTACAGCGTGATGAATGTGCTTACTCCATTATGAACGGTAGTTTTTCCAGAACGAGCGCTCTCGTCTCATAACTTGCTTCTGAGCAGGCACAGGTTTTTAACCCCTTAACGCCCGCCGCACAACTATATACGTCCACAGAATGGCACGTACAGGCAGAAGGGCGTATATATACGTCCTTGCCTTCTAGCGGGTGGGGGGTCCGATCGGGACCCCCTCCGCTGTGTGCGGCGGGCCGATTCCCTCGGGGAGCGATCCGGGACGACGGCGCGGATATTCGTTTATAGCCGCCCCGTCGCGATCGCTCCCTGGAGCTGAAGAACGGGGAGAGCCGTATGTAAAAACGGCTTCCCCGTGCTTCACTGTGGCGGCGTATCGATCGAGTGATCCTTTTTATAAGGGAGACTCGATCGATGATGTCAGTCCTACAGCCACACCCCCCTACAGTTGTAAACACACACTAGGTGAACCCTAACTCCTACAGCGCCCCCTGTGGTTAACTCCCAAACAGCAACTGTCATTTTCACAATAAACAATGCAATTTAAACGCATTTTTTGCTGTGAAAATGACAATGGTCCCAAAAATGTGTCAAAATTGTCCAAAGTGTCCACCATAATGTCGCAGTCATGAAAAATAATTAATAAAAATGCAATAAAACTATCCCCTATTTTGTAAACGCTATAAATTTTGCGCAAACCAATCGATAAACGCTTATTGCGATTTTTTTACCAAAAATAGGTAGAAGAATACGTATCGGCCTAAACTGAGGATTTTTTTTTTATATATATATGTTTTTGGGGGATATTTATTATAGCAAAAAGTAAAAAATATTGCATTTTTTTCAAAATTGTTGCTCTATTTTTGTTTATAGCGCAAAAAATAAAAACCGCAGAGGTGATCAAATATCACCAAAAGAAAGCTCTATTTGTGGGGGAAAAAAGGACGCCAATTTTGTTTGGGAGCCACGTCGCACGACCGCGCAATTGTCTGTTAAAGCGACGCAGTGCCGAATCGCAAAACCTGGCCTGGGCATTTAGCTGCCTAAAGGTCCGGGGCTTAAGTGGTTAACACACACACGATCATTTTTTACAACCAGAAAAACGCCATTGTTTAAAACGTCGTTAAAAAATGCTGTTCGATAAAAATTATTGACGTTTTTCAGAACCAGAAAAATTATATGAAGCCCACACACGATCATTTTAAATGACATTTTTTTAAAACAACATTTTTTTCATGCTGAAAAATGATCGTGTGTACATGGCATTATGTTAATACATTTAGGCCTCATGCCCACGGACATTTTTAAGTCCCTTTTATGAGCTTTTTTGCAGCTTAAAAATGCCTGTCCATGTTAGCCTATGGCCTCATGCCCACCATGAAGTTTTTGAGCTGTAAATGGCATAGCTGTTTTTAAGCTGCAAAAAAGAACCCAGGACCAGTGCGTACCAAGCCACATGCCCTAAACATGGGGGGGTTGGTGCTTTGGGGCGGGAGGGGGCTGCTTCCCCCACCCCAAAGCACCTTGTCCCCATGTTGATGAAGACAAGGGCCTCTTCCCGACAACCCTCGCCATTGGTTGTCAGGGCCTGCCATTGGTTGTCAGGGCCTGCGAGCGGTGGGCTTATCGGAATCTGGGAGCCCCCTTTAATAAAGGGGGCCCCCAGATCCTGGCCCCCCACCCTTTGTAAATAAGTATGGGGTACATCCTACCCCTACTCATTTACCTGGGGAAAAAAGTGTCAATAAAAAACACACTACACAGGTTTTTAAAGCAATTTATTAGGCAGCTCCGGGGGTCTCTTCCGACTTCTCCACTCTTTCCGGCCTCTTCTCTCGCTCTCCGGTGTCTTCTGCTGGGCTCCTCCGATATCTTCTGCTCTTTTGCCCGCTCTTTTACTAGAGAGTTCCCGGTCTTCTCCATCGTCTTCTTCCCAGCGGAGAGTTGGAAGAGACCCCCAAAGTCAGAAGAGACCCCCGGAGATGCCTAATAAATTACTTTAAAAAAGTTTTTTTTTTTACACTTTTCCCCCCAGGTGAATTGGTAGGGGTACGATGTACCACATACTCATTCACATAGGGTGGGGAGCCAGGATCTGGGGGCTCCCAGATTCCGAAAAGTCCCCCCGCCTGCAGACCCTGACAACCAATGGCCAGGGTTGTTGGGAAGAGGCCCTTGTCCTCATCAACATAGGGACAAAGCACCAACCCCCCCCCCCCCAATGTTGAGGGCATGTGGCTTGGTATGGTCTAGGAAGGGGGATACTCGCTCGCCCCCCCTTTCCTGATCTGCTAGGTTGTGTGCTCAGATAAGGGTCTGGTATGGATCTCGGGGGAACCCCCGCGCCCAGAGGGTTTGGTATCGTCATGGGGGGAACCTCACGCAAACATTTTTTTTATTTTTGTGAGGTTCCCCTTCAAGATTCTCAGCACACAAGTCGCACCGCAAGTCGGATCATCTTGATCTGACTTCTGGTGCGACCTCTATTAAAATCAATGGACTCCCATAGGGAACCATTTATTTTTAATAGAGAAAGAAAGCTAGCGTGGCGAAACGTGCATTGAGTTCAATGCAAAACACGGAAAAAATTGATGTAAAAACCCTGCTTTTTTCCTGGCATCTGTACTAGCTTTACAGACGTTTTTTTTAAATGTCCGTGGACCTAATCGGCTTTATTGCTTTTTGAAGACACTCATCTTAAACAAGCATGCTGAGCGAAAGTTCTGACCTTTCTTTATTAGCTTTATACCACTTCCTCCCCCCACCAAAAATAAATAAAAAGAAAAACACCCTTTTTGACTGCTAGAGTTGTCAATCATTTAAACCCTTAAAACAGATGGTACTCTTGAAGTAAGCAGTAAGAGACGGCAAGCTATATAGTATATAAAATCCAACATTGATTAAATGCATCTACAAGACACACACACAGTTAAAAGTAACACGCATCCTCACTAGTACAACAAATTATAATAATAGTCTTCACAGTCATTTTATAGGGAACTTTCCAGGGGTGGAAGGCTCAAATAATTGACATATCTCCAACTCATAATTTGCCACAATGCCTTACTGGCACAAAACTCTGTTAAAGCTTTGTATAGTCATAATGCACTCTGTGTCCTAGTTGAAATGGGATTGGCAACATGCATTTGGATATCATTTTTTAAATTTCACAGTCTTACTTCACTAGCTGCATGGATGTTATGGGTTAGTGACTCAGAAAGCATTGAGGCATCCAGGGAATTGTTTTTTTCTAGTAGTTCAGCAATAGAAGCTTCTGTATATTTTCAGTACAGGTTTTAGCTACTATGCAAGGCCAACAAAAATGTAACTTGCCCCCCTGATATGTCATACTGTAGGTGTCCAGGGGTTGTAAACATATTCAAGGGAATTCATAAAAAAGTTTGTAGATGCCTTTTAGAATTCCATCGGGAAGCAGCACCAAAATAGTCAGTTCTTGCCCTTGATTTACAGTATGTACTGCACCTGTCACATGTACATGAATCTTGTCTAAATTCCCATCGCACACGTTCCTGGAAACAGGGCTCATCAGCTGGTTACTACAAATGCACATATTTACCAGCACACTAAGGTTGTTTAAATGTAGTCCAAAGGCTTTTATTTCAGAAAGATCACATCACAAGAACAAGTGCAACGTTTTGAAGCCATGCAGGACCCCTTCGTCAGGCATGCAAATATGTTCATTTTTCTAAGGTACCTCTATCTGTCCGTGCCTATACTGAGGTTGCAGTGGGTGGATCTATAGCTGCCCTAATCAGTCCACTTCAGTGGCTTTCAAATCTGCCCATCGTCGTTTGCTGTCAATAGTAAGTAAAGCAAACCTGATGGAGAACAAGTCTCCAATTTCCCCATCAGGTTCTACCCACCCAGGCCAGTAACAAATCATTTTTCAAAAATGGGGATTGCCATATTTGGGTTTTAACATCACCACTATCCCTGGACCCTTTGTTTCTATTTAGCGTTTGGCCAGGAATCACACAGTATGCAGGAAGTTGTCATAAACTTCTCAAAACTGGCACAGTCTGCTCTGAATACTGAAGTACCTTTAAATACTAGCTCAAAGCTGGCCATATTTACTGCCAAGTTTCTAATTTGAGAGAGAACTTATTTAACCACTTCAATACTGGACACTTCCCCTTCCTGCCCAGGCCAATTTTCAGCTTTCAGTGCTGTCACTCTTTGAATGAAAATTGTGTGATCATGCAACACTGTACCCATGTGAAATGTTTATCATTTTTCTTCCAGCACAAATAGTGTATTTGGTGGTATTTTATCACTGCAGTTTTTATTTTTTTTGGTTAATAAATGAAAAAAGACCAAAAATAAAAAAGCATGTTTTTTGGGTTTCTGATAACAGTTTGCACATAAATAAACTTTCTTCATAAATTTAGACCAAAATGTATACTGCTACATTTCTTTAGTGAACCCCAAATACGAGTCCACAAAGTATGGTGTATAGTGTATACTGCAGGGCTCAAAATTTCAAGTCCTGAGCTACTAGCCAGGCCTCAAGAGTTACTCGCCACCAGTTGCCCCACCTAATTCATACACTGCCCTGTGCCTAATTGCACCCGTAAACACGCCCTCGTAGATTATCTCATGGAATGACAATGTTTTATGCAGAATCAAGTTAAAAAATTAAATATTACCAACAACAACTTTAACAAAATGGGACAGGGCACTGGGGGCAGACCAGAGGGACAGGGCACTGGGGGCAGACCAGAGGGACAGGGCACTGGGGGCAGACCAGAGGGACAGGGCACTGGGGGCAGACCAGAGGGACAGGGCACTAGAACTGGGTCTCTTCCCCATTATCTTGCTGTCTCCTCTGCAACTCCCATCCATCCTCTCTCTCTCTCCCATTCATCTCATCATCAGGAGCCTGTGTGTGCGGCTCCACGCTTGCATGTCCCCACGTCCCCCTTTTATTCAGGCTGGCAGTGAGGAGAGGAGCTGCAGCACAGCGGGAGGTAGTATAATCCAGCGCTGAGATCCACACAACGGCACAGCCATTGACACCATAGCACAGCGCACACTGACAGCGCACAGCACACATTGAGACCAGTCTGTTCACAGTGCTCAGGCTAAACTGTTGGACACTTACATAGAACACAAAGAGAAGAAAACTGCACAAACTAGAAGGCTGCCGCTCTCATGTCAGGGCAACTTTCAGTGAGCGCTGCATCGGAGTGGTCATTTTTGCAATCCTCCACCTCACTCATTACTTTCTGCTCTCCAGCTACATTGGTCGGGGCCCGGCTCAGAGAGGTCATACTGTTAGGTCCCATGGCTTAATGAGAATTGTAAGGAGAGCACCTGTGTACTGCTCTGCCTGTGCGCGGCTCACCAGACTACTTTTACCGAGCATGTACCTTTGCTCTTCGGCCGCCAATCTCATCTGGACTCTAAGTGTAGGCACAGATTGGAGGGAGATTGGTCATGCAGCCCTGTCATTACTCGCCCCCAGCTTAAATCCACTCGCCAAATGCTAGTAGGCGAGTGGAAATTTTGAGGGCTGGTATACTGTATATCTGCAAATCAATCAGTCCTGATGTACTGATGAGACTGTACTGTCTAATTTCTTGAGGCCTGAAAATTCAAGGACAGTACAAATATCTCCCAAATTACCAACTTTTGGAAAGTAGACAGCCCAATGTATTTAGTAACAGGCATGGTAAGTTTTTTGAAGTTGTAATATGTTGTCACACTTTTTTAATATTGAACAAAATGTAAAAAAAAAAAAAAAAACTTTTTTTTTTCTTTAATTTTTACAAAAATTACAAACTTTCACCAGTGCAGTACAATGTAATAATATAACTGGTGTGACAGTGATCAGGGACATTGAACGGTGACAGTATATAAAAAAAGAAAAACTAAAAAAAAAAGTTAATGTTTTTTTTTTTACATTTTTTTTAATATTGATTTTCTTTTTACTACATTTTTTTTCTTACATACAGTGACCACAGCAATACATTGTTAACATAGTAACACTGATTTTTTTTTTTTTTTTTACATACTATGAGTTCTTATAATTACATTTTTACAGTTATACGCAATATATTTTTCTGAATGAAAACTACTCATTCAGTGTTTACTATTATGATAAGCTGTAATTGGCCACAGCTGTCTGTACCATGTGATCACTGTGACCAATCACAAAGCTCATTCATTGTGTACAATTGTTGTGATCTCCTGTGGTTGGCCACAGTGATCACACTGTATTGGCAGCAGGCCAGTACAGTGATCTGTCATCAGCCATGTCTGGTGGACACAGTGGGTGACAGATCCCACTGGAGCGTGGCCCCTGAGGTGTGACGTTCTCCCAGGGTAATAGGGCTCCCACCCGGCCGTAGACCAGGTGGGAAGGAGTTAAAAATCTATCACTGTCATAAGAACTACAGTACATTAATTTGATGCATGTAATGTTACTGACATTAGCACAAATGTTTTCCTGAATTAGGTGCCAGTGGTTCTTAAGTAAACTACTGACAAACAGACTGAAATTTAAATATCACCTTTTTGGTTATTTCATTTAGTTTATATGAAACATGTTACTATCTGTCCACCTGCTCCCGACTGAAAAACTAAAACATGTAATGTATTCTATATTCTGATTGTCAATTATTGTGAATAAATGTAAAAGGAGAATGTTAATTAAAAACATAACTTTGTGTCTTCCTATAAGTGTTTGCTTCATGCATAATTCACTAATTAGCTTTTGTTTAGCTAAGCATAGTTATCATGCAGATTCACAAATTTTGGTCTTACTTTAATCAGAAAAATGAATATGCATTTTCATTTCATATGATGGGTCACCACTTGACTTTCATGCTGAGAGAATTCTGTTAGTATTATTCAATTAAATAAGAGCTAAGAGTAAGGAACTTTATCGGTGAAGGTTACTGAACTTTGTGTTTAGCACTTTGTTCCTGGCACTGTTTATTGAACAAGGCTGAGAAGGATTTTACAAAGCAGAACTAATGAAAAAAAAAAAAATATTTTAGGTAGAGTAATGCCGCGTACACACGATCTGGCTTTTGCTTGGCTAAATCACATCAGAATTCTGACGGAATTCCATCGGAAAAATATAGAACATGTTCTATATCTAAACTCCGTAGGAATTTATCGGAATTTCCAATGAAAAAACTCTGATGGGGCTACACACCATCGAAAAATCCGATGGAAAAAGTCCATCGGAAATTCCAATCGTGTGTAAGGGAGAGTTACACCTGACAGGTTTTATTACCATCTGCGTACCATTGATGAGATTTCCCTTGCCTTCCTTTCTTATAGCCAAGACAGGAAGTCAAAGAAAATCCCTCTAAAGTGAAGGAGTCCCTGGTTATCACCAGGGTCACCAGAACTAGTGTCCCCATTGGACTATTTTCTGTCTCTTAGGCCGCATACACACGATCAGTCCATCCGATGAGAACAGTCTCAAGGACCGTTGTCATCGGTT
Source organism: Rana temporaria (assembly GCF_905171775.1). NCBI lineage: Eukaryota > Metazoa > Chordata > Amphibia > Anura > Ranidae > Rana > Rana temporaria. The sequence continues at coordinate 165,169,140 of NC_053492.1, read as the reverse complement.
AACCGATGAAGCTGACTGATGGTCTGATGTGCCTACACACCATAGGTTAAATAACCGATCGTGTCAGAACGCAGTGACGTAAAACACAACGACGTGCTGAAAAAAATGAAGTTTAATTCTTCCAAGCATGCGTCAACTTGATTCTGATCATGCGCAGGTTTTTAACCGATGCTTTTGCATACTAACGATCGCTTTTGACCTATCGGTTAGGCGTCCATAGGTTTAATTTTAAAGCAAGTTCTCATTTTTTTTGACCGAAGGTTAACTGACCGATGGGGCCCACACACGATCAGTTTGGACTGATGAAAACGGTCCTTCAGTCCGTTTTCATCGGTTTTGACCGATCATGTGTACACGGCCTTACTGTCCCAGGGACCACCCAACATTTGGTATTTTCATTTACTTTCACTTTCAATTATAACAGTATATGAGTGTGTTGCCATGGCTATTTGTAGTGATTTCATAGCAATAATATGGAGTTTGATTTTAAGACCATGTGCTGTTTTTAAAGCAAAGCCTACCCCATTGATATTCAAATGAACCAGTGAACCAATATGCAATTGACTAGTTTAAGTCAGGTTACAGGATGTGATGTACAAGAAGTATGGGGGACAGGGGCGGATCCAGAGTCTAGTCTCGGGAGGGGCACTGCAAGAAAATAAGTCTAGCGGAAGCGATGTCCACTGGCCACCCACGACCCCTTCCCAGCCAGTGTCATTAGTAAAGCGACAGTGCATATTTTTAGCACTAATCACTGTATTGGTGTCACTGGTCCCCAAAAAGTGTCAAAAGTGTCAGTTAGGTGTCCGATCTGTCAGTTGCAAAGTTGCAGTCCCGCTAAAAATCGCTGATTACCGCCATTACTAGTACAAAACAAATAAATAAAAATGCCATAAATCTATCTTCTATTTTGTAGATGCTATAACTTTTGTGCAAACCAATCAACATACGCTTTTTTTTTTGGGGGGGGGGGGTTACCAAAAATATGTAGCAGAATACATATTGGCCTAAATTAATGAAGACATTTTTTTATAGCAAAAAGTAAAAAATATTGCTTTTTTTCTAAATTGATGCTCTTTTTCTGTTTATATCACCAAAAATAAAAACGACAGAGGTGATCAAAAACCACCAAAAAAAGCTCTATTTGTGGTTGAAAAAAAAACATAAATGTTACTTGTGTACAGCATTGCACAGCCGCGGAATTAATAAAAGTAACGCAGTGCAGTATTGCAAAAAAATGGCCTGGTCATGAAGGGGGGTAAAACTTTCTGGAGCTAAATGGGTTAAGGTTGAACAAGACTGAAAAGGTTTTTTTTTTCATAAATATTGGCACACAGATATTTTGCAATTTTACACATTCATTAAGGTCCATGACCTGTGTTCTTCTTGGACGCCGTGCTGCATTGTGGAGAAGACAGAGGAAGGAGGTGGGTAGAGCCAACACTCTCACTCAGGGGCGAAAAAGGAAGAAGGCTCTGCTCTGATTGCTGGGGCTCTCTCCTCGTCAGCAGCGGCTCTGATGTGACTAACGTTACTGGTTGCTGGCAACCAGTGCAGGAAACACTAGAGGCCGAGCCAGTGACAGCACTCCACCCACCTCCTCCTGGTCCAGCGCAGTGTATTGAGAACACAGAGGTCCATATTCTCAGTGAAGTTACGATGGAGTATCTCAGGATACTCCATCGTAACTCCCTTTTTTGGCCAGTGTATCTATGCGACTGATTCTTAGAATCATTTTCGCATAGATACACTTAAGATCCACCATCTGTAAGTCACTTACACTGGCGGATCTTAAATGTAATGACGCCGGCCGCCGCTAGATGGCATTTACGTGAAGGACTCATTTGCTTATGCAAATGAGCCTTCTACGCCGATTCCCGAACAAGTTTGCGTCGCGTAACCGTCGCTAACGTCGTTTGCGTAAGCGGAAACTTACCCCTGCTATATGAGGGGTAAGTTTCCGCAAGTCCCGCGTAGGCCATGCTACGGATGGCGTCGGGTCCGCGTCGTGTTTTTTCGTCGGGAACGTCGTTTACGTAAGTCGTTCTTGAATACGACTTTACGTCAATGACGCACACGTCAGCGTCATTGACGTTTTCCGCCGAGAACTGGAGCATGCGCACTGGGCTTTTTGAAGCCCGGCGCATGCGCAGTTCATTAGAATCGGGGGCGCGCTTAATTTGAATACAAGCCGCCCCCTTGGAGATCCGCCAGGCTACGCCGGGGCATTTACACTCCGCCGCCGTATTGGGGAATACAACACTTGCTCCTGTAAGTTGGGACAGCGGAGTGTAAGTGCCTTAAGCGCAGCCCGCGGATTTTTAGAGAGAATATGGGCCAGAGTCTCTCATTCTAAAATGGAAAAAAGTTTTGCCTTTAGTTATACCTCAGTCCACAAGTGAAATTAATAAGTTTGCTTCTTATGCATTCCAACATACTGTATCTGTGCTAGCATCATAAACATTACTTAAAGTATACCAAAAAATTCTGAATGAACAAAATAGTAGCGCTAAAAAATAACTAAACGTTTCTAAATATTAAACAATACATTCGTGATACAGAAAATATTGTGAGGAATGCAGGAATATATAAATAAAGTGATTTTTTTTTATAAATATATATGTGAAAAAGCGTCCACCCACCTCCTCCTAGTCCAGCGCAGTGTATTGAGAACACAGAGGTCCATATTCTCAGTGAAGTTACGATGGAGTATCTCAGGATACTCCATCGTAACTCCCTTTTTTGGCCAGTGTATCTATGCGACTGATTCTTAGAATCATTTTCGCATAGATACACTTAAGATCCACCATCTGTAAGTCACTTACACTGGCGGATCTTAAATGTAATGACGCCGGCCGCCGCTAGATGGCATTTACGTGAAGGACTCATTTGCTTATGCAAATGAGCCTTCTACGCCGATTCCCGAACAAGTTTGCGTCGCGTAACCGTCGCTAACGTCGTTTGCGTAAGCGGAAACTTACCCCTGCTATATGAGGGGTAAGTTTCCGCAAGTCCCGCGTAGGCCATGCTACGGATGGCGTCGGGTCCGCGTCGTGTTTTTTCGTCGGGAACGTCGTTTACGTAAGTCGTTCTTGAATACGACTTTACGTCAATGACGCACACGTCAGCGTCATTGACGTTTTCCGCCGAGAACTGGAGCATGCGCACTGGGCTTTTTGAAGCCCGGCGCATGCGCAGTTCATTAGAATCGGGGGCGCGCTTAATTTGAATACAAGCCGCCCCCTTGGAGATCCGCCAGGCTACGCCGGGGCATTTACACTCCGCCGCCGTATTGGGGAATACAACACTTGCTCCTGTAAGTTGGGACAGCGGAGTGTAAGTGCCTTAAGCGCAGCCCGCGGATTTTTAGAGAGAATATGGGCCAGAGTCTCTCATTCTAAAATGGAAAAAAGTTTTGCCTTTAGTTATACCTCAGTCCACAAGTGAAATTAATAAGTTAGCTTCTTATGCATTCCAACATACTGTATCTGTGCTAGCATCATAAACATTACTTAAAGTATACCAAAAAATTCTGAATGAACAAAATAGTAGCGCTAAAAAATAACTAAACGTTTCTAAATATTAAACAATACATTCGTGATACAGAAAATATTGTGAGGAATGCAGGAATATATAAATAAAGTGAATTTTTTTTATAAATATATATGTGAAAAAGCGTCCACATAGAAAATCCAAGGTGATAATATTCCAGGTGAAAACAATTAAAGTGTCCAAAGGAAAACAAATCTTCAAAAAATCTTCTTAATATGAGACCTTTCACCACACCAAAGTGCTCAGTGACTCCACACCCATAAGAATTGCACTTACCAATGCGATATGCCTTGCATTCTCATGCTTGGCACAAACAGCAAAATATTTCTCCACACAAACTGACCAATTCCACCAGTGATTGTCACAAGCCGAATCGTTGTTCCACATGAAAGGTAAAGTGACTCCAATGGTGAAGTATATCAAACTTGTTTATTTAAAATCAGTAAAACAGCTTCACACATTGCACTCACATTTAATACAGCAAATCAAGGCACTTCAATAGTGAACTAAGCAGCGGGTTCCTCACAGGTGATTATCTTGTTGCATTATGGTCACAGCGGACCTAAGTAAAAACCGTCAGCCTCACCCCCTGCTCCGTTCGTCTCACTCGTCACTCGTCACCTCAAAAACACACTACACATGCGATGGTCGGTACTCGGACGCTTCCTTGGTGTGCCGTGTAACTTCCCCTAGACTAGTTTTGTCGCTCTGGACTTTTTCACGCATGAGAATGCAAGGCATATCGCATTGGTAAGCGCAATTCTAATGGGTGTGGAGTCACTGAGCACTTTGGTGTGGTGAAAGGTCTCATATTAAGAAGATTTTTTGAAGATTTGTTTTCCTTTGGACACTTTAATTGTTTTCACCTGGAATATTATCACCTTGGATTTTCTATGTGGACGCTTTTTCACATATATATTTATACATTTTTTTCACTTTATTTATATATTCTTGCATTCCTCACAATATTTTCTGAATCACGAATGTATTGTTTAATATTTAGAAACGTTTAGTTATTTTTTAGCGCTACTATTTTGTTCATTCAGAATTTTTTGGTACACATTATTATTATTTAAGTAGCTGCTTTTTTTGAGGTTCGCACAGTCATTGGCGCAGTGGGGTGGAAGGAATCAGGAGGAGCGCCTATTATTCTCTTTTTTTTCACTATTTGTTTATTACTTAAAGTATAACTAAAGGCAAACTTTTTTTAATTTTGGATAGAGTGGAGATGGATTAGAAGATGGAGAGGCATCATGCAGATCTAAGCTATGTCCGGCCAGCAGACCTGTGCAGCTGTCATCTCCTGACCCTCTCTACTTGTCAAAAGTGCTGTCTTGTTCTAGCTGGCTTCTTGTGACAGGTAAGCCCCGATCAGCACACAGTACTGTAGTTTTAGTGAGGAGCTGTGGGTTGTATCCACTCCCCTCCTCTCCCAGGGCTCTGGTCCTGTTCGTGATCATCCTGAGTGTAGATGATTTCTCTGTGCTGTCTGTGTGTCAAGCCTGGACTATTACTACCTAGTCCCTCTCTCAGCCATCAGTGAGAAGTGCTGCTGGAAGCCATGGAAGCGGTAACTGCTACAGATGTGTTCTTGTCATGTAATCCCCTGCTCTGCTAGTACAGTTTTTTTGTAAAAGCTACATCTCCATTTTATAAAGTAAGATTCTTGACTAAGTCTACCTTCATGAAAATCCAGCACCCCTGATATTAGCTCCACTTACTTTTTTCAGCATCCAGCCCCACTTAGTGCCCCCAGTATATTCACAGAGCATCAGTGCTCTCACTCTTTTAGCAGAATGCTAGTACCCCTCTATCCCTCATGCAGGGCATCAGTGCTGCCCTCTCTCATGCAATGCATCTGTGCCCCCTCTCCCCCTTCTGAGCACCAATGCCCCACTCTCCCTCCACAGGGCTAGTCACATGTCTCCCTCATCATATCCCCCTGAGGAAGACACATGACAAGCCCCTTTTCTCCTTCATTCAGAATAGTGACACTCTAATACAGGAGGTGTGTTACTGGCAGGATCACCAGGTGAAAACAGAGTGGAAAAAGCCAAAAAAATAAATAAAACAAATGCAGCAGCCACATTTAAAGACAGATAAGCTGCAATATATTACATTTTTGGTTTGGGGGTAAATATTACTTTAAATAAAACCAGCTGCAAGCATGTGTGTCATATATCTATCTGTTTGGAGTAAAGCTTTATCCTGAGTTACATAGTTTTCTGTAATCATATTCTAAAGCAGGTCCAAATATGATTGCTGGTTGTGAGAAACTTCTCCATATGAACATTGTTTTATCTGGCTTGCTGTAATTTAGAGGATAGGTAGGAGGGTGTTGCGACATAACAAGCAGGAGTGTGCCAAGATGACCAGATTTCGCAAACCTTTAATGGTTTCTGAATGAAAGACACATTTTAGCAAAAATGATATGCCGCAAAGGATGGATTTTTTCATCAGATATGCGATGAAGCTGACTTTCATTAGTTGTGCCTACACACCATCAGTTAAAAAAACAGTTGTTTCAGAACGCGGTGACGTAAAACACAACGATGTGCTGAGAAAAGTAAAGTTCAATGCTTCCGAGCATGCGTTGACTTGATTCTGAGCATGCGTGGATTTTTAACCGATGGATGGACCCACAGACGATCGTTTTTTTCTATCGTTTTTTTAACCATCAGATAATTTTAAAACAAGTTCCTAGTTTTTTCACCGATGGATAAAAAAACGATGGGGCCCACACACGCTCGGTTCGTCTGATGAAAACAGTCCATCAGACCGTTTTCATCAGACGAACCGATTGTGTGTACGCGGCATTAGAGTAATTCCTTTTCTGTTTTTATGCATTTAGAAACAGTATCTGTCATAACACTACCATTGTTAATATGTAGCAATGGATTTAAGAATTAACCTACTTAACCATTCTAATTCTTGTGCCTTATCAAAATGAATCTTTATAGACAGATTTCCATAGCTTTGGTTAACTATGTTGCCTTATCACACCCCTGGAACTCGCATACAAGTCCCCAAAGAAGATAATAAAGACATTTGAACCAATTTAAATGTTTTTTCTTTCAACTCTTGTAAAATCTAGGGTTCTGTTTTCATGCTATATGCAGTACATATTAAACAACCAATTTATCTGTATGCTATAAAAATCCAGCCCTTATATAGGTGTATTTTAAAAACAGGTTAAAGTTCACTACTTTTTCTTTTGACTCCAGTTAGATCTTTGTACACATGGTATTTTATTGAATATGACAGAAACATTTTTTTTTAGAAATGTATGCTAAAATTCAGTAGGATAATCAACCATTAAAAGAGATGATGATTATGACAGATATGTCTTTTTATACTGCACATTGTTTACTGTTACTTGCATTTGTCTATATCCCTATTCTATTTTATTCTGTAACCCTAGGACACTTGGTGGTATTTTTGTTAGACAAACCAGAGTTACCATTGTTCCTGCTGGGTGACTTTAATGGATATCTAGATCCAGCAATAGACAAACATCAACCCAAACTGATGAGACTGACTTGCTGAGATACTACTCTGAGTCATTTCATGGCAGCGTTAGAATGGATAGACCTCTGTCGTGTTTGTAACCCTCTCACACACCAGTTCTCTTGTTTTTCCAAAATGTATGCATTCTTCTCCAAACTGGATCTATGCTTTGGGTCCCACTCCTATACCACTCTAATTAAAATTATTTCCTATGCTCCCAAGAGCATTTCTGACCACTCAGCACTAATAGTACAACTTACAGTCAGACAATCTGCCAAATTACCTAGAGCCCCCTGGAAACTTAAAGTGTTACTAAACCCAGGACCCTACATTCACTATATCTGGTCTCTTAACACATTTTTTTCATCAACAGTTAGAACAGTCTTATGACTTGTATAAGTGTCTGGTTAAAGCTTATAGGAGGAGTTTTCATTTTCCCTTGATTGTCCTATAAGGCTGCAGGACCCCTGACCCTCTGTCTGGACAGTGCTGATTGGCCCTGTGCTGATCATCACACGCACTCTCCCAAGAAAAAATTCTCTAGAATTACACACCCAACTGAGCATGTGCAGCTTGTCCCCTAATGCTCTGTTCTATCAGAAGATGGATTGGGGTCGGTGGAAGAAGAGGAGGACTAGAGAGACAGGATAACACAGCCTTTATACACAATGCAGAGGATTAACCCATTAGGTTCCACAGCGAGTGTAACAAGCATGCTTTACTGCATATGCAGACGGATTTTACTAAAAATGTATATTGGAAAAAATACAAGGATAGCTCTGATCCAAGCGCTCATTGGTGGATTACAATGAATTTAAAGCAGTATATCAGCTATTATATATTGATAAGACAAAAACTATGAAAAATGATATGTTTTATTAAAACAATAATAATGAATCATTAACAGCGCTTGAGAACAACATCCGATTCTCCTGAACTAATTAGCTCATAATTTGCTTATACAGACTGCTGATGAAAATCAGAATGCAAAACAACCAAAATCAAATAGCATGAAGTCTGTAGGCACCCTGCTGGGTGATCACATTAAATAACACTAGTCCCAAAGAAAAAACGTCAGAAAATCCAAGAGATTCAATCACTGTGTGACTTGAATGAAAGTTCAGACGATGCACACTGCTGGTGAAAATGCTGGTAAATTTCTTATCTCACTAGGGTGTAAGCGATTCCAACGCTTGCAATCCCCTTATGGTAATGTACTTACCAGACTGCAGTCATTCACAGCTTTTAATCAATCATGTCAGGATAATCAGCTCCAAACGATCTCCCTCAGATGTATGGTGGTTTCAATCAATGGATGTGTGTGTGCAGCAAAGCGGACATGCAAGTAAGCAGAGGAAACCTGAGCTTGTTCAGAATTTCTTGCAGCCAGCCATGACAGCTTCTCCTAAGAAACATCTTTTCCTTCAATTTCCCTTCTAAATGTTTTTTTTTTTTGTCTGAATTTTTCACTTCCTGTTCCTCTTCAGTAAGCTGTTCAGTAAGAGCTTACTGAACAGCTTACTAAAGAGAAACAGGAAGTGAGAAATTCAGACAAGGAAAAAAAACATTTAGAAGGGAAATTTAAGCAAAAGATGGCCCGGATTCTCGTAGAGCGGCGCATTGTTATGCCGGCGTAGCATATCGAATATACGCTACGCCGACGTATAGAAGAGCAGCGATGATGGGCTGAACGAACGGCGCATGCACCGTCGCGTGGACGCATCCCAGTAAGCATGCGTCAGAATCATGTCTTAAATACTCCATAAGATACGTTGAATCACTGCCTACGATGTGACGTAACCTAGCCCTATTCACGTACTACTACGTAAACAACGTAAAATATGATGGCTGTTCCCTGGTCCATACCTTAACATGACTTACCCCTGCTTTATGAGGCTTAACTTTACGCCAGACGTACAACTTACGTAAACAGCGTATATTAATGTGTCAGGCGCAAGTAAATTCGTGAATCGACGTATCTCACTCATTTGCATATGGGAATCGAATTTCCCATATGCCTCCAGGGTAAATATGCGCCCAAGATACGCCAGCGTAGGCAAGTTACGTCGGTCGTAAGAAGCCTATTTTCAGGCGTATCTAGTTCTATGGGCACAGCGCACAGATACGACGGCGCATCGTTACACTTACGCGGCGTATCTCGAGATACGTCGGCGTAAGTGCTACGTGAATCCGGGCCGATGTTTCTTAGGAGAAGCTGTCATGGCTGACTGCAAGAAATTCTGAACAAGCTCAGGTTTCCTCTGCTTACTTGCATGTCCACTTTGCTGCACACACACATCCATTGATTGAAACCACCATACATCTGAGGGAGATCGTTTGGAGCTTATTATTCTGACATGATTGATTTAAAGCTGTGAATGAATGCAGTCCGGTAAGTACATTACCATAAGGGGATTGCAAGCATTGGAATCGCTCACACCCTAGTGAGATAAGAAATTTACCAGCATTTTCACCAGCAGTGTGCATCGTCTGAGCTTTCATTCAAGTCAAGACGGATTTTACTGTTGTGGGTTTAGTAACACTTTAATGCCTTCTGGTTGAATCTTTTCTCCCCTCATGACTATGTTGCAAGTACAATTTAATAATTTTTCACTCTTCATGACCATTTCCCTAACCTGTTGATCTGATGGGAGCCTTTTGAAGCATTTCTGTGTGGGACCTTTATTTTGGAAATTATGTTTATCAAAAACAAAACTAGGCTTTATAAACAGAAGGCTACCCAGCAGGCACAACAACAGGAATGAGGTTTTATTCATAACCATAATGAATCCACTAAACGTGTCTGGCTGTCTGCCCAGGAAGTACTGGTTCAGCTTGCCAGTTCAGAAGCCGAGAAAAAAAAACTTTTCTTCACTAAGCAAGCCTTTTTACAAGGAGGGAGAGCAGACTGGATTCATGTTGGAAAAACTGGTTCAAACCCAACCCTGCACAGACCATAGGATCTCTGTTGACTTCAACAGGTAAACTGGTTAATACTCCAAGCTCTGTGATGTGTGAATTGGTTAGATACTATACAGATTTATACTCCTCGAAAATGCTTATCTCAGATGCTTCTCTGGCCTAATATGTGCTTCTATTTTCCACTCAAACCGTGCTGGCTTTTTGCCTCAAAAATACACCTTGGTTAACCTATGTACATTACTTGTGAATATGCAAACATCTAATATGGGTATATGTGTGTTGCTATCCCTGGACACAATGAAAGCCTTTGATAGTATACAGTAGACATGGGTCAAACAACCCCCCTGGCAGACCTTTCGAACATCGCAAAAATTCTGAACTGAATAATTAACCCCATTGAAGTCTATAGAACCCGAACTGGAAAAATAAAAGAAAATGAAAGTGCCCATTTTAAAGCAATTATTTACTGATGCTTAAAGTGAAACAATAAAAATGAGACATAACAATAAAATAAAAGAAAATCCTTAAAATATTGTGCCTGGGGGGTCCCCTTAGTCTGCCTGTAAAGTCGCACATCTGTACCATGTATAGAACCTGTTGCAGCAATAATGACATTTATATAGCCAAAAAAATTACATTTTCCCTGAAGGCTCTCTTTAATTTGTAAACAATGGCTGTCTGTATGATGAGGTCACAATTTAGCCATTTTTTGGATAGATTCTGGTGTCTCTTTTGCGGAAGTAACAGGCACGGAAATATTGATCTTTGGGTGTTGGTGGTGCCTGCACACTGTAACCCTATATAGGTACTCTTTATGAAAGCAAGAATTGGCCTTGCTGTCAAAAATTGAAATGATATAGAAAAAATTGTCCTTGGGTGTTAATTGTGCCCATGAAACCTACACCAAAGAATATCTTCCAGATTAAATTAACACCCACAAAGCTAGGCAGCCTAGACAGTCTTTCAGAGATTTCAGATCCAGAAAGAACTTAAAGTGGATGTAAACCCACTCTCATCCTTTCTAAACTACTGCCATAGTGCTGATCTATAAGGATATACATGCCTCCTGCATGTATCCTTACCTGTCAAATGTTTCCCCTCTATCTGTTAAAATAACTGAAAAACTGCAGATTCTGTGGGTGGATCTGTTGTCTGGAACTCTGTGGGTCGTGATGTCAGACTCCCCGCCCTCCTCTACACTCCCCTTGTCAACATGCATTTTTCCCTATGTATTCCTTAAGCCTCGTACACACGACCGAGAAACTCGACGGGCGAAACACATCGTTTTGATCGTCGAGTTCCTTGTGAAGCCGTCGAGAAACTTGACAAGCCAATTTTCTCCATTCCCGTCAAGGAAATAGAGAACATGCTCTCTTTTTGGCTTGTCGAGTTTCTCGACAGTTTCCTCGACGAAAGTGTACACACGACCGGTTTCCTCTGCAAAAAATATCTCCCAGCAAGTTTCTTGCTGGTTTTTGCCGAGGAACTCGGTCGTATGTACGAGGCCTTACACTAAATTCTGCTATGATCACTAACATCCAGTCAAAGTCCAGAAAAATAACCACATGACTTCAGAAAAGGAGTGGGGGTGGGAATTAAAAAATGCCTGTCTCCAGGCTAGTGCATGAGATATGTAAATAACCTGTCATTCTCAGCAAGGGGGCGGAACGGACTAAAGTTTTTCTATGTAAGTCAGTTTTATTTCACTGAAAAATAAAAGAGGATTGCTCAGAGCTGGATTAACTCTGTGTGGCAAGACTGGGCACAGATGATAGGAAATCTTATACTGTACATTGAGACATAAAAAAAAATTCGGGTTTACATCCACTTTAATCAGCGACATCTGCATTAGTGGCTTGATAGCTGCTGATAATCCAGGACTGGTTAATTTTGATAAATGTCAGTCAGTAAACAGAGTCTGCAGACAGATGCACTTTTTTATCTGTCACACAGCCTCTGGCAGCACTGAATGCCCATTCACAAAGCACACTGGATGCAGGGCAGCCCAGCAGCTCAATTGCATACTGGGCAAGTTCTGGCCAGAAGTCTAGTATCATGACCAAGTAATCCAGTTGATCTTCAACTGGAAAGCTTTTCGTGTCTGTTTTCGCCCCTAGATAATCTCCCATCATATGATGCAGATCCTGCCGATGGAATGTGAAAGCTAACAGCCCTGGGCGCCGAGGACTAAAGATTTTTTGAAATGCATCACTGAGGAGGCCCCCTTCTCCACTGCTCCTCTCTTGACCAACCGAAGCCTCAAAACTGCATTTTCCATGCAACTGTAACTAACCAGAGTCTGGAAAGGCGTTACATAAACACTTCTTTAAGGTGTCCTCAAGAGATTTCATTTTCTGCTCCCTCTGTGGGGATGGGATAAGTTCTAAGACTTTCCCCTTGTAATGGTGGTCAAGGAGGGTTGACAACCCCTAGTGATCCTTCTCCTTGATGCCATGTATTCTCAGGTCCTTTCACCGGCTTTGAAGAATGAAGGAACCCATGCACCGCAAGTTTTTGTAGGCACAAGAAGCAGAACCCTCTGGGTCACTGAGGATTAAAGTATCTAGAACTGCCTCCTCCCAGCCACGTTTTACTCCCAAGGGTTCAGGGGATGGAAAAGCATCTGTTAAGAGATGATGTATTTCTTCCTCTGCTTCAATGCCTCCAAAACTGAAATCTCCAGCAGGAACACAACAGGGTTTGTGTCAATGATGTATGCATTGTCACGGCTCATCATCCTTGTCGCCTCCTCAAATGGTGACAGTACAGTGCATGTATATTTTATCAGCAACCATTGGTGTGGGGGGGACCTGTCCTTGTGCCATACTCACACATGTACTCATTGATGGCCCTCTGCAGCATGTGCAGCTGCTGCAGCATTGCCAAAGTCCAGTTCCACCTGGTGTGCATGTCACAAATCAGGCGTTTACAGGCAGGTGGAACTCCGGCTGAATTTCAGTCAACCAAGCACTGGATGTGCATGACTGAAATGAAACAGACACTCCTTTGTCTTAGGTTTTGCTTACCTCCTTATGAAAAGAAATCTGGTTAGTTTGACAACTTCTGTCTTTCATGAATCAATGCTGAATTTTGCTTACATTTTTTTTTTTTCCCAGTAAGACCTCGTCTATGATGGCCCAGATCTCAATCATTCTTGGGCACAAAGGCCACTCATGTGGCATTTCTGAAGTGCTCTCTTTAAATGGCACATCACAAATTCATGTCCACCACTTTGCCACTCTAAAACATACGTACAGCTAGTGAAGCTATAGGCCATGATGCTGATATGCAGTCACTGCTTTACCAGTTAATACATTGAAGAGTATTTAAAGCTCAATTTAATTTTCAGTTTAAAACTGCTAAATTCCTTTTAGGTTGATCAAAACACAAGGTTCATTTGGACTTTTACAAACTTAAAGAATTTGTCACCCCAACATTTCATATTCCTGATATGTGCCTGCTATACCATGTACTTGTATGAAACAGTATACTGTCCTTGTTGTATTGCTACCTTTGTGTGAAATTCCTGGTGTTCCTGTCAGTCTCTCTGCTTTCCTATTAAAAACTGAACACACTAAGCAAGCAAGCACAACCTGGTCAGTTCTCTAGGTATGCTGGGAACACAGCCTGATCTCCTCCAATGATTAGACCTGTCCTGACACCTCACTCCTTTCACATTTTTTAACTGGGAGGTGTCCTGCTGCTTCTCCACCCCCAGCTCTTGTGCTGCTGAGAACAGAGGGAACAAAGATTATTTGATCACATATTAAAAAGGAAACTAAAAATGTATTTGTATTTTTTTTTAATCTATACACAAATGTTTTGCCTTTCATTTGCATTTCAAATGCAGTGGGTTGTTTTACAAGGGAATTGTTTACAATTCCTTTAACCCCTTCTCATGGACCGTACACATATATGCACATTTCTCTTTGTGTTGGGTGCACGCTGCACAGTGTGCGCCCAGCACAGAGACCAGGAGCTCACTGAGAGACCCAGGTCTTACACTAACGACCGGGATGGGGACTCCCAGTGCCGGGTCACCAGATCACTGTGATAGCCTCTGAATGGATATACAGTGATCAGTCACTGTGAGCCACCCCTGTGTTTACTTCCCCTTCTGATTGGAGAGGAAGTAACGTTGTATCTTCCTCTCCTTACTAGAGATAAAGCTGTCATTAAAAGAAAAAGTTTATAATAAATAAATAAATAAAAAAATAAATAAAAATAAAATAATAAAAATAAAAAAGATCAAGATTTGCCAGGATTTGTTTTTAGGGTCAAGGTCAAAGGTCAAGGTCGGGCTAAAACGTCACTGTCATCATATTTTGGGAAGAATAAAAAATAAAAAATTGTATCAGTGTCAGTTTGTTTTAGGCACGATAAAAAAATGCAAAATGTGCACCATTGTTTCTGGACTGTACAAACAACAACTAACATACCTATATGTGGTATTGCTGCCATAGTCAGGAGCAGGGGAATTTATTTTGGGTTGTTCTTTGATGGTAAATTATGGCAATAGCAAGAAATATACCACTAAATAATATATATACAAAAAATTATTGTTTTGTTCCAAGTATTCCATTGATAACAAAAAATATAAAAAAAATCTGGAGATATCCATCACCAAATGAAAGTCCAATTTGTCCTGTAAAAACAAGGTATGATCCACCTGCATTTTATGATATGTACAGTTTTACTAACATATTTCAAAGTTCCAAAACTGTGCTTGGACATTAACATTTGTTTTACCCTTAGGCGGGAAGGGGTTAAAAAATGTGTGCTAAATCACATTATAAAACGATGAGGCTCTGCCTGTGTTTATTATGCTCACATTGCCATGTCATGTGATCCTTGAACTCTATGCTCTGTAGCCAAGTGTGAGCTACTACTGACACATAAAGCAAGGGATATAACCAGGAACAGTGTACAGTATGTCTTCCAGAATCCAACAGTACAGTGGCAATGATTATGCATTAAGCAATGACAGCAGTTCAAAAGGGTAAGAGGTTTATAGTTTTTTGTCCCCTGTCCCCACCTTTCCTTAAAATGTCTCCCACCAAAAAGAAATATCTATTCTTTTTAATTTTTTTTTTTTTTGTGGCTGTACAATAGAACAGATAATTCATCTTTTACAAAGACATTTTTAGAAAAACATTATTGATAGCCTTATTAATTGAATAAAGAAAGATGCCTTTATCACTGACCCAAAGTTCACAATATTTTGCTTTCATGTTACCGTACCCTACAAAAAAAAACTATAAAGACAATTCTTTATGTGCTGTGGGATGCTTGATCATCCACATATTGTTAGTAAAAAAAATCACCATTGACTCTCTGCCTGAAAAAAATTAGACATTGAAGTTTTGCTAATAAAAATGTATTTTTACAAAAACAAATGATCTCTTTCTCTTTCATCAGTGAAATTCCTTTCCCATGTGTCAAATTCCATAATGATTCTTTGCTGTGGTTCTAAACAAATGTAAAACAAATCTAGACAATTGGGGCCAGCAGGAGATTTGCCAACTTTCTTAAACCCACATGTAATGATTCCTTACTATTGATTCCAAACTTTTTTATGAAGCTAAAATTATTTTCTTAAGTTTCAAGCCTGTATATCAATACTTTCAAATTTGAATGCTTCAAAATTGAAGCCCTATTTTGACTGGAGTCAGTCAAAATAAAATAAGGGGATAATTAGGATTGGGGGGAAAAAAACAATTAGTGAATGTATGGCTCAGCATTCAGAATGATGCCATGTGAAACAGGGAATATACAGCTCAACATATAGAATAGGAAATTGTGGAAAAAGGAATGTACAGCTGAGAGTATAGAATGAGGCATTGTGGAATAATTAATGTATAGTCAGCATACAGAATGAAGTATTGTGGAATTGGGAATGTACAGCACAGTGTACAGACTGAGAAGATGTGGAGAAGGGAACGTACGGCACAGCATACAGAATGAGGAGGTGTGGGATGGGGAATGTACAGTGCAGAATACAGAATGAGGTAATGTGTAATAAGGAATGTACGGCACAGCATACAGAATGAGGCTGTGTGGAATAGGGACTGTACAGCCTGGTGCTCACCAACAAAGAAATCCCTACACATCCAAAACAGGTATAAAGGCACTGCGTAAGTCGTCCGTGAATAGGAAAGGACGTAACGCACGTCGCCGTTCAAAAGATTACGTCGGTGCGACGTCATTTCGCGCAAAGCACGGCGGGAAATTTCAAAACAGAGAATGCGCAGTACGTTCGGCGCGGGAACGCGCCTAATTTAAATGATACACGCCCCATTTGAATATGGGGGGCTTGCGCCGGACGGATTTACGTTACGCCGCCGCAAGTTTACAGGCAATTGCTTTGTGAATCAAGCACTTGCCCTTAAAACTTGCGGCGGTGTAACGTAAATATGATACATTACGCCACCGTGGATTTACGCGATTCTACCTGAATCTGGCCCTTACTTTTTAAGCTTGCTAAGAGGTGATGACTAGAGATTGGAGAAACAGCCTCACTATCTTAATGTGCATTTCTAAAATGGTGGCTGACTCACTTCCACTAGAGAATCTGCCAGAATGCTCTAGTTCCTAACAACTTTATTAACACATTCTAAGAAATTACACTATGTAACTAAAACAAGCGGCTAAAGCTTTGCCAAAAAGGGACAGTAGGTGACGCCTACATTATGCATTGGTGCATAGCTTGGTGTACATCAAGAAAAACCTGACATATTATTTAATCACATAAACACAGTAACTGAATAAGGCCCAATTGGCAGAACACTCTCCGTCATGTGATGTTGCTAACATAGTCTTCTGCAAAAAGCAACAGAACAAGTTCGGCCACTGGTCTTAAGAATATTTTGGCCTCATTCTGCTGGAAGGTCTTGACTGCAACTTTACGGACATGCTTGTCCTCACTTGTCAGTACTCTGGTGACCAGACCTAGAGGCCACTCATTGCTTTGTATCTGGCAATCTCTCATGAGCACTTTACCAGGTTTAAGGTTTTTCAATGTTCCACTATATTCTTGGTTGAAGAGTAGAGATATATTGTTTCCTCCGTCGACTCCAGAAAGTATTGGCAGGGTTTGTACTTGTCTCCACTGATGTTTGTAAAGGTCCTTTTCACAAAACTTTCTAACTGGAGCACCAACAAGGCCAGTCTTTTGAGTGAGTAGCATAGCAGGTGTGAGAATCACTGGATCCTCAGAGTCACTTGAAATTCAAGTCAAAGATCTGGCATTAATGATGGCTGTGATCTCTGCCATAAAGGTCACCAGGCATTTATGGGTAAGCATTGCAGTTCCAATGTGCAACAATATGGAGTCCATAATTCTGCGGGCTATGCGTATTATCCTTTCCCAAACACATCCCATGTGAGAAGAGTTAAGAATGTGCAGTTCCTTTACTGCTTCTTCAAAGTTAGAAACTCTGTCAGAGCAAATGAGCTTCACTGGGCCTCTGATTGTGTCAGGACCTAGAATTGAACCTGGGACCTCAGCTGTGTCTGGCAATGAATCTTCTCACTGAGCTATCTGAGATGCTGGACAGCGCCTTGTCAGATCCTTTAGACAACCCTACCCTGTACCTTGATTTCAGCTGAACCTTGAACTCTTTGCTCCTCCCATGAACTTCCTAATATAAGCCATGTCTCTGCACTTCCTCCTTGCCAGAATATTGTGCTAGCTCCAGCCTGTATCTCACTCCTGTCTTTCCTGCTGCCGTCCATATTTTTTACTGCTCGTTATCAACCCTTGGCTTGTTCCTGGACTAAGCTTCTTCCTGATCCCAACCTGCAACTACTCGTTACCGACCTTTTGGCTTGTTTACTGACCATGCTTCTGTTGAATCCTTACCTGCTCATCTGCTACTGAACCCCGGTTTGCTCACCTCCTGGTGGGGAGATTCTGAGGACCGCGACCTGGTACTAACTTGCAGCAAAATCCATCTCCGCCATCAGGAGCTCTGGTGAACACCGGTTAGTACTTTGACTCTGCACATCAGGAGAACCTGTGTCATCTGCCAGGGTGACTGCCTGTGTACCTATCCTGCTGGTCAGTGGTAGTCCTGCAACTGCTATAGCAATTGGTCTTTAAGCCTGACCCCTGATCGTAACAGATTGCAATGAAACATCTAAGAGCATTAATGAAACTTGAAGTGTCCAGTGACTGAGTAAGTAGGCAATATGATGGTGACCTGGAATCACTAAAGGAAGTTTCTCTGAAAACTTGCCTTCTTTTAAACAGCCTCCCACTCTCAACAGGCCATTTACATCAAGGATTGGGTCAAGCTTCTTTAAGACACTGTCTTTAGGAACAAGTTTCTGCTTGGCAATGCAGTTGATTTCTTTGGCAAAGACTTCCCTCTGTACAGTGGAGATTATAAGTTTTTTAGATTGTTCTAGGTCAGCTACTGTGTAGACCTTTTTACAGTGGTGCCAACCTTTGCAGTTGTCATGAGATAGTGGATCACTTTTGTAGGACTGAGCTATGTGGGTTAGGCAAGTGATAGCTCGAACAAGGGACTTCCAGGTCTTTTAAAATGGTTGAGACAAGTTGTTGTAACTGAGATAGAAATTTAAGGGCAGATTTCCTGAACCCTTAGCTGGATTCATAAAGAGCGCAGCATCTTTAAGGCGGCGTAGCGTGTTGTATTTACACTACGCCGCCGTAAGTTAGATAGGCAAGTACTGTATTCACAAAGTACTTGCCTCCTAACTTACGGCGGCGTAGCGTAAATGTGGCCGGAGTAAGCGCGCCTAATTCAAATGAGGATGTGGGGGGCGTGCTTTATGCATATTAACTGTGACCCAATGTGATTGACGTTTTTTACGAACGGCGCATGCGCCGTCCACGTACATATCCCAGTGTGCATTGCTCCAAACTATGCCACAAGGACGTATTGGTTTCGACGTGGACGTAAATTACGTCCAGCCCTATTCACGGACGACTTACCCAAACGACATAAAATTTTCCAATTTCCAAACCCAGGAACGACGGCCATACTTAACATTACTAGTCCAGCTATTTGATGGAATAACTTTACGCCTGAAAATGCCTTACGTAAACGGCGTATCTTTACTGCGACGGGCGCACGTAAGTTCGTGAATAGGCGTATCTAGTTATTTACATATTCTATGCCGAACTCAATGGAAGCGCCACCTAGCGGCCAGCCTAAATATTGCACCCTAAGATACGACGGCGCAGGCTGTCGTATCTTAGCTAGGTTTAAGTGTATCTCAGTTTGAGAATACACTAAGGCCCCATACACACGATAGAATCCATCCGCTGAAAAATCCCAGCAAATGGGTTTCAGCAGATATATCCTATGGTGTGTACACTCCAGCGGATCTGTTTCCGCGGATATTTCTCCCCTGGGATGGATTCCAGCAGATCGAATATTTGCTGACATGCTAAACAAATCTATCTGCTGGAATCCATCCCAACGGATGGATCCGCTGGTCTGTATAGACTCACCGGATCCATCCGTCCGAAGGGATCCCCCGCATGCGTCGTAATGATTGGACGCATGCGTGGAATTCCTTATATGACAGCGTCGCGCACATCGCCGCTTCATAATCGCGGCGACGGCGCGACACGTCATCGCCAGAGGATTTTGGCGCGAATTTCAATGCGATGGTGAGTACACTCCATCGCAGAGAAATCCGCTGAAATCCTCGAGAGGATTTATCCGCGGAAACGGTCCGCTGGACCGTATTCGCGGATAAATCCTCTCGTGTGTATGGGGCCTTAAACTTAGGACGGTGCAGATTCCGACTTAGGTCAGCGTATCTACTGATACGCCGGACTAACTCTTTCTGAATCCACCTAATTGTCTATAAAGATGAGCTGAATACCTCCGGGTTCGGTTCGCACCAGAACTTGCAAACCAGCAAATAATTTGGACGAACACACGAACACTGGAAAAATCTATGGGACACCAACATGAAAAATCAAAAGTGTTAATTTTAAAGGCTTATATGCAAGTTATTAAAGGAAAAGGCAAAAAAAAAATGCGCTAATTACAGATAAAATAAATTAAACAAAATAAAATAAAAAGGCAGCAGTTTGCGTGCGATACACAGAACCAGAAATAGAAAGAGAAATAAAGCTTTGCCAACAAAAATAAAAAACAAAACACAGATAGTGATGATAAACCAAGTCCACTCAGGTTCAGATATATATGTATATAGAGTCCCAATAAACACTTGGTGTGTATGCAAATAAACAATCCTGAAGACAACACCACCGTGATCTCTTAACAGTTTCCACACTGAAGTGAAGACCCACCACCGAGTTTAAAAGCCACTTACCAGAGGGCAAGCTTGATTTGCAGTCGGCTATAGCCCAGCCGTGGCCTTTACTTTTAGTGGACTCACAGGGATACAGGTTCCAGGAAAGAACTTCCGCGCGATCACAGGCTCATCCAGATGACATGGGTAGAGAAAGGGCGCACCATAGTGTAATTCCGTAAAACTTGTTTTTATTTTGAGAGATTAAAAGGTACTTACAAAAGCATATAAAACCATGCAGTATATAAAACAGATTCCAGCCAGCAACAAGTGGAGCCCTTCGTCCTTAGCGTGGTGACGTCACTGCGCGTCCTCCCAGACACGTTTCGTCATTACTCAGACGTTTTCAATGGGATTCCATTGAAAACGTCTGAGTAATGATGAAACGCGTCAATGGCCCCACCATCAACGGGTGACCACACCCTCCTCTGATGCCACTTGATGTCAGAGGAAGGCTTGGGTCAGCAGTTTATGTCACTGAGTGGCCCCGCCATCAGCTATATAACAGCTGTCATCGAGAAGAATCGTCACTCGGCAGAAGCCTCCCATGGAGGAGGAGCTGTTGCGTTTTTGTTTATTTGCAGCTCGTCATGTAGCGATTTACATTGCAGGACATTTCATTTTTTTTTAATAAAGCACTTGTCCCAAAGTGTCTCCTGTCTTTTTTGCAATTTTTTACACTTTTTTTGTGAATTGGTAGGAGTAAAATGTACCTGTTACCAATTCACATAGGGGGGCAGGGATCTAGGGGTCCCCTTGTTAAAGGGGGCTTCCAGATTCTGATAAGCCCCCTGCCCACACACCCCCTCAACCACTGGGCGGGTTTTTTAATAAAGGACTTGTCCCAAAGTGTCTCCTGTGTTTTTTTACTATTCATGAAAATTTTTGGTGAATTGGTAGGGGTACAGTGTTCCCGTTACCAATTTACATTGGGGGGGCAGGATCTGGGGTTCCCCTTGTTAAAGGGGGCTTCCAGTTTCCGAAAAGCTGCCCGCCTACAGACCCCCACAACCACCGGAAAGGGTTGTGGGGATGAGGGACAATCCACAACTCCATACATGCCCTTTAAATCAGTCCGAATTTATTATATGTCCATAAAGATAGAAATACAGCAGAGGTAGACGCGTTTCAGCTGCAACGTCCTTACGACTAAAATGCATCTACTGCTGCTGTATTTCTATTTTTATGGAGATATAATAAATTCAGATTGATTTAAAGATCATGTATGAAGTTGCGGATTGTCCTTTATTAATTCATCACTTTGGCAGCTGAGCAACTGCACATCCTGCACCCGACAGCTCAGGAGGAGTTTCATTAATCTGGTGTAGTAGCACCTTTCGTTGTTGTTTGTGGGGATGCGGCCCTTGTCCACATCAACATGGGGACAAGCTGCTTTGGGGGCAACTCCAAAGCATCTTCCCCATGTTGAGGGCATGTGGCCTGGTACGGTTCAGGAGGGGGGGCGCTCTCTCGTCCCCCCTCTTTTCCTGTGGCCTGCTAGGTTGCGTGCTCAGATAAGGGTCTGGTATGGATTTTGGGGGGACTCCTATGCCATTGTTTTTACATTTTAGTCCAGCATTCCCTTTAAAATCCATACCAAACCTGAAGCGCCTAGTATGGATTTTGGGGGACCCCTATGCCACTTAAAAAAAAAATGGCACAGGATTCCCCTTAATATCCATACCAGACTTGAAGGGCCTGGTATGAATTTTTTTTTTATTTTGGTTCAGGGTTCCCCTTAATATTCATACCCCAAAGGGCCTGGTAATGGACTGGGGGGGGGGATTCATTTTTTTCAATGAGTTTTAACTATATTGCTGAGACACGACAATTCATTACAGCCGTGATCAGTTTTACATGACTTTTTTCCTTTGTATTTTGCTGTGGTATTGTTCTAACGGGAAAATTGCACCACTTTACAGGCTTACTATAGACACCCCCCAGGCACGATATTTAAATAAATATTTATTTTTTATTGTTTCACTTTGAGCATTATTAGAAATCACTGCTCCTGACAAAACATCAGTTGTTTTAAAACAAATTTGCATTGAAACATGTCCCCTGGGGCAGGACCCGGGTATCCAAACACTTTTTATGGCAATAACTTGAATATAAGCCTTTAAAATTAGCACTTTTGGTCATTCATGTTAGTGTCCCATAGACTTTAACAGTGTTGGGCGGCTTTCCAATTTTCCATCAACAACGCATAATGTTTGCTTTTTCGGCGAACGGGTAAACACATAATGTTCAACTTGAACATCGGGCTCATCCCTACTTGTCTACATTTATTAAATCAAATGTAGCAAGGTCATTATTGTTGTAGTCTGGACTATGCAGAAAGGTGGGACCTGTGAACCTTGAAGTACTTTCAAGGTGACTGGTTGCAACATATCTGGTTGCCAAGTCTGTAGGATTGTAGTCTGTAGGCACAACATGCCATTGTTCTGAATGGGTGGACATCCTTATACTCAACACTCTGTTATTGACATAGACATAGAAATGTCTAGTTTCATTGCAGATGTAACCTAGAACTACTTTACTGTCCGTGTAGAACTCAGCTTCTTGAATTTGTATGTTTGTCTCCGTTGCAGCTAGCTCAAAGTATGGTGTGTTCAGGGAGTGGTGCAAGTTTTGCTTTAACCATTACAAACCCCACATGGCATTGCCCTTTAGTATCTATGGTTTTGAGGTAGGCTATGGCAGCAATTGCTTTAAACAGAAGAATCAGAAAACACACAAAGTCTTTGAATCTGAACTTCTGTAGATGGCACATGGGCATATGGGTGTGGAACTTTGAGGCAAGATAGAGCTGTTAGTGAGTCCTTCCACTCTACCCATAGGTTCTTCCTGTCATTGGGTTGAGGGTTGTCCCAGTCTAATGGCTCATGCCCCGTACACACGATTGAAAATTCAGACAGCAAAAGTCTGATGTGAGCTTTTGAATGAAAATTCTGACCGTGTGTATGCTCCATCGGACTATTGCTGTCGAAATTTCTGCCAACAAAAGATTGAGAGCTGGTTCTTAAATTTTCAGACGGAAAAAAATCCAATCGTCTGTAGCAATTTTGATATGCAAAATTCCGACGCATGCTCGGAAACAATTTGACACATGCTCAGAAGCATTGACCTTCATTTTCTAGGCTCGTCGTAGTGTTGTTTGTCACTTCGTTCTTGACGGTCGAAAGTTCAAAGAACTTTTGTGTGACCGTGTGTATGCAAGCCAAGCTTGAGCGGAATTCCGTTGGAAAAACCATCCAAGGTTTTTCCAACGGAAAATCTTATCGTGTGTACACGGCATTACAGGTTAAGACTCTAAGTAGTGCTTTACCCCGGTTGGTAACAGGTGCTGCAAAACCCATAGGATTTTTATCCCGTCAGCCTTGGCCTCCCCGTTATGCTCATTATCACTATGAGCAGGTGGGAAGGTTCTTGGAGCTGGTCCTGGGTGCAGAGCTGTGTTGTGATCTGTGCTGCCACACTCTGTACACTTAACACTGACCTTACAGTTATTGGCGAAGTGTATTTATGAATAGCAGCACTTGTAACAGATGTTGTTCTTTTTGAGGAAAGCCTTGAAATCCTGCATGGTCTTTGCTCTGAAGGTTCTGCATTTCAGAAGAGGATGTGGCATCTTATGCAGAAGGCAGAACTTAGCAGGGTCACTCTCGTGATTCTCTAGCTGAGACTATGCAGATCTGTGGGAAGAGATGTTAGTTTTGTGCACTTCTACTGGAGCCCTGTATTGCTTAGGGCCAGAAGAAGTGACAAAAGACACTGGAAAAATTATGCTGGGATCATCTTTCATTCCTGCTTGTATGTCTACAAAGTCTACAAACTCTCTAGAGCAGGGGTGTCAAACTGGCGGCCCTCCAGCTGTTTTGAAACTACAAGCCCCATCTTGCCTCTGCCTGTGGGAGTCATGCTTGTAACTGTTAGCCTTGCAATGCCCCATGGGACTTGTAGTTTTGCAACAGCTGGAGGGCCACCAGTTTGACACCCCTGCTCTAGAGGGTGAAAAAGGTACATGGGGCCAAATCTTCAAAAAAGCTGCCTAACTTAACTTTCAGCAGTTAAGTTACACAGGCGTTAAATTTCTACCTAAGTGCCTGATCCACAAAGCACTTACCTAGAAATTACACGCCGTGTAACCTAAGTGCCTCCGTCGCAAGGCGGTCGTCTGCTCGAGGGGGCGATTCCTATTCAAATGAGGCGCGCTCCCGCGCCGGACGTTCAGCGCATGCGTGTGACATCATTTTTCCCGACGTGCATCGCGCGAACGTACTTTACGCCGGGCTTTGTGGATCGCGACGGGACAATAAAGTTGCATCGGGTAAAAAAAAAAATACGCGCCGGGAAAAAAAATTCGAAATTTTAAAAAAAACGCGGCGATCGAAAAAAAGGTTTGTTTTTACAAGGTCTAAACAGTTTAGGCCTTGTAAAAGCATCCCTAATTTTACGTATGCAAAACGTAACTTACGCAGAAAACACAAAGCTAAAAAGCTTTGTGGATCTGCTTTAGTAATCATTTGCATACGCAAAGCGGCATTTCGACTCGAAATGCCCCCAGCGGCGGATGCGGTACTGCATCCTAAGATCCGACAGTGTAAGTCTATTACAGATGTCGGATCTTCTGACTATCTTTGGAAAAATCCTTCTGAGGATCGTTTCCAAAGATAGCCACAGGGATACGCAGGCTGAACAGCAGTTCCGCCTGCGTATCTCCTTTGAAGATTTGGCCCATTGTGTTTTTGTTTGTAGTTACAGCCATGAGTGATCTATCTTTCGTGCAACTCATAAGGAAGTTTTTGTGCTAAGGAGTAAATGGCTCTATCTGAGTCAAGAAAAGAAAGGCCAGGTAAGTCTCCTTCCTCTTGAGCAACTTGTAACTCTATACACAGATCACTGAATTATCTGAGTCTCTGGTAACTCCTGCTAGGCATTTTTGGGAAGTCCTCTATCCTTTTAAATAGTGTACTTTCTATAGCTTCTGGTGAGCCATACCATCTATCCAATCTGTTCCAGATGTTTGTAAGGCCTATTTCAGGGTGGTTTATATTAAAGTGATACTAAAGGTAAAAAAAAAAAATTAAATAACAAACATGTCATAGTTACCTCCACTGTGCAGCTCGTTTTGCACAGAGTGGCCCCGAAAGCCATCTTCTGGGGTCCCTCGGTGGCTCTCTCCTAAGGGGGTTACCTTGCGGTCGCGCTTCCGAGTCCAGCGTTTGCATCCATAGACACGAATGCTGAACTCGGCCTCTAGGACCGAGAGCTAAATCTTCTTGCTCTATAAACTTCAGATACCATATTTATTTGATCTTAGATTTATTCGAACAAGCCAGGTAGAACCACAAATTGATAAAATAAACATTAATCAGTACACAATTGCATATAATGAGGAAACAATGCTCTATAACACAGCATGAGATAACAAGAACTTTGGGCCAAATCTTCAAAAAAGCTGCCTAACTTAACTTTCAGCAGTTAAGTTACACAGGCGTTAAATTCCTACCTAAGTGCCCGATCCACAAAGCACTTACCTAGAAATTACACGCCGTGTAACCTAAGTGCCTCCGTCGCAAGGCGGTCGTCTGCTCGAGGGGGCGATTCCTATTCAAATGAGGCGCGCTCCCGCGCCGGACGTTCAGCGCATGCGTGTGACGTCATTTTTCCCGACGTGCATCGCGCAAACGTACTTTACGCCGGGCTTTGTGGATCGCGACGGGACAATAAAGTTGCGTCGGGTAAAAAAAAAAATACGCGCCGGGAAAAAAAATTCGAAATTTTTAAAAAAACGCGGTGATCGAAAAAAAGGTTTGTTTTTACAAGGTCTAAACAGTTTAGGCCTTGTAAAAGCATCCCTAATTTTACGTATGCAAAACGTAACTTACGCAGAAAACACAAAGCTAAAAAGCTTTGTGGATCTGCTTAAGTAATCATTTGCATACGCAAAGCGGCATTTCGACTCGAAATGCCCCCAGCGGCGGATGCGTCTATTACAGATGTCGGATCTTCTGACTATCTTTGGAAAAATCCTTCTGAGGATCGTTTCCAAAGATAGCCACAGGGATACGCAGGCTGAACAGCAGTTCCGCCTGCGTATCTCCTTTGAAGATTTGGCCCTTACTTTTTAAGCTTGCTAAGAGGTGATGGCGAGAGATTGGAGAAACAGCCTCCAATGTGGCTGAATTAAAACAATTCTGCAAAGAAGAGTGGGCCAAAATTGCTCCACAGCAATGTGAAATGTGAAAGACTCAAAGTCAGTTATCTTTGTGTAATAATACAATTTGGTGTTCTGAGTCATTTAAGTGTGACAAACATGCAAAAAAAATAAAAAATCAGAAAGGGAGCAAATACTTTTTCACAGCATTGTATGTGTGTGTGTGTATATATATATATATATATATATATATATATATATATATATATATATATATATATATATATATATATATATATATATATATATATAATGTGTGGGCTTTTGTGTTTTTTGGCACTGGTAGCTGCCACTGACTTTTGCTGGTAGCTGCCACTGACTTTTTTCTAGCCTTTTTACATTGCTGCCCTGGGTCGCCAATCAATATGGTTACATATCTTCCACTTAGCATGAAATATTCATGGGTGCTTGTACATGACTACAATTATAAAGCATTATATTTTAATTTTTAAATCCTTTATTTACAATAAATTTTTGAAGCAAAGAAAAAAAACAATAACAAAACATCACCTACCTAAGAATTTTATATACTTGTTCATTTTTTATTTTTTTATTTTCATTGTCAGATCGTGCTTAGTTCAAGTTTGGAATTTCAACATGATTGGATGAGTGGTTGTTCTTCACAGTTGGAAGATGATGCTTTAGTTTTGAAAAAAAAAATATATATATATATATATATATATTTTTTGGAATAAATTCTTTTCATTTTCCATTTCTGGGAAAAGTTGGAAAGTCTATGATGCCTATTCTGATTTAATTGAAACCTGTAGAAAGTTTTTCCCCTATGAAATGTACTTATTTTTCATTGTCAGTCTCTTTGCTTTAGTTCACTGTAAAATGACTTTTTCCTTAATAAAAAGTTTTTCTTGTTACTGCTGTAACTTTATGATTCTCTAAATGTGGCTTTGCTTTTCGGGAAGAAAAAAAAATTGTATTTTTAAGTGTTGGCCAACATGTCCAGTTAGGGAGGCTAATAGTGCTGGTATTGATAATACATTTTAAATAATGTCATATACCCTAGGATCCACAGGTTTGTCCAATAATATTTTCATTCAAACACCTTTTTTCTTTACTGCTTAGGTCCTAAAAGAGCAGCACTTAAAGGAAACAAATATGATATATTTGTCTTCTATTAGCATAGAGGTAATAGAGTCATTCGTACAGATATTGGTTGGTATTTTCAATTGTAAAACACTGTGATTTTGATTAGCTTTAAACCTAGTAAGTACCTTTGGAAAAGATTTATAAAATATGTTTCTGTTGTGGCAGAAGCACTATACGTATCTAAATTTGACTCAGTATCACATCATGCAATACACTGTGTAGCAAAGCTCCCACTGGGAGAGGCAGACTCCAATGAAAAAAAAGGCATCCAAGAGACGCTGGAACTTTGATATGAATTTAACCACTTCCCATCCAAGGCCATCATATGACATCCTGGGCTTTGAGTGATAATATCTGAATGAAGACTGCAGTTGAAGGCATCATACAGACATCTTTTTTTTTCTGCTGGCGATTCCCTGCACTGTAAAAACAATCATAGTGACTGTCTCCTTCCACCGCCTTCCAGTGCTTCTACCGGCTTGCCTGTGCGATCAACGAGCCGGAGAACGAATCGGCTGGTGGGCACGGCTGTTTACCATAGAGCTGATGGTCTCTATGACCTTCGTGGCCAGGCGCGATGTTTTGATGTCACGTCTGGCCTTCGCATATGTAAACATATTTTTTTTTACCTGGAAGGGCTGAGATGGCTTTATTTTTTATCTCAGGCTTTCCCCCAGGAGAGATCTGGGGACCCTAGATTTTTCTGTAAAGAGCAGCTGTTATGCCCTATTCCTATTACAAGGGATGTTTACATTCTTTGTAATAGGAATAAAAGTGATAAAAAAAGTAATAATTAAAGCGCCCCCCGTCCCCGCTTGCTCACACGTGGAAGCGAACACATATGTAGGTCGCGACTGCATATGTAAACGCCTTCAAACCACACAGGTGAGGTATCACCTCAAACGTTAGAGCAAGAGCAATAATCCTAGCCCAAGACCTTCTCTGTAACTCTAAACAGGTAACCTGTAAAAAAGCTTTGCCTATAGAGATTTTCAGTACCAAAGTTTGGCGCAATTCCACTAGTGTGCACAAATTTAAAGCATGACATGTTAGGCATCTTTGCAGATATTTGCCAGCACACCATGGATCAGCAAGGTAGCATCCAAATGGATTTTATTGCATGATCACAACACAGAGCAGTGCATGTTACAAATCTATTTACTCAGGGTAACATCACCTTTCAATTATATAAACAAACCGGGCTAACTTTAGTGTTCTGTTTTTTTTTTTTTTTAACCCCTTCCATACAGGGCATTTTCACCCCCTTCCTGCCCATGCTAATTTTTAGTTTTCAGCGCTGTTGCACTTTGAATGACAATTGGGTGGTCATGCAACACTGTACCCAAACTAAATTTTTATGTTTTTTCCCACCACAAATAGAGCTTTTGTTTGGTGGTATTTGATCATCTCTGCAGTTTTTATTTTTTGTGCTATAAACAAAAGAAAAGCGATTTAAAAAAAGAAACGCAATATTTTTTACTTTTTTATTTAATAAATATCACAATTAAAAAATAAAAATAAAAAATTGTCCTTAGTTTAGGCCGATACGTATTCTTCTACCAGTGCCTTGTGACAATCTAGGTAACACTTCTTTACTACTCCCTTCACTGGTCGCCTTTCCTGCTTTCCCCTCCTCAGCCTGTTCCCCCGCTGCACCTTTCTCCCTTTTTCCCATTTTTTCCCCACCTCCCCCTGTTTTTCTCCAAATATATATTTTTTTTTTCCTCATTGCACCACTTCTTCTTCCTTTTTTCCTTCACACATAACTGTTTCCCTTCATCTATCTTTTCCCTCACTCCCACTTCCTTTCACTTTTCTTCCATTACATCATTCACTCACCTTTTCTTTTCTTTGTTCCTTTCCAATACATTGTTTTGCACCGATCACTTCTCACTGCTCTCCACACTTTTCTCTTCCCTCCCCTCACTTTTTCCATTTTCCCCTCAATTTTCAATTTTCCTTTCACCTCACTCACGCTTATGCCTCCTCCCACCCATGTCACTCCTATTTCACTTTGTTTTCCACACACTTCTTATCCCTTTGTTCCCCTCCCAACCAAGTTCATTCCCTTACCCCACCCCTTCCTACCTACTCATTTCATTCTCTTTTCGCATTCCCTTTTTTTTTTCCCTCTTTTCTTTTCTATCCTCCCTTTTCACCAGGCCTATTTTCATTGCTGTTTACATTTAGCACACACCGTTCCTTCACACTTTCCTATTTCTCTTTGCGTCCCTTTTTCCCTTCCTCCTCCCCATCTCCACATGTTTCCCACCACTCTTTCCCTTCCACTGCCCCCCTTTCTCTCATACTCACCTTTTGTCCCCCATCTCACATTTCTCTTTCACTTCAGTGTCCTTCCCTTTTCATTTCCTCCATGTTCGCCCAGCCACTCCCTCACTCTTTTCATTCCCATCTCACCACCTCCCAGTGTTCTATTTGTAACCTTCCCAATTGGTAACTCCTTTACTAAATCTATCGAACCAAATTATACTTTTACACTAATCTTAGAAATTTATGTCTGGGTTGGCAATTTTTGGCATGCCGGGTAATCTACTATTCCATAAGCATGTCCTTCGCTTGTATACATACATATACATTGCAATAAACCCTAATAAAATACTGTATTTTAACTATCCCACTGTAGGCCACCAACTCCTTCCATGTGATCCCTCTCCGCCCCTGCCTACCACCTTGTTGGGCATCGCCCTAGATCAGGTGACCCCTTGTAGAGTCACACTTGATTACCCAGCACATGGGACGCCCACGCTGGAGCCACCTGGGATGGAACGTTCACCGGGGAACCAGCTGGACCTCCTTAGTTGTGACCATGAAGCCCCACCTGGACTGTCTTTGTATTCTTCTACTTGGTAATGATTGATTTTAATTAATCTTTTCTATACTATTTATATATTGCATTCCACTTTTTCCTCTCTACCCCTCCTCTTTTTTCTTTTCCTATGAAAAGTGCCTCTACATAGATGGGGCCTAGGGCAGGGTGGGTGACCAAGTGATATGAATACTTAATACCATTAAATAATCTCTTGTAACTTTCTTTTCAGTTACAACAAAAACAACTCTAAAGAAGAGTTATGGTCGAAACGCGTTAGCATTTTTTATACATGCAATGTTCACTATATCCAGCTGTATAATAATCTGTTGTATGCTGTAAACTATATGAAAACACATTGCTATGTCCTTTGTCTATACCGCTACTCATGTCCTATTTATACTCCCCATTTCTTTTGGTGTATGTGACATTCCTTAATAAACCTTTTTACATTTTTACACATTGTGGTTTACGTGACCGCGTTCTGACACGATCGGTTATTTAACCGATGGTGTGTGGGCGCGACGGACCATCAGACAGCTTCATCGGTTAACCGATGACAACGGTCCATCAGACCGTTCTCATCGGATGGACTGATCCTGTGTACGAGGCTTAAGTGTAGCAATATGGTTACATTTAATGAAGGTACAACATTTAGCAACTCACATGGTTGATGATAAAAACAGGCACATCTAAGTATGCAAGCATCCGAGGTAAAGCTGTCCACATAGACCGTTCTCTGCACCGCCATGGACATCCTCCCTTCCACGCAGAGCTCCACGAGCCCTTCAAGCCTTGCTTTAAGATCGCTCTACTGCAGGGTAGTCTTCCCAGGCACAATTGCAGACTGACAGCAGTGAGGGCCGGCAGTGCAGGGAATGGTCTATGTGGACAGCTTTACCCCGGATGCCTGCATACTTAGATGTGCCTCTTTTAATCATCAAACATGTGAGTTGCTAAATGTTGTACCTTCATTAAATGTAACCATATTGCTACACTTAGAGGCGCCTCTTTTCTTTTTTATACTCTGTAGCTCCTGCTGGATTTTGCTTCTAATCCCCTTGTGGAGGTTTCCATTTGTGGATGGACATTTTATGGTTACACAACCACAAAATCACATTGCTATAATCTTTTTATATGGACTATAAACTGAAGGATTTATGAATAAATGGTTGTAGAACGAATCATTTGAGTTTCCATTATTTCTTATGGGAAAAATTGCTTTGATATACAAGTGCTTTGGATTACAAGCTCACAATCCAAGGTTTTACTGTACCTGCCTTCGGCAGGTAAAATAATGTTCATATGTTTTTTTTCTCTATTTATTTGGTTACCTAGAGATTAGCATTGTTTCTCTGAAAACAAAACTTTGAACAAAAATGTATATCAACATAGATAATTGCACTCCAGATGATTTTTGCATACCTTTTAAATCTATCATCATAACTTTTAAATGGACAGAAACAACTGACAGCTAACCTTGTACTCAACAACAAGAACTTGCCTGCTTCCAGTCTAATAATCCCAGTTAATACCATAATGTGATGAATGTTTTTAAAATTACAGTTCATTAAAAATAATGTTGAGGATCAAAATAAATTCCTTCAGAAAATAATTAACTGCTAGAGAAATGCTGAGCAGCGTTTCAACTGATAGATGAGTTCAGCTAATTATTGATAATGTGAGAGGGCAGATGTACACATGCCCTTTCTTGTGTTTATGATGACCACCTGAGCAAATTCAAAAGGGCAATATTCCTCTCTAAAAGTTATTGGCATGTGAGTGATCAAAAGCATACGTTTGTGGCTGTATATTATGCCTACCAATTAATTTCCCAAACGCAGCAATTGTTATATTGTCCCTGCAAGATAATATATGGCATCACTCAACATCCTTTAACTGGGTAAATGTCACAAAGCAGCTACACAGGTTCTGGAATCATGGATCATGTAATTATGCATATATATATATATATATATATATATGTGTCGCAGAGCTTTTTTTCTCAGAAAATAGGTGCAGGAACTCAACCACGACCCCGTTCATATTTCACAAACAGTAGAAGGGTCTTAAAGAGTTATTAAATACCAGGATTGCATCCCATACATTGTGCAGAATTCAGGGGGTTACATACAGAGTGCAGAGCTGTCACTTGTAAACACAGAAACCAGACTTCTGTGTTTACAAGTGATTGTGGTGAGCAGGCACCAAAGGGTCTGAGCCAGAGGTGGTGGAACTGAGTTCCCCCAAGTTCCCCCTGAAAAAAAGCCTTGTATGTGTGTAATAACATGGTCTGTTTCAAAAAACAATTCTCAGTAAATGCATAGAATAAAGCGTAATAATGACTTTATGAAACTCCAACTTTATCAGACTAAAACGAATGTGGACATAGCCTAACCCTGCAGTAACTCTTATGTACATCTGAGCAATCATCGTCTTTACTTGGCTGTCCCTTCTGAACACCTGAACACCACACTCATATTTCTCATAGAGTGAGGCTATACAGCATGGATCCATGCAACAAAAAGATGCACTTCCATCCAGAGAAATCATGGCACCCATAACTAAAGTATTGCTAGAGTTTCACTTTACCTGGGACATGAGAGGGAACCTAGGGAAGGGACAATGGCAACCTGCTTCACACACCATAACAAAATGTTAGTGTGTTTTAAGGGAATGGCTAGCTAGCAATGAACATTCACCCCTACCCCTTTTCCACCATACAGACAGTGTCATCCAGAGAGTACCAAAGCTTTACAAAAATTATCAGGTAGCCGGCATCCTATATAGAGTATAGACAATGTTACTCCTCATTATGAACACTGCATCTTTTATTTACTGCCAGATGCCACAGATTTGCTTGCTTGTGACATCAGTGAACCAAGCACTAGCCAGGCCACCCATAAGCCTTGCAAACAGCTACCATTATTGGCCATAACAGTAGGTAATATACACACTATACATTACTGATAATGAGTAATGGTTTGTTTACTGATGGAGAACATATGTAAGATGGCCAGGAAAGCAAGCTTGATGATGCATCCTTCTCAGTCAATAGTGAGTGAGTGACAGTAAAATGACAGTAAAATGTGTGCATCATGCAGATAGAACTACAAAAAGCAACCCATGATATTTGTGTTAGCATAACTGGCCTCTCTAAGCTTGTGGTGACATTTGGCTCTTATGATCATTGGGAAGAAATATTACAACAAAAGTCCCCCCCCCCCAAAAAAAAAATATGGTTGTTGAGACAAACCACATGTACTCAACTTTAATGGATCTCTTTTTCCTTGTCAATATATCTTTATTGAACAGTATTAAAGACAAGTGTACATTTGGGAACAGTAATAATACAATTAAATGGTATTGAACAGAAAGTATTTCCGTATCTAGCCTGTGTACAAATAATAACGTAAGTAAATTCGATAGAGGTGGCCCTATAATTAGCCTTTCCCTCCACTTATAGCATAAGAATTAAACAAAATGATAATCAGGAGCATAGAGGTGTTAAACCTGTCTATACTAAAAACTAATAATAGTCCAGGAATTGTGGCTAAGTGCTACTGGCCCTAGGATCTATAGCATACTTTGCTTCTTCTAAGGCTTCCTGAGTAGCGTGTGACTACAAATTTACTAAGTTACCTCATGACTATCCTTATACATCTAATTAGTATGGTAAAGATGGGTGCTTAAGGAAAAAAAAGAAAGAAAATCGGTCTTGGGTGAGTAGAAGAAGATGTGAGGGAAATGGAAAAAGGAAGTAAAAAGGAAGAGAAAAAAAAAAGAAAAAAAAGGGGGGGGAGGAGGGAGGGAAAGAGGGGTCTGCGGGATCAGAACAGGAGTCTACCAACCTTGTGCATATCAATGAGCCGGACACCAACTAGATGACTGGGCTACCATGGCTTGAGTACTTCTCCATTAAATGTGTTTTGTGTTACATAATCCAGCCAGGGCTTCCATACGCTTTCAAATCTGGTGATTGTGTCAGCTTCAATAGCAGACATCTTGGCATATACCATAGCAACGTTCATTCTGTTAATAACTTCATTCAAGTGTAAGTTTGGAGATTTCCAGGCTTTCGCTATAGTCTGTTTAGCTGCCGTTAGAAGCTGGTTTGTCAAAGTAAAGTGAACGTGCGGGACATTAACCGGTTTTAGGTTAAGTAAGGCCGTTTTTGGGTCCATGGGGATCGTTTTATTCGTGAGTACATTAATTATTTTAAATATCTCTGACCAGAATTTCTGAACTATCGGGCACAACCACCAGGTATGAAAGTAAGTCCCCCTATTTGCGCAATCTCTGAAGCATAATTCTGAGTAGTTACTCGAGAATTTGGCTACCCTAGAAGGGACCAAGTACCACCTGGAAAGTACCTTAACCAGTTAAGCCCCGGACCAATATGCAGCCTAAAGACCCAAGGTGTTTTTACAGTTCGGGACTGCGTCGCTTTAACAGACAATTGCGCGGTCGTGCGACGTGGCTCCCAAACAAAATTGGTGTCCTTTTTCCCCCCACAAATAGAGCTTTCTTTTGGTGGTATTTGATCACATCTGCGGTTTTTAGTTTTTGCGCTATAAACAAAAATAGAGCGACAATTTTGAAAAAAATGCAATATTTTTTACTTTTTGCTGTAATAAATATCCCCCAAAAACATATATAAAAACATTTTTTTTCCTCAGTTTAGGCCGATACGTATTCTTCTACCTATTTTTAGTAAAAAAAATCGCAATAAGCGTTTATCGATTGGTTTGCGCAAAATTTATAGTGTTTACAAAATAGGGGATAGTTTTATTGCATTTTTATTAATTTTTTTAATTTTACTACTAATGGCGGCGATCAGCAATTTTTTTCGTGACTGCGACATTATGGCGGACACTTCGGACAATTTTGACACATTTTTGGGACCATTGTCATTTTCACAGCAAAAAATGCATTTAAATTGCATTCTTTATTGTGAAAATGACAGTTGCAGTTTGGGAGTTAACCACAGGTGGCGCTGTAGGAGTTAGGGTGCACCTAGTATGTGTTTACAACTGTTTGGGGGTGTGGCTGTAGGAATGACGTCATCGATCGTGTCTTCCCTATAAAGGGAATGACGCGATCGATTCGCCGCTATAGTGAAGGACGGGGAAGCCGTGTTTACACACGGCTCTCCCCGTTCTTCAGCTCCGGGGAGCGATCGCGACGGAGCGGCTATAAACAAATAGCCGCGCCGTGGTCCCGGATCGCTCCCCGAGCGGACCCGAACTCCGCATGTAGCGGGGGGGGTCCCGATCGGACCCCCCACCCGCTAATAGGCGAGGACGTACGTGTACGCCCATGTGCCTGTACGTGCCATATTGTGGACGTATATGTACATGCGGGGGTCGGGAACTGGTTAAAGTTTGTTTCTGCCGCTAGAACGTTAATCGACATTGTTTTGGTATTGTTCCATATTTGACCCCATTCCTCCGAACTCAGCTCCTCTCCCAAATCTTCTTCCCATTTATGGACATATGGTATTTTGTTATTGCTAGAGTTCGAGAGCAGAAGGAGGTACAATGTGGATATAACTTTTCTAGCGTGCGGGTCATTATTGCATATGGTTTCAAAAGCAGATAGTCGGTTGTTGACTAT
Organism: Rana temporaria; assembly: GCF_905171775.1. Taxonomy (NCBI): domain Eukaryota; kingdom Metazoa; phylum Chordata; class Amphibia; order Anura; family Ranidae; genus Rana; species Rana temporaria. The sequence goes on along the minus strand of NC_053492.1, from coordinate 165,133,096 downwards.
TGTCGTACATGCTGTGGGTTGGAAGAAATTCTTTATCTGTAGATATCGAAAGATTTCCTTGGGGGGTATTCCATACAATTTGTTCAAGGATGGGAAGGGGATTATTGTTGTCGAGTCGAAGAACCTATATTTCTGTGTACAATCTCGATCCACCCATTCTGTAAAGGATTTAGGGGAGACCCAGGCTGGGTAAAAAGCAGGGTTTTTGACGAAAGACAGCAGGGGGGTTAAAGGGGACATCAGGAGATGTTTATTTTTTACTTTGTCCCATAGGGATAATGTGTGTTTTGTGATGGGATTATTTATGTGTTTCCGTTGTTTTGGGGTGACCCATAACAAATTTGAGGTTAAGATGGGATCACTTTCTATTGCTTCAATTGACACCCAGATCGGTGCTTCTTGCTTGGCGTGATATTTAGTCAGAATAGCTAATTGCGCGGCTTGATAGTATTTTGCAAAATTGGGGAAACCAAGCCCCCCGGCTGTCTTTGGGAGGTGTAAGATTTGTGGTTTGATCCTAGGTTTGGAGGGCCCCCAGACAAAGGAGGAAACTCGTCTTTGGACAATCCGCAGGAAATGTGCAGGTACTGGTATAGGAAGCACTCTAAAGAGGTACAGGAGTTTGGGTAAAATGGTAATTTTTATGGCTGAGACTCTTCCAAACCAAGAAAGAGGGAGTTGTGTCCAGGATTTCATTAAGTTTGTCAGCTGCTTCAGGAGAGCTGGATAATTACAGCTATAAAGATTTGAGACGTCAGCGGTCAAGTGTACTCCCAGGTACGGGATGCTTTTGACTGGCCATTCGAATGGGAGGCCCACTTTGGCGGCCGATAGTTCTGTATGAGAAAGGGAGATGTTGAGTGCTAGGCATTTTTTGGGATTTATTGCCAAACCAGAGATTGACGCGAATTGATGTAGGATTGGGAGTAAGTTGGGCCCCGAGACTTGAGGAGAGGAAAGAAACAACAAAATATCATCAGCGTAAAGGCATAACTTATGCTTTACTCCCCCTAATTCAATACCAAGCACCTTGGGGTCAAGTCTTATCTTTTGGGCTAGGGGCTCAATCAGAAGGGCAAACAGTAACGGGGATAACGGGCAACCCTGTCTGGTCCCCCTTTGGATATCAAACATTTCCGACTTGTAGCCTGCATATTTCACATATGCTTTCGGGTTTCGATAAAGTTGCAGAACCCAGCTTATAAAGTTGGGGCCGAAGCCCCATTTTTTCAGTGCAAATTCCATATACGACCATGAGACTGAGTCAAATGCCTGTCTGACATCCAAAGAGAGAAAACAGGCAGGGATCTTCCTTTTTTTAGCTATACATGCCAACAGGCTTGCTCTCCTGATGTTATCGCCTGCTTGCCTGCTGGGCATGAAGCCTACTTGGTCCCGGTGAATCAAGGATCCTATTGTTTTGTTTAGCCTATTGGCCAATATTTTACCGAGTAACTTCACGTCTGTGTTTAGCATGGATATCGGACGGTAGTTGTCACATAGGGTTGAGTCAGAGTGTGGCTTGGGTATCATGCAGATAGTGGCTGTGAGGGACTCCTGCCTAAAGGATTTCTGGCTCAATAAATCATTGAAGGCCACCACCATCATTGGGGAAAGTTGATTACTAAACGTTCTATAGTATCTCGCGGTGAATCCATCTGGGCCCGGGCGTTTATTTAATTTTAGCTCTTTAATGGCGCACATGACATCTTCTTGCGTGATTGGTGCATCCAACAAATTTTTGTGTGATTCATTTAGTCGAGGCAATTGCAAATTGGTAAAAAAGGCATCCGCTTCCCTTTCGCTAAAAGAGTTTGATTCTGTGTACAGTTTTTTAAGATGTGTGCTAAATTTTTGCACAATTTTGACTGGGTTACTAGAGAAGTTGCCATTTGTTGTTTTAAGATGTATCGGTTTATAGTTTTTATTGATGGAATTGAGCGATCTCGCAAGAAGAGTGCCTGATTTATTGGCTTTATTATAGAAAGAGTGTTTGCGCCTAAGTATCATCTTATCAGCCGTGTCCGTAAGAAATAGGTCTAATTCCGTTCGTGCTTTGTCCAGCCGGGCTTTTGTCCCGGGTGTGTGACTGTGTTGGAAGGCCATGAAGGCTGTCTCATGTTCTTTCTCTAATTTGTGGAATAATTGTTTCCGCTCCCTTTTAAGGATCCCCATTTGCCTTTGTATTTTCCCCCGTAGCACTGGTTTGTGTGCCTCCCAGAGCGTAAGCGAGGAAACATCGGGTGATGTATTAAGTGTTATATACTCGTCTAAATCTTGTTCTATTATTGTCCTATAGGAGGGATGTTTAAGAATAATGTCAGGTAAATACCATGTCGGGTCTTGTTTTTTGGGGATCATAGAGGATAGGACAGTGAGGACTGCATTATGGTCGGACCACGGAATTGGAATGATGCTTGAGTCCAGGACTTCTGGCAGCATGCCAATCGACAGAAATATATGGTCTATGCGGCTAGACGATTTATGGGGGTTCGAGTAATAGGTATAACCACGTTTGGTGGGGTTTGTTTCCCTCCATGAATCCGCTAAATTATATTTTGCCAGTAGGCTGGAAAGGTTCCATTTATTCTGGTGGGACGGGGAAAAGGGCGTTTTGTCAAGAAAAGGGAGGAGAACTTGATTAGAGTCTCCACAGATGAAGATGGACCCAAATTTATGTGCGTTTACTACTTGCAAGAGATGCGACATAAATGGTAGGGGATTTAAATTAGGTGCATAGTATGAGACTACTGTTATTGCGTTGTCCAATAAATGACCAGTTAGGATGAGATATCGACCCTCGGGGTCTATGATTTATGATTTAATAGTGAATGGCGTAGATCTGTGAAATGCTATAAGGGTACCTCTTTTTTTGGATTGGGCTGATGCAGTGTAAACCTGTGGGTAGGAGGCGTGGAAGAACTTAGGGGTCGTATTAGGGGTGAAATGTGTCTCCTGTAAACATAAAATGTGCGCTTTCTTGGTTTGGAAGTATCTGAAAGCTTTAACTCGTTTCTGCGGTATGTTTAAGCCCTGCACGTTCAAGGTTAATACATTTAGGGGAGCCATGGTAGCCTAACCATCATGTGCTTCTTACCTTGGTGTCCTGCGCATCGACATCCCGAACTGAGCCCCGCAGACTGGGGAGGGGGAGGAAGGGGGGGGGGGGGTAACTGAGAACGATAGCCTTCAAAGAAAAAGACAAAACGTTATAAATGAACAAAACAATGCACAAATCAACAAACAACGTGCATACAAATCTGGCCCGTGATCGGGGAGGGAGAACCCGATCAGGGGAAAAGGGGGTCCACGTCTGATCCTCGCAGGTGGTTGCGGAGACCAGAGGGGAACCAATGGTGGCGCAAGTGGGTTCCGTGCCCTGGAGACCCGCTGCCTAAAACATTTTTGCAAGTATCCCGAGAGGATACTATGTATAAAGAACTATAAATATATACAAGTAGTTAGCTAGGTGAGATAACCTGTCAGGGGAAGATGTCCAGCTTTTAGGAAGGAGGGGGAGTGGATGCTGTGACATTCTTCCTTGTGGGCATTAAACGCTATGGGGATCCCTCCATTCTGCTTAATATTAAGGGTTATCGTGGGACTGTCTGATCCCAGGCAACACAGAGGGTAGTTGACTAATGGTAATAGTGGACTGGATGATAGTTGATATAGGAAGCTCTGAGGAAAATTAGATAAAGTAAGAGGAAAGTGAGAAAAGAGATATGTAAGGTGGGATTCAATCTGTATACTATGCTTACTAGCCCTCTGAAGGGGAGAAGCAGTGAGATAGACCTACATTGAAGGGATTAGGAGCATCTATTGCTTTTGATGGCGACATTTATGGCCTTAGATCTTATGGCAAATATGTGATATGTGGAAAGAGAAGAGAGAAAGAAAGAGAGATTAAGTAAATACATTTAAATGACAGAGTCCAGAGCTGCTGCTCTATTCAAATGGTACATCTGCAGAAAGGATTCAAGTCGGTATGCCATGAGGTAAGTAAATGCATAAGCTCTTAGGTATCAGTCCATCGTGTCTTCTTGATCCTGCTGTTGTTCCACGAATCTGCCACGCTTATGCAGCTGTTGAATACCGTTGCCCTGGTTTTGTTGCGGTGAGCTATCGCGTGGGGAGTTAGATGCCGATCTTCTTCGTGCAGCTGTCGTTGTCGGTGGGGTCTCTATTATTTTAAAGTCAATCAGTGCTTGGTGAAGCTGTTCTGGGGTCCTGCACACAATTTTTGTGCCTTGATAAGTAAAGCGCAGGGAGAAGGGGAAGCCCCATTGGTACCTAATGTGGCGTTGCTGCAATTCCTGTAATAGGGGTCTCATTGCTCTTCTCTTATTGATTGTGAGTTGCGATATGTCCGCAAAGATTTGGTAGTCGTGTCCCTGAAAAGAGAGCTTGTTTTTCTCCCTGGTGTTCTGAAGGATTAGCTCTTTAGTCTTATAGAAGTGAAATTTAGCTATGATGTCCCTCGGGGGACCATCAGCTTTCCTCTGAGTTAAAGCGCGGTGGACTCTGTCCATTTCCAGCCTGTCAGCTGGTATCCCAGGCAATATTTCCTGGCACAGCGCTAACATTGTGCCATTCAGATCAATGATGGATTCAGGTATACCGCTAAATCTTAAATTAGACCTCCTGGCGCGGTTCTCAAATTCCTCCAACTTACTCTGCAGTGTTAAGTTCTCCTCCTTAAGATTTTCAATTTCAGATATGCAGTCCTGAGTAAAAATTTCTATTTCGTCCACTTTAGACTCAAGAGCATCCGTGCGATTACCAAGCTCTCTGATTTCTTTAGTGAGCTTAGTTGTAATCTGATCTGAGGTATTCTGCAGTGCCTTGTGAAGCATTTTCTCAAATTGTCTCATTATGCTGTTAGGGACCGCTGTCCCTTGAGTTATTTGTGAGGTACCATCCTGCGCTACATCCTCCTCCTCACTGTCTGTGGCGGTGCTCCTCAGGGAAGCCATCTGTTTAGATGCTTTAGCTGAGGTGGATTTAGATTTTCCTGAGGTGAGGGCATCTGAGGAGACTGGGGCCTTTTTCAGAGCAGCGCTCTTAGGATGCTGAGTGCCGCTGCTGCTATGTGCTTTCCCTCTGCCTTTTGTGCCGTTTAACACCATTTTGGTGTCAAAATGTTCTCTCACCCTTCAGTTAGCCTTTCCTGCGGTTTTCCCGGCTCTCACCCGCTCCGTTCCTCCGTTATTTGCGGGTCTTTTCCAGTGACGGTGCGGAGCTCTAGTCAGGCATGACCGACCCACTAGGCTCCGCCCACCTGCCTCATGGATCTCTTTTTCATCCGGATTAAAGTTTGAGTAACATATAACATTTACATCTTTATGTAATTCTCTCCATTTGCAACACTTCCTCCAGTAATGTTCTTCCTTTTGTTTTGAGCGTCAGGATAAACAATGACCACAGTAAAGAACTGCGTTACTAAAATATACTTAAATATACCCTAGATAGCATTTCTTTCTCGAAGTAATGAACACTATGGGCCGGATTCAGAAAAGAGATACGACGGCGTATCTCCTGATACGCCGTCGTATCTCTGAGTGCGGTCGGTCATATCTATGCGCCTGATTCAGGGAATCAGTTGCGCATAGATATCCCTAAGATCCGACTGGTGTAAGTGTCTTACACCGTCGTATCTTAGGCTGCATATTCACGCTGGCTGCTAGGCGGCGCTTCCGTATAGTTACACAAGGAATATGCAAATGAGCTAGATACGCCAATTCAGAAACGTACGTCCCGCTGGCGCATTTTTTTACGTTGTTTACGTTAGGCTTTTTTCGGCGTATAGTTACCCCTGCTATATGAGGCGTAGCTAATGTTAAGTATGGCCGTCGTTCCCACGCCGAGTTTTGAAATTTTTACGTCGTTTGCGTAAGTCGTTCGCGAATACGGCTGTACGTCATTTACGTTCACGTCGAATCCAATACGTCCTTGTGGCATAATTTGGAGCAATGCACACTGGGATATTTTACGGACGCCGCATGCGTCGTTCAAAAAATACGTCAAAAACGCGGGGTCAAGTAAAATTTAAATAAAACACACCCCCAACATCCCCATTTGAATTAGGCGGGCTTACGCCACCACACATACGTTACGCCGCCGTAACTAAGGGCGCAAGTTCTTTCTGAATACAGAACTTGCGCCCAAAGTTACAGCGGCGTAATGGAAGAAAGATGCGCTCATCTTTCTGAATCCGGCCCTATGTTTTATTTGGGTATTTTCCTACTGTATTATCACTATGCCTCTTAATAGCTCATATTTAAAAGTTCTCACCATTGTGAACAGAAACATATCATAATGTTCTACAATATTCACACAGTTGTAAAAACTTCCTGAATTAACAAGTAGATGGCATTAGATCACTATGTTACAAAAGTATAAATCTTCACTCTGGTTTAAAAATAACTGCATTGCTCCTAATAAGCAAACTCAACGATTAACGCTGTGTTTATTTAATTTATTAGTTACTGTTTCTAAAGTAACCTTTCCACAGATTCTAATAATTCAAATAACTGCTGTAAAGGTTAAGGCAATTCTATTTTTTTCCTTCTTCAGATTTATGTCAAGGGACCACTGAAGCCTTTGAAAAAAATCTTATTGTCATTGTACATAGTTAAAAAAAAGCAGCAATAAAAACAGTTGTAGCTTAAAAAAATAAAATACAAATAAACTAATGAAATATATTATGAAATTAAAGTATTCCCATAGCAAAACAATAATTAAGCAAAACATATTCTATTAATTTGACTTTGTCAGGTATATGGGAATAAAGGGCCAAATCCACAGCCAGCGGCGCAAAATAAGTTTTTTCTAACTTATGTCATTTAAGTTACGGCGCCCTAAGTTAGTGTCGTAATTGCCGTATCCACAGCGCATTTGCGCCCAAAAGTGCGCCTGCCGTAACGTAAATTCGGAGGCGTAAGGCGGGGTTATGGCAAGTGGGAAGGAAGTGGGCGTGCTTCATTGTAATGAGCCGTGACCCCATGCAAATGAAGGGCCGGCCGTACTGCGCATGCGCGCACGAATCTGCTGCTCACTGCGCATGTGCAGAACTTTGCTTGGCGCAATCAGTGAGATAGGTAAAAGGCCAAGTGTACTTAGTTTGAGGATCGCACTGTGCTTAACTAGCTCCAGTCAAACACACTTCATTTGCAAAAGTATTTCCCTGTGTTCCCTTCCATGAGCAATTTGCTTCTGCTCTTAGTTTGTCAGTGTTTGTTGGTAAGTTGTGTTTGATAGAGAAGTGTTGGAGGAGTAGTAGATAGTAGTTGTTGTTTGTTTGTGATAAGTGTAATTTTTGTTTGATTGTTTCTGCTAATTTTTTTGTTTGTTTTTTTTCTGCTTGGATTTTGTGTTTGGTTTTTGTGTGTTTGTATTTGACTTTGTAGTAGCTGTCTGCTTGTGTGTGTATTTTTGTGTGTTTGTCCTGTTTGGCTTCTTGTTGCTGGGTGGTGTCTGTGATGGCCCCCAAATGCAGGAAGCTGAATTTTTCACATGTTGAAAAGCAAATCCTAGCCAGGTATATCATACAATATGGAAGATATCTACATGGGCCTGATAGCCGGAACACCTCCCCGGCCCAAAGGAAGAGGATCTATGCCAAAATAACAGATCACATAAATGCGGGGGGAGGGGAGACGAGAACCCCCGCTGGCATTAAGAAAAAGATCAATGATCTGAGGAGCGTGGTCCGCAATAAGGTGGCCAAGCTCACTGCGCATAGGAGGGGCACTGGAGGAGGGGGACCATGCCCCATCCGGCTGACTGAGGAGGAATGGGCAGTGGCCCGGTGTTTCGAGCCAGAGCAGGTGGTGGGCCTGCCTGGTTATCAGTCTGATGTTCCTGTGAGGCCAGGTAAGGTTTTTTTATTTTTTTATTTGGTGATTAGCATGTGTGGGTGGGGGAAGGGAACATGTGCCAAGTGTGTGGATCCTCAAACCTGTGATTGTTTGGTGTCTTCCACAGATGACCAGGAGATTGCTGGGCCATCAGGCCAGGCTGCTGCACCACCCCAAAGACAGGAGGCTGCTGAGGAGTCCCCAGGGGAGGGGAGTGGCCAAACCTCCCCTCATGAGGAGGCTGAGGGGGAGGAGGATGAGGGGGAGGAGGATGAGGGGGAGGAGGAAGAAGATCTCCAGATTGGCCGGGAAATCATTATTGCCACAGATCTGATGACCTTTGACGATACCCTTGAGGCTAGCCTTGAGGCTCCCCTTGAGGCTACCCCAGAGGCTCCCCTTGAGGCTACCCCAGAGGCTCCCCTTGAGGCTACCCCAGAGGCTGGCACCAGTCAGGCCACCATCAGGGGTAGCCCCTCCCACTCCTCCCACAACATGCCGCAACCCACAAGGGTCACTCTATCCCCTCCTACCTGGCCACAAGCCTCAGGGGCAGGCAGGATGGCGACCCAGGACACCAGGGTGGGGTCTGAGCATATGCCGGCCAGTCTGCTGAGGGACAATGCCAAGCAGACCCGCAGTCTGGGTGACATCAAAAAAACTATGGCCAAGATGGAGCACAGCCTGGATGTAATGAGGGAGTCACTCAGTGATGTGGCCACCAATTCATTGGGTGTCATCACCTGTTTGTGGTCCCTGCATACCGCCACAACAGGCGTGGGCCAGGAGGTGACTGCCCTCACCCGGGCTGTGCAGGACAACACCCGGGCTGTGCAGGAGAACACACGGGCTGGCCAGGCCAATACGGCTGCCATCACTGCCTGCCTGACCAGGATAGCAGTGGCCTTGGAGGGCAGGCCAGCCGGAGGACAGACACCAGGGGAGGCTCCTCCCTCCCCTGCTCCCCCCCCAATGAAGATACTCCCTCCCCTGCTCCCCCCCAATGAAGATACTCCCTCCCCTGCTCCCCCCCCCAATGAAGATACTCCCTCCCCTGCTCCCCCCCCAATGAAGATACTCCCTCCCCTGCTCCCCCCCCCATGAAGTTCCTCCAGGTGCCCGTGGCCGTGCCCGTGGCCGTGCCCGTGCCCCTGCCCGTGGGCAGCCTAGACGGAGCACTCGCCGCCGGACTTAAATACCAGGGGTACTTTTTTTTTTTTTTGCTTTAAAAATTTTGTTTATTATACTGTACTTATGATTTGGTTTATGTGTGTGAATGATGTGTGAATGTGGGGGGGTGGCATTCCTGACAAAATAAGGGTGTCACCCTCAGTTTTGGTGGAGAAGGGATCCCCAGGACCAGGGAGAAGTCATCCTAGGTTCCTGAATGGTGTATGAATGCACAGTGACATAATTGGAGCCGTGGCGGGGCGTTACTGCTCCCAAGTACCAAAGGGGGGGGGGTACTTGGATCTAATCCAATTCGATGTGCATGTGATGTGTTTGTGCTAGGGACCACAGTGGTGTGCATTCATGCATTCTCATTGTGACATAAATCATGTGCGTTTCCAGAGACAAAAACATTCTCAATGTGTCATTAAACATGTGCGTTTACTGTGCAAAGCAACATTCTCATTGTCACATAATTCATGTGCGTTTGCAGTGAAAACAAATAATAACATTGTGACATGATTTCTGGCCATTTACTGAGAAAAGATGCCTTCTGCCAGGCGTCTCCTGGCTACTGTGCCCTCAGTAGACCGGGTAGAGTGGGCTAGGGGGGGATTGCCTGGGTGGGGGGTCAGGTCAGCACGTAAGTTAATCTCCAGTCCCCTTCTCGTTGCAAAGTTATGAAGAATGCAACAAGCCCCTATTATTTGGCACACAAAGTCTGGGGAATACAGCAGTGTACCCCCAGTCTTGTCCAGGCATCTGAAGCGGGACTTCAGCAGGCCAAAAGTATGCTCCACTACTGCCCGGGTGCGAATATGAGCCTCATTATAGCGTTGCTCTCCTGGGGTTTGGGGGTTCCTGAATGGGGTCATCATGTGAGGGCCCAGGGCATATCCAGAGTCACCTGGAAGGGAAAAGACAGGAGGATATTAGTCATGCATGTGCCCCATGTGATGTCTGCATCATGGGGGGGGACAGTCATACCTGACACACATGTCACTCACCAACCAGCCAGCTGTCTCCATACACGTTCTGCTCCAATTCACGTGCTATGTTGGTCTGCCTAAAGATGTAGCTGTCATGGCACGAACCTGGAAATTTGGCACACACATGCCAGATGAGGCCATGGGCATCCACGATTACCTGGACATTGATGGAATGCCAGTTTTTGCGATTCCTGAACAGGTGCTCTGTATCATGGGGGGGCTGTAGTGCCACATGGGTACAGTCAATGGCCCCGATGGTCCGTGGGAATCGTGCAATCTGATAGAAATCAGCCATGCTCTTCATTCGCTGGTCCTCCTGGGTGGGCTTTTCAAATTGACTGCCCATGCGTCTCAGTATTGCAGGGACAACCTGGTGCACACACCTGCTCATTGAGGACTGTACCATCCCAGCCAGACCTCCACATGTTCTCTGAAAAGACCCAGTGGCCAGAAAATGCAGGGTGGCCATAACTTTAATGTGAGCTGGCAGGGCATGGGATCGTTGGGTTGGGGTGTTCAGATCATCCTGCAGGATCCTGGTTAAGTCCAGGATGGCTTCCTGGTTAAATCTGAAGTTGCCAATGACCTCAGACACAGTCATGCCAAAGAGATCTTGGCGTGGGCGGTATATCCTCTCCTGTGCCCTCCTCCTCCTCCTCTGTGCCCTCCTCCTTCTCTGCGCCTGTAAAGTGGCGAGTGCCGTTATAATCATTGATGGCCCAGGCATTTTGGCAGTCACAATGAAGTCAAGCAAAGAAGTGTTGGCAGCTCTTCCTAAATGGTGTTGCTTCAGCAGACCTTTACAGGGCTGGTGTAAAATTAGGGCTGCTTTTATAAAGTCTAATTTTGCTCCAGAAAACTAACAGGTGCGCACAGGGCGTTATCTACGGCGCACAGGGCGTAATCTACGGCGCACACACTTAATTTTGAGGATCGCCCTATCTCCCTCATTTGCATCTTTGCCTATCAAATAAAGCGGCGTGACTAGCGTAATTTGCGTCAGAGGATGCGCCAGAGTAATTATTTTAAGTAGGACGGAAAAACCGAATTTTTCGTTTTGAGGATCGGGCGCAAAGATACGCGCGGAGTAAAATTAGAAATCTCGAGTTAAGTCGGCGCATCTGCTTTGTGGATTTGCCCCAAAGTTTTTTTTCTTATATTTAGTTCAGTTATTAACTTTCAACATCTATCTATGGGGAGGTGCAGTGTGGTGGGGTAGCAGTAAACACTCAGAGTCCAGTTGTAGAGAACAAAACTTGTATCAATGTCAGAGTCACTAATTCATAACAAGCATATCCGGAAGGCATGTGACCAGGAACACCCAGAGAATGTACCAGCAGTGTGTAGCAGAGCAGGTCTCAGATGTGCCAACAGCATCTGTCTTAAGAGGCGGAATGCAGCCTGGCTAGTCCATACCCAATTGGGGTGATCTCCAGGAACGATATGTCCCTATCATTTCCCTACTCATCTGGAACCTTTCCCTGCCACTAATCACTGTCCCTACAAGACAGATGACCGGTCTCTACACTATTTACACACAAAATGTGCGCAAAGCCTGGGAGTCAGGGCCTTAAATAGGCTCTGCCTGACCCACGATGGCTGCCAGAGTCACATAGGAGGGCAACATCCAATTGGATAGCTTCCCCAATGACCCAGGAATCCATAGAGGAACCATGTTTCTCTTGACTTCCCCTCTGACTGTAGTGATGCTGTGGTCAAGTGCCACCTACAGTGAAGAAAATAGACTGCACCTGCCTTCATATCTATCACATGCCAAGAACACTAAGTAGCAAGCACGTTCCATGTTAAGTACACCAAAGTATTTGATTAAGCCACCATCTTTTTTCAAGAAGGTTTGTATTTGTTCTAACATAATCTAGGGTTAGCATCTTATTCTGTAACACTGGCCTATTAATAGTAAAAACATTCAAATCCCAATGACAGTGCAGTATGTTTATGTTGTAGGGTTTGACTGTGTGTGCACATCCAACATTGCTTACTCCCGAAGTGTTGCCTCCCAATCTGTGTCCAGTCAGTGTAAAAATTGAACATACTTACAACTCAGTTCCCAACAGCCTTCTATGCTAGCAGTATACAAATTAATTACATTATTATTATTATTATTATTATTATACACAATTTATATAGCACCAACAATTTATTCAGCGCTTTACAATTTAGAGGGGGGACAGCACAATAACAGTACAATTCAATACTGAAGGGACAGGAGGCCCCTGCTCTCAAAACTTACATTCTAAAGGTGGGGGGTGGTACACAAGGTAGTAGTACATACACACAATACAGCCCTAGTCAGCCTCTCAGCGGGGGGGTTCATTAAAAGGGTAGCGTAGCAAAAGTTTAAAAATGATCAGAAAGATGAAATTCACAGAGAGATACAGAGAGCATATGTACAATGGATCATCATTCACAGACCATGAAACTGAAAAATGTATCAAATCTTAGAGCAGATATATATAATATTGTTTCAAATCCACTCCCTGGTTATCTCCTGCCTCCACTACTGCAACTCCCTCCTCATTGGCTTACCTCTAAATAGGCTATCCCCACTTCAGTCCATCATGAACGCTGCTGCCAGGCTCATCCACCTCACAAACCACCCAGCGTCTACTATACCCCTCTGCCAATCACTTCACTGTCTGCCAATTAGCCAACAAATTGAATTCAATATACTAACTATAGCTTACAAAGTCATCCACAACCTGGCCCCCAGCTACATCACTAACCTAGTCTCAAAATACCAAACTAATCATTCTCTCCTTCCAAGACCTCCTGCTCTAAAACTCCCTTGTCACATCATCCCATGCTCGCCTTCAGGACTTCTCCAGAGCCTCACCCATCCTCTGGAATGGTCTACCCCAATCTCTCTGACTTTCTCCTTCTTTATCCACTTTCAGACAATCCCTGAAAACTCATCTCTTCAGAGAAGCCTATCTGACCCCCACCTAACATCTGTACATTTATTTTCTCCATCAGCACATCCCCCACAGTTATTACCTCTTGTATCTCTTGACCTTCCCTCTTAGATTGTAAGCTCTAAGGAGCAGGGCCCTCTGATTCCTTCTGTATTAAAGTGTATTGTATTTGTACTGTCTACCCTCAAAAAGTGCTGCATAAACTGTTGGCGCTATATAAATCCTGTATGATAATAATAATAATAATAATAATAATAATAATAATAATAATAATAATAATAATAATAATCTGGAGATTTATAACTTAGTATGTGTCTGTAGGATGGAGGTGAGTAATTTTATTTTTAGAATGTTGAACGCTTTGCTGCTGCTCAAATAAAAATGTTGTTTCATTCTTTTACAGTATTTGTCAAATTGATCAAGTAGTAGGAGCTCTGCTTAAATGATTTTGACAAGCCTTTTGTAGCATATGTGATTATCAAATATAACTCCCGCTATATACATTACCACTTGCTATCCTTAGGCCATCCTTAGCCTGAGACTGCGGTAAACTGGTCAAACAGTGAGAGCAGGCGTTGATCAAGGAATATTCATTGCCTGATCGTCTCTGCAATAATAAAGCCAGAAGCAATGTTTATTTCATCCCTTATGGCTTCAGAGCTGTAATTCCCCGGCTATTGTAGCCAGGGAAGCAGCGATTCAAGTATCATCTGTGCTTTATTAGCTGTAATGGAGGGCAGGGAGAGACATTTGGGGTCTGATGTCTCCCTAAAAAAAAACTATCACCTGTCCATGCTATTAGATAGGGGGCTTTTTAAATAATAAAAAAGATATTTTAAAAAGTACATAACAAATAAATTGTATAAAAATAAAAATAAATCATTTAAAAAAATGTAAAAGCACACTCATCCCTCTCTGAGAATACACGCAAATATAAATGGGCTTGTAGGGCCCATATATGTATGTAAACAACTATTGAACAACACATTTGAGGTATCAATGTGAATCTCAGAGTAAGAGAAATAATTCTAGAGTCCATAGTTCATGGTTAAATCTCAACACTGATAACCTGTCAAAACTTTTAAAGTGTCACCTATGAAACATTGTAGGCACTATCAGTTTTTTGACATTTCACAGGCATGCACAGTTATGAGTCTTGAAATGCTTAGCATCTATTTACACCTTCTATTATTTTTTACCAGCATTGGGTATTATTTAGTGTTTTGTATGCACAATAATTTATTTTAGGCCAGGTTCATACTATTGCAAATTGGATGATGTTTTCCTGCATCCAATTCGCATGACAGGAAAGTATGACTGGCTGTTAATGGTGCCGGTTAACACATTCTCAATGGTGGCCGCGGAGCGCACTGCAGAAGAACACTATAGAAAAGTGTACACACCCATTGGAAGATTGGTGCTCCTGGGAAATAAAAAAAAGAAGAGATGATCGATCAGGACTTTTAGTCAGAAATAGGGAAAAAGTAATTAGAAATCTTCCTTGCTTATATCCAAATACCGTAAGGGTGGTAAGTACTTGTGTATGTATGTTTATAAATGTTGTTGCTGTGGTGCACATGAGACAAAGGGGTTTTAGCTATACTATACAAGTCGTTGTTGGTATAGGGAATTCTCTTCCATCTGCTCAGAGAAATGCTTACATTTAATGTGTTTTTTTGTTTGTTGTTGTCTTGGAATTCCAATTTAGAGTATACGTCTTTTTTTTCTGAATGAAAATGGATTGTTGAGTAGTTGATATATGTCCTATGTTCCTGCCAAGACGGAGAGCGTTGCTAAAGTGGTCAGGTAAGAGGGACAGAGTACGGTACTCATCTGTGTGCGGTGCTTTAAGAGGATTGAATCACAGATTTAGACAAGGGTAAGTTACTATTTCAGTGATTCCTCCTATTCAAAGTATTGTTTAGCCCAACACACAGAGGCACATATCCGCTTGCATAAATCTGCTATTTTGCTTCAAGTGAAAAAGGGGATCAAACCACTGACCATACCTTCGCCACGCGCAAAGCATACTACTATATTTGCATTCAATATTCAGCGAGTCAGAGAGACTTGCTGAGGCGGAGAGTGAATGTTAAAGAAGGATTTAATTCAGAAAAGTTATCTATATAGATTAAAAATACATGTTTATTGTTAAAATGTTGCAACTATTGCCAGTCTATTCATGAAATGTGTTGGGCACATATTATGCCCATGCCCAATACATAGTTAATTGGAAACATTAAAAGGGGAATGGGACATGTCGCTGATAAATTACATGTATTTTTTTTTCTTTGAGGAGTCTGATCAGATACAATTTTTTAAGAGTAGCGTTTCAATTTACAAATAGTGTATTTTGATTATTTCAGTTAGAATCTGACTTCAAGGACTGTTTTAATTGTGTAATTGCCTATCCTTACGATATTAAAGTTAAAAGGTTTTTTTTTGTTTTCAATATCAACAAATGTGCTATAATTTGGATTGATATAATTGCCCTGGGCTCTGAGGTGTTTAGTAAATGGCATTATAGTTTTGTTGGTGCTGAGAGAAAAGAAAATGAGAACTTTACATTGTATAAGGAAATTTATGCAAATGTTTTAAATGTGTTTGGGCTGTATTGACGATTGGGGATTTTAAAATGTTTGATTTTATCTTTTTTTTTATTAAATACAGGTTTAGGGCTGGGTTCACACATATGCAGTGTAAGTTTGAGCTCTATTTTCACAGCTAATTGACAAAGTAGTTGTTCAATGTTTCATGTTGGTTTTTGATCAGGATCAGGTCAGGATCAACTGAATGACATTTGCGATTCAGAAGCGTTCCAACAGAAGTCAATAGTTCTGAATTTGCACGTAAGATGGAACGCACTGCCTAGAAAACGCACACGTTTTTGGGCAGTGCAGAGTGCGAATGCACTGCAGGTGTGTGAACAAGCCTTATTCAAATGAATGTATTTTGGAGTGTCCTGTGAATGGGATGTGGTGTAAGCCGCATGTGATTCGCATAGGTGTGAACCCAGCCAAAGATAATTAAGAAGTATATATCTATGGAAGGAATATGGAAAACATTTCTAAATGAAGAATGAATGGAATGGCCAAATTAATGTGGAATGAGAAAGTGGTTGTATTGTGTTTGATGAATGCACAAGATATCATTTGATAGGTAAAATATCTTAAGTGTTTGTTTAAAATGTACACAAAGAGTTGTCTCATATTGTGTTTTCTTGTTCTGGGAGTAGAGGTTATTAGGCCCATGTTCCTGATAATATATTTTTCCCTAAAATTTTGGGGTTAAATTAAAACTGATAATGGGATTTTGGTAAAAAAGGGGGAAATTAAAGAGAAATGTTTGAAGAGTTACTGAAATTAAGTAACCAGGATCAAAATAAATTGCTGCATATATTGAGTTCATGAGGTACTAAAATATGATGGGGAAGTTTGTTTGAATTATGCCCTGTACACACGATCGGTTCGTCTCGTCTGATGAAAACGGACCGATGGACCGTTTTCATTGGACGAACCGATCGTGTGTGGGCCCCATCAGTTTATTTCCCATTGGTGAAAAAAAATAGAACCTGTTTTAAAATTTTCGTATGGTTAAAAAACTGATAGAAAAAAAAAGATCGTCTATGGGGAAATCCATCGGTCAAAAATCCACGCATGCTCAGAATCAAGTCGACGCATGCTCGGAAGCATTAAACTTAATTTTTCTCTGCACGTCGTTGTGTTTTATGTCACCGCGTTGGACACGATCGGATTCAAAAAAATGTTTAGTTAAATACTGTATATTGAATCTATATAATGAAGACTGCTGAGAAACATTTTTATTCCTGCATGCTTTACTTATGTTTGAGTTAATGAGGAATATTGTTTTTAATACCTCCAATGGCTAAGCCCTGAATTGATCAGGTAGATTCTGTGATTACTCATGTTGGATGAGGAATATCCGCCCCAGCCAGCCAGCATTCACCCCTAGCCCCATGCACATGAAGAAATGCCCACCGCATTCCTACCCTATAACCCATTCATACTCTACCCTATACCCTATCCAGGTGAAGAGATGACTACAGATTTACATGGAGATCTTCATTGTTCATCTTTGCTGTTTTAAATGCTATGGGAGGTGCCGAGATGAGTAAAGGCGGACTCCTGCTGGAAAATATTCCTGAGAATGACACCTTGAGGGTTAGCCAAATGATGCACGCCCAAGGTCTATGAAATTTCAGTGAGCATCACAAGGGAGAGATCCAGATACAAATAGAAAAAAAAAAAAAAAGAATAGACAAGTACACACCCCTTTTTAAATATTTGGTTAGCTCTTTAGGGTGTGTACTTATCTGTTCTTTTTTAATTTTTTCTATTTGTAGCTATATATAAAGTTGATTACACCCCCCGATATCCTATCGGTGAGTACTGCAGTTGAGAAATAGGTGGGATTCCCATATTTTTTTTTTGTATCAGAGATCCAGATACGCCAGCCCAGACCCAAGTCTAGCCCAATGCATCAGTTCCAGTCTGTGAATATCGAGTTCTATACTTACAAAGAGGCAGGGTTTTGGGGTAGAGGATCTCTGTAAAACATGGATGAACACAGAATCAAACAAAAAGTTTTGGGAACAGTTTAAGAGAATGAGAATTATAATGTGGACATTTCATTTTCCTTCCCTTTTATGAATTTATTGGACATTCAGAAGTCATGCAAGAGACCTTTTTTGTGCTTTTCTTTGGAGCTTTTTTTTTATTTGGCCTAAAGGCTTGCTTTTATGGACTGTCACGCCCCTTCCCCCTTTGTATTTCATGGACAATTGCTATGCAGTGGAGATTATTTGTTTATTGTTCTCTATTTTTACATGCTTAGGATGATGATACATTTATGGGAAAGTAGTCCAGGTGAATGTCGGGGGGCTTCAGGGTTTGTGTTTGTCACATTCGTGACAACAGAGAGGATTGAAATAATTGTAATAATATATATGAATTACGCGCCATCTGAAATATATTTTGCCTGGCTTAACTGTATATTCTATGTATCTGTACGGTATGTAAGAATGTTTGTATAACAACACCCCCCCCCCCATAATGTTGTTGTTGGTCAAGCCTGGAATCTGGTTTTTAACCTCAGGAAACACTTCATGACCAGGTATCTATCTTCTGTTAAGTGATGAACAAAACCTGTTTTGTTTTATAAGCATGTAACCATAAAAAAGCCCCTCCCTTTTCTTTTTTCTGTAAGCCAATATATACTGTATGACTTTTTCCGTAAAATAAGCTATTATACGAATGCATGACCTCTTGTGTATCGTAAATATGATGTCTCCAGATCTGTAAGAGTACTGTTAGACACCTTAAAGAATGATGGTTCATCCAGAATAACTAATATTTCCTTTCAGTCACATGACATTGGGGAGGAAAAATGGCTAATTGGGCCCAATTTGGACATTTTCACTTAGGGATGTACTCACTTTTGTTGCCAGCAGTTTAGACAATAGCTGTGTCTGAAGTTATTTTGAGGGGACAGAAAATGTGCACTGTTATACAAGCTGTAAACTCACTACTTTTACATTGTAGCAAAGTGTAATTTCTTTAGTGTTGTCACATAAAAAGATATAATAAAATATTTACAAAAATGTGAGGGATGTACTTACTTTTGTGAGATACTGTATATATTTACTCTTAATATATTATATATCGTCAGGTATATTGTTTTTGTTTGGGTCATTCAGGATCATCAAACAGCAAGTCTTTACCATAAGAGCTTTATCAAGTATCTCAAAGTCTTGCAAATTACTCTTAAGTGTTTAATTAAAAAGGCTGAATAACTATGCTTCACTGCTTTATTTAACCAATTAACTTTACGTTACTGAGAAATCAGCATTTATATAATCTACTTTCCTTGCTGTTTTTAATAAAAGATTTTAAATTGACCCCAAGCTGATCATGTCAATAGGCACATCGGTAAGTTAGGTAGAAAATGTATTCATTTGCCTGGCTAAACACACAATAAAATTCAAGATGGAAAGATACAGTAATAAGGCTTTCATGAAAATCCTGTCTGGATTTGTATGATATGAGCTTTAGCTATGAGACTTTTTATGGGAGAAAATGATTAAAAATGCTTGTCAATGCAGGGCACAAGAATTTGCCAACTATATGAAAAAACCTGTTGTTTTTCCTAATGAATAAAGTAAATATTACAGTAAAATTGGAGCATTTAGACCTTTGCTGGTTCCTATAAATAATGTTTTAAAACCTATAACAATATCAACATGTCTCAAAGAAGAGTTTTGATGTTTCTAAAAACAGACAATATTATTTTTGCTTTTATTCTTAATTCTGATTTGACTGCTCTTGAGCAACAAAGACAATGGACATTATTGTCGTCATCATCAATCAATTAGATTTGAGATCCATTTATGCCAGGTGCGGTGGGACTGTGGAGTGCTGCCATTCGCTACCAGTTCGGCATCTGATTGGCATCTGTGGTTAACACAACCAATTTTTATTTTATGATTTTTTTTAATGGCTGCCCAATTTCCTTTGGTAAGGAAGTCTAAATCTTAAACATCCATTCTAGACAGTATCTTGCAGCAATAATAGGCAAAGAAATTTCACATTTGATTAGTCATTTAATTAACCCCATTAGCCCTGGAAGATTTTACCCCCTTCCTGAACAGAGCACATTTTACAATTTGGCACTGCGTTGCTTTAACTGACAATTGCGTGGTCATGCAATGCTATAACCAAACAAAATTTGCATCCGTTTTTGTCCACAAATAGAGCTTTTATTTGGTAGTATGTGATTACCTCTGGGGTTTTTATTTTTTGTGCTATAAACAAAAAAAGAGCGACAATGTTATAAAAAAACAATATTTTTTACTTTTTGCTATAATAAATATCACCCAAATAAAAAAAAAGGTCTTCATCAACTTAGGCTGATATATTCTTCTACATATTTTTGATAAAACAAATCGCAATAAGCGTATATTGATTGGTTTGCACAAAAGTTATACTATGGGAAAAATGTATGGCATTTTGACATATTTTTGGGACCATTGACATCTATAGAGCGATCAGTGCTATAAATATGCACTGATTACTGTGTAAATGTCACTGGCAGGGAAGGGGTTAACACTAGGGGGTGATCAATGGGTTAAATGTGTGTTCCCTCAGCGTGTTCTAACAGTATGGGGATAGGCCTTACTATTTGAGGAGACATATCGTTGTTCCTACTTAGTAGGAACAAACAATATGTCTCCTCTGCCCTGACAGCACAGGGTTTTGTGTGTTTACACATACAAATCCCTGTATTGGTGCTTGTGCACATGACCACGAGTGACCAGGAGGGATCATGCCCGCCGGCCACACGTAGGACGTACCCATACAGGATTTCGCCCAGGAGAGCCATTCTGCTGCAGTTTATCTGCGTGAGCCATTCAGGAACTGGTTAGATGATCATATTCAAGTTTGTGACTTAAAAGCTTCTCACTAAAATGTAAACCAATAAACATTTACTGTACAAACACCCTACTGAACTCACACTGGCTGAATACCTATCAAGATACTCAGTGGGAAAAAAGGCAACATATGTTATTATTACTTGTTTTTTTGGATAATTTCCCAAAATGCCCCAACTATGCTTTGATGTAATACTGTATATCCCTACTGTTAGATGAACAAGCTGTAGAAGAAGCCACCTAAAATATTTTAGTAGTCACTGACATCAATAGGAAATAATAGGTTGGAGATTGATGTGCTATTAAGATATCCTTATGCAATCAGAGAAAGATGTTCCCTGAAGAACCATATGGAAGGAATGATATAACTGATAATCTGGCAAATCAGATATTGAACACAAGGCACCATAGGTTATCCTACATATTGATTGCTAATCCCTGCCTTATTATTATACAGGATTTATATAGTGCCAACAGTTTGCACAGCTATTTACAACGTTAGGACAAACAGTACAGTTACATTACAATTCAATACAGGAGGAATCAGAGGACCCTGATAATTAGAGCTTACAATCTAAAAAGAAGGGTCAAGTGATTAAAAAAGTAACAACTGTGGGGGATGTGGTAATGGATAAAATAAAAGTACAGTTTTAGGTGGAGGCTTGATAAACTTCACTAAAAATAAAAGTTGTCAGGGACCAGCTGAAAGTGGATAGAGTAGGAGATAGTCGGACAGATTGGGGTAGGGAATTCCAAAGTTATATCCATATTTTTTATAATTTTGTTCCCACAAATAGAGCTTTCTTTTGGTGGTATTTGATCACCTCTGTGGTTTTTATTTTTTGCTATAGAAATAAAAAAGACTGAATATTTGGAAAAAAAATATGTTTTTTTTTCTGTTATAAAATTTTGTAAATAAGTACATTTTCTGCTTCACTGATGGGCACTGATAAGGCGGCACTGACGCGCACTGATAAGGTGGCACAGATGAGGCGGCACCATTGAGGTGGCACTGATGGGCACTGGTAGGCGGCAATGATATGCAGCACTGATGGGTATTGATAGGTAGCACTGATGGGCACTCATGGGTGGCACTGGTGGGCACTAATAGGCGACACTGTTGGGCACTGATAGGCAATGATTGGCAGCAATGCTGGGCACTGATGGGCATTGATACATGGTACTGATGGGCACTGACATGCGGCACTGATATGTGGCACTGATGCATATCCCTGGTGGCACTGGTAGGAATTTTGGGTGGGCACTGGTTGGCAGCTGCCTGGGCATTGATTGGCAGCTGCCTTGGCACAGATTGGCATTTCCCTGGTAGTCTAGGGTGCATACCTGGTGGTCGAGTGTGGATGCCCATCCCTGGTGGTCCTGTACGGCATACTGGTGGTCCTGGGCGGGTATCCGAGGGGGGTTGCACTGATAAATTCTTCCTGTTTACATTGTGATCAGTCGTGATTGGACACGGCTGATCACATGGTAAAGAGCCTCTGTTTGAGGCTCTTTACCAAGATCAGTGTAGCGGTTTGTTAGACTGACACACCGCACCACCGATCGCCGCGATGCATGTCCCCATGGGCGCGTGGCAGCTGTTATCCTGCTGGACATCATATGACGTTCAGTCAGGATAACTGAACCACTGCCTGGCAGTCATTTTACTATAGGCCGGGCGGGGAGTGGTTAAATAAAAAAAAGTGCATTTTTTTTCCAAAAAAAGTGCGCTTGTAAGACTGCTGCACAAATACGGTGTGATAGAAAGTATTTCAATTACTGCCATTTTATTCTCCAGGGTGTTAGAAAAAAATATATGTAATGTTTGGGGGTTCAAAGTAATTTTCTAGCAAAAAAAACAGTAAACACCAAATCTCAAAACGAGCCTCTGTCCTTAAATGGTTGATGTATTACCATAATGCAATCAGGCTGCATATATGTAATAAATAGGGTTGAGCCAAACACCCCGCGGTTCGGTTAACAGCAGAACATGCAAACAGGGTCTTGGGTGGGGAACCCCACGCCATTTTTTTTAGTTCCCCTTAAAATAAATACCAGACCTTTAGAAACATCATTTTGTGCAGGGACTGTCATAAACACTGGAAACATGCGCCACTTTACAGGCATAGTATATTCACCCCCCATGTACGAAATTTAAAGGAATATTTCACTTTTATAGTTTCACTTTAAGCATTATTAAAATCACTGCTCCCGAAAATCTACAGTTTTTAAAACTTTTTTTGCATTAAAACATGTCCTCTGGGGCAGGATCCAGGTCCCCAAACAATGTTACAATAACTTGAATATTAACCTTTAAAATTAGCACTTTAGATTTCTCCCATACACTTTCAAAGGATGTACCGCGGCTTTTCGAATTTTCCATGAACACCCCAAATTGTTTGCTGTTCGAAGAACGGGGGAAACAGCCAATGTACGAGTCAAACTCATGTTCGACTCGAACATAAAGCTCATCCCTAGTAATAAATATGTATTTTTTACTTTTTTACCAGCTAAGTGCAGAAGCAAGAGTCACAAAACTCTGTGCTGACAGCATATTAGAATGCTGAACCTACTTTCAACCTACTCTCAAACATTAGCTCTCCTGTGGTCTGACTCTATTCAACAATGCTCTCACTTCTTGAACAGCATTTTGATTAGGCAGTGTTCAGAAGGGTGTGTTGGAGCATTGGGCTTTTCATGAGTGTAAAAGCAACAGTCTGGCTGTCCTCCCAGCACAGCATTTTTTTAACTCTTGCTGCAGCACTTAACTAATAGACAAAAAGTAAAAAAAAGGCATATTCATTATTGACAGTAAAATAAATAAGTAAATAATAAATTAGGAACGTTTGATTTGACTTTAGGACAGTTCACACTTTAACCAGCTGTCTCCGGTTCAGGTATAAAATCAGGGCCAAATCTTTGCCTGAATTCGCCCCTGAAACTGAGCCAAAGGCACACAGCACCCCCCCCCCCCCGGAGATATGTGAACTGGCTCCATAGCAAGGAAATCCACATCCAATTCGCATAGTTGTGAACCCAACCTCAGTGTCACATACCGATAATACCAGAAGATATTTACTGGCTATAGTAATGTAGGCATTAAAATATCAAAAACTGAGAAATAGTAAACCAAGTTCAATATATCTCCCTCAGCGCACACACAGAAAAGATTGTTAATAGAAACAGTAAGCAGCTACTATAATAATACAAGATATGTCCAAAAATATGTCAAAGTACTATTACTCAAACGTTAGCAGCGCTAGTGCAAACAATAGCAAGAAATGGAGACATAGTTACATAGTTACATAGTTACATAGTTACTCAGGTTGAAAAAAGACACAAGTCCATCCAGTTCAACCACAAAAAATAAAACAAACAAAATAAAAAACACAGTACAATCCCATACACCCAACTCCATACCCACAGTTGATCCAGAGGAAGGCAAAAAACCCCAGCAGAGCATGATCCAATTTGCTACAGCAGGGGAAAAAATTCCTTCCTGATCCCCCGAGAGGCAATCGGATTTACCCTGGATCAACTTTACCTACAAATCTTAGTATTCAGTTATTTTATGTACATTTAGGAAAGTATTCAGACCTTTCTTAAAGCAATCTACTGAGCTGGCCAGAACCACCTCTGGAGGGAGTCTGTTCCACATTTTCACAGCTCTTACTGTGAAAAAACCTTTCCGTATTTGGAGGTGAAATCTCTTTTCCTCTAGACGTAAAGAGTGCCCCCTTGTCCTCAGTGTTGACCGTAAAGTGAATAACTCAACACCAAGTCCACTGTATGGACCTCTTATATATTTGTACATGTTGATCATATCCCCCCCTAATTCTCAAGAGTGAATAAATTCAGTTCCTCTAATCTTTCCTCTGAGCTCCTCCATGCCTCTTATCAGTTTGGTTGCCCTTCTCTGCACTTTCTCCAGTTCTCCGATATCCTTTTTGAGAACTGGTGCCCAAAACTGAACTGCATATTCCATATGAGGTCTTACTAATGATTTGTACAGGGGCAAAATTATATCTCTGTCTCTGGAGTCCATACCTCTCTTAATACAAGAAAGGACTTTGCTCGCTTTAGAAACCGCAGCTTGGCATTGCATGTTATTATTGAGCTTATGATCTACCAAGACCCCCATATCCTTCTCCACTACAGATCCCCCCAGTTGTACTCCCCCTAGCATGTATGATGCATGCATATTCTTATTCCCTAAGTGCATAACTTTACATTTATCAACATTAAACCTCATCTGCCACCTGCCACTCAGTCGCCCAATTAGACAGAGCATTGAAGTCGGCTTGTAAATTGGTGACATCCTGCAATGACGTTATTCCACTGCATAGCTTGGTGTCATCTGCAAAGACAGAAATGTTACTTTTGATCTCAGACCCAATATCATTTATAAATATATTGAAAAGTAAGGGTCCCAGCACTGAACCTTGGGGTACTCCACTGATAACATTGGACCATTCAGAGTAAGAATCATTAACCACGACTCTCTGAATTATGTCTTTCAGCCAGTTTTCTATCCATTTACAAACTGATATATCCAATCCTGTAGACCTTACCATACACATGAGCCGTGTGTGCGGAACTGTATCGAACGCTTTTGCAAAACCCAAATATATCACATCCACAGCCACGCCTCTGTCCAGGGTTTTACTTACCTCTTCATAAAAGGAAATCAGGTTTGTCTGACAACTTCTGTCTTTCATGAATCCATGTTGTCTGCTGCTTAAATCGTTTTTTTCTAGCAAGAACTCATCCATGTGGTCTTGTATTAAACGTTCCAGTATCTTCCCAACTATAGAAGTTAGACTAACAGGTCTATAGTTACTTGGTAAAGACTTTGTTCCCTTTTTAAATAGAGGCACCACATTGGCCCTGTGCCAATCCAGTGGTACTATTCCTGTCATTAATGAGTCCCTAAATATTAGATACAGTGGCTTTGAAATGACAGAGCTCAACTCACCTAGGATCCGTGGGTGGATGCCATCTGGTCCAGGTGCTTTATCCACCTTTATTCTGTCTAAATATTTCTGGACCATATCACTTTTGAGTCATTGTGGATTTGGGGCTGTGTCACTCCCACCCCCATTTTGGACATGAGCTCCCCCATGCTCCATTGTATACACAGAGCTGAAGAAAGCATTTAATAAATTTGCCTTCTCTTTGTCCCCAGTCACCCACTCTAGATTATTTTGTAAGG
Organism: Rana temporaria; assembly: GCF_905171775.1. Classification (NCBI taxonomy): domain Eukaryota; kingdom Metazoa; phylum Chordata; class Amphibia; order Anura; family Ranidae; genus Rana; species Rana temporaria. The sequence goes on along the minus strand of NC_053492.1, from coordinate 165,107,486 downwards.
GGCCTACATGCTCGGACTTCACCTTTTTACTATTAATATATTTAAAGAATTTTTGGGGGTTTGTCCTACTATCTTTTGCAATCTGTCGTTCATTTTGAATTTTTGCATCCTTGATTTCCTTTTTACATATCCTGTTATATTCTTTGTAACATTTAAACAACACTAGTGTTCCTTGATTTTTATATTTTTTAAAAGCTACTTTCTTATTGTTTATAGCTTTTTTAACTTTGACCGTGAGCCACATAGGTTTTATTTTTAGCCTTTTAAACTTATTGCCCATGGGAACATACTTTGCAGTGAGGTTCCACACAGTCTTTTTGAAGAATTCCCATTTCTGTTCTGTGTTCATCGGTGCCAATAGTCCCTCCCAGTCCAAGTCCTGGAGAGCAGCCCTCATCCTTGGACAATATATTTGAATATAGTCCACTGGTATAGAAGATAAAAATGGTAATCCACTTAGATATTGCACATTAGTGTGAGTCCATTAAAAGCAGAAGGTGAGTATAAAATAGTCCATCAGAGAGAAAGGGCAGATTGGATACATTCCAAAACTGGGTAAGCTCTCCATCACCATACCGCTTGTGTCACCCACTTCAGGTAATACACTCACCAGATAATACTGGATAGTACACTTATCTCTCAACAGATGCTGTCAGCGGACAAAGTACTTGCCATTAAGATGTTGCTCATTGCAAACAAAATAGAGAAAAAGTATACATAGCGTAAGCCAGTACAACTCATGTTTATTGTTTATCCACTTAAGGACCCCTTCACTCCGATATATGTCGGCAGAATGGCACGGCTGGGCACAATCACGTACCTGTACGTGTCTCTTTAAGCCCAGCCGTGGGGTCGCCAGTGCGCCGCTGGCAGCGCACTCGCGACCCGGTCCTAAGCTCCGTGACTGTGCCCGCGGGACCCGTGTACCCGATCACCGCCGGTGTCCCGCGATCAGTCACCGGAGCTGAAGAACGGGGAGAGGTGTGTGTAAACACACCTTCCCTGTTTTTCACTGTGGCAGTGTCATTGATCGTCTGTTCCCTGATATAGGGAAAGACGATCAATGACGTCACACGTCCAGCCCCATCCCCCTACAGTTAGAAACACATATGAGGTCACACTTAACCCCTACAGTGCCCCCTAGTGGTTAACTCCTAAACTGCA